>NC_091147.1:23246319-23580069 GCF_041381155.1 Argopecten irradians
GCAAAACAGCGAATTGACTCTCAAATGTTTTCATATATTACGCAGGAAATCTTGCATATGTTTGGTGTCGTAACCTTATTTTAGGTCATCGGTATGCATTTTCTGATGTTATTAATGTTTTTTAAGAAACCTTTATATTTTGCTCCGGAAGGGTAATGGGCCTTTAATACAGGTGTTAATTCATAAACAATACTAATGTGAATCGTTTTAGGAATAAAGACGCACTATGTATTGATATGAATCCAAGTCAATTTCATGTGAAACTGTTCAGGTCCTGAAAGAAGCAAAAGATCAAAAAATGAAATGACATTGATATGAATTGAATATGAAACTGACATATAATTCTCAAGTGTAAATGAACCTTATGTTAGACCTACTCTGGTCACATTCACTTGCAGATAATTTGCCTGATAGTTTCATATTTTGATATGAAATCATATTATTAGGTATCTTGAATTAGACTTTTCATTTAACAATTTCATCCTTGGAGGATCATTAAAGATGCTCCACCACCGACAGACCATAAACGATACCCATCATCTAAACAATAACTGATGTGAATTTATGTGTCTAGTTAACACAAAAATGCATATAAAATAATTCATTTTGCTTTTGGTACATGCACAATCAGTAATTAATTCCATACATATAACCAAGGATTTTGTTCGGGGTGTAATTTATTACTTTTAATATTTTTATCTTGAATGAAAATAAGAAGCTTGATTTTGTCAATGATGATGATAGTGTAAAGTAAGTAAATTTTGTAACTTAAGAAAAATACTAATTTATCTGCGGTTTTTATTGAGAAAAATACTATTCTTCGGCGGCGGAGCATCTTTAAGACTGAATAAGCTCATAATTATTCAAGGTGTATGGAGAAAAAAGACCCTTTACAGTAACGACATTGCAAAGCAACTTAAACACATCAAAATAGATAAAAATATTTATAGAGTATTCTCCATGACATTTAAAATATCCATGTCAAAGAGATTATCTTATTATTATTATTTTACTAAAATAAATATTATCTTTTTCTATCTCCATATCTCAAAGCTAGTGGCATTATCTATAGTTTTTTTTTTTTTTGCGATATTTATTATATACCTTATACGTTTATTACAGAGAAAATAAAGAACAGAACCGGGTGTAGGCAACAGGAAAATGCTACCGAGTCGACAAGTCTCTTTGATGGGTCTTACATCATGCCAGATATCTTCATCGTCGAGTAAGTAGAAATCCAACCAAAAGAATTACAAAAAATATACCCTACCATGGTCTAACCTAGATCAGTACCTATGCTAGAACGAATATACGTACCCGGCCTATACCTTCAGTCTATACCTGCTACAGACAACACCATTTTCTGTCTAAAAATTTTTGAGCTACAATATTGCAGCTACGTATAACCTAATTCCTATCATTACGTGTTCACACAGGTACATTTCATCATCCTAAAAATAAAGTAAAGCCTACCTTATCTTAACATGTCCCATTATGGTGACCTTGGTGTGATACCTAGGTCACCGAGTGTTATCAGTCGCTATAACTGGTCATCACAGTTAATATACCTACTCTTCACACGCATCCATGCCTTTAAAACTTTGGTTTCATAGTCAACTTAAAAATCTATTATATTTTATATGCAATACATATTCAATTGTCAGAACTGAGGTCAATGCAGGGGTGCATGGTCAATTGGTCAAGGTGTGAAGTATTCTTCCCTACTCTAGATCTCGAGTCCGCGATACACATGGATCAATTACAAAACAGTGCACGTGGTGTTTTTAATACTACGTGCGCTGCAGTCTTTCTCAAAAACTATGACCATAGAGTTGAAAGAATAAGCAAAAAAATTGTTTAAAAAGCTGCAATGTTCAAGGAAAAAAATATACATTTTAAAGTTGAAACTTAAAAGAATGTAGAAAACGGTCAAAAAAAAATAAAAAAAACAACAACAAAAAACAATTGCGGATATCGGTAGGCTCAAGATACTGTGCAGTGGCTAACACACACATTATCAATAATGAAACTATGAAAACAACCCATTCGGTCTGTCCAAGTCGTGACAATTTCTGGAGGGAAACCGTAGTTTGCCAACAAAAATAACACAATAACATAATAACATGTAATCATTAGCCCTCATAAGAAGAAACTAGTACTTGTAAGCGATTGGGAATGAATGGTAAAAAGTGGCAAGTTGACCCCTAGACCATCATGATATCTTTATACCATCAATCACATTTTCCTGGCGACAAAAACGTTACAATAGTATTTTGTAGAAACGGTTATTATTCTCTCTTCGTGGAAACTATATATGAAATTCAATCTTATTTTCACATTTTACTCAATGTAGGTATGGATAAAGTAGATACATACCATATAAGCCGGCTTCAATAATGTCCAAATTATCTTTATAGATTGTTCATTCCAGTTTGGACATTACAGAAGATGGAACGCACGTGCTTGCCTCATTACGTACATTAAGTACGGTGATAACACAATATCCTTCTGTAGTGCATGTGTAACCCATCCTCTAGTGATAGCAGTCTAACTACTGACCTTCCCTCCTATCTACCCGGAATACACTATCGTATGATGGCTGTATAGGATATCGTACTCGTATATACCCGGAATCCACTAGTGATGCTACTATCATTTGTTTACATATCGTGTACATATAGTACTATACATAGTGAACCATAAACTTTTCCATTTAAAAACTAATCGGTGAATTGACTAAAGTCAAAAACTGGATCGAAAGGACAAATGTTTATTTAATACGTTGCTGAAAAAAGTCTTGTTTTACCTATTGTGTGTATCGTATGTCGCATGATGGCGCATTAGGACTTATACATCCTCCATATTCCATGGGTTACTATTACTGTCCCTATATCTACCCCTGGACTATTTCACCATGAAACTGAAGGATTTTGAAGAGAAAATGTCCCATCATAGGCCTGTACAGAGACATTTTGAGTTTTAATTTTGCCATCGTTTTCTATTGGCGTATTGGTAATACACTTTCCATTCATCAATACAGCCGAAGTTCCATTCTCCGATCGCAAACCAGTTGTCAAATGATGGACCATGTGGGTCTTTGCAATATAGCAGCTTTTGTGTGCCTTTATTCGAAACCTGTTTCCATATAGTTTGATCTAAGTTACATTCACATCAGTGACATTGAAGGGATTAATGCACTGTACTTATCATGCCATCTGGGTATCCTTACTTGTCAAGAATGCAACCCTGTGATGCAGGGCTAAGGTTTTGACGTTAAAGCTTAAAAGCTATTTATTTTTTCTTATTTCTTTTTGTGATGGTGTATTAACATTTCTGTGTTGAAAGTATAGCAATAAAATCCGATGGTTCACAATGCATGTTCAACCTTATCTGATAAGTATCTGCATTGTGTGGTGGTTATGGTCATTTCCTCTTATTTACATCAGCTGGCAAAGCTGCTTTACAACAGTAAAAATATTAGGATGATAGATTGCATTATTCCATCCACTTCGTTGTTTTTATCTATCATACTAGATTAGATCATGCAGTAGTTAACATTATGACGTCAATACGCCATGCTTCCATGATTAAGAATTTAAAGTGAAGGTCGTCTTGATCATCATAAATATTGGCCATTACTAAACAGCTATATGATACAATTTGGATCCTGTATAACGCAGCTAATAAAGTATAACTCGAAAAACCGAACTAAAAGCCGAACCGGTTAAAACGATTTTTCATGTATAACAAAATAATATTTATTCCTTGACGATAGCACTACAATGTATATAGTATCATGACCAAGAGTATTACGATTTTTTTATCATAACGACCTCGTTCTTTCATCAGTTCACCTTATTTTCGTTGTAATGTTCAAATCACTTATTCACCTTATTTTCGTTGTAATGTTCAAAACACTTATATAACTCATCGCGACTGAAAGATAATTTCACTTCGACATTTTTGGAAACAAAAATGTCTATACGATGAATTACGTATGGACATTAATGTATTTTTGAATACACGTATGATTGAATTCTCGGGTCCGTTGTAATTAGGTATAAACGAGTTTAACTGTATTTTGTTTTTCCTCATTCATTATCATATGCACTATAGCTGTATGCCCTGCTAGCAATAGTGACACTTGTGTCTTGATGTATGGTCGACGGTCAACTGATTGCATGATTTGTTTTTTTGTGATGATGGAAGTTGGATCATCTACGGTATTCAGAGAGGTTACAAAAGGTACCACACTTGTAACGACAGAAATATTAACCCGAAGAGCATGGGGCTGAAGTTGGGATGAAAACTAAACAATTGATAAAACTGTTGAAAGCAACAGAACAATATCATTTATTATAGGATAATGCATTCCGTATTTAAATTTTATAACTCTCAATTATGAAACAAAAGAGACTAAAGCGAATATCCAAGTAAACTGAATTTATTTCAAATGACCAGCAGTTTCATAGTTAGAATTCGCAATGAGATACAATATTATCAAACTAGTACAAAGGGACCGACGGTGCGCGCCTTCTTAAAGAGTCGGCTTACACGTCACGGACCACTCTGATTGGTTGGCACAATGAATTCACGGTGACGTAACAGTCACATCATCAGCGACGTTTCCGTCACATGATAAACATGGATAAGCTTGTTTTGTGCGGGCGACACATTGTGATCATGGAAAAAATGTACCATCTTCGTAAAAAAATATGCATCTTTTCGTGGTCTCTCACATTGATGTATATTGGATGTTTCTGGAAATATATTGGTTTGACTTGAGGTTCGAGACGAAACTTTTAATCGTTTGGTAACAAGTGAAGTGAAACTCTGGATTTAAGATCCATGCATTTAAGCAACAAATCATATTTTGATCAACATTAATCAAGTTATTCTTTTTTATTAAATATTTATTTTATTAATCCTCCATCAACCAATAAACTTCCAGAAGACTTCGGGCGACCACTACAGCACAAAACATAGCCTGTCCATGCTTGGTGTTGAGCATGTCATGTCTAGTTTATCCACCCCTGGCTTCCAGAATGGACTTAACTATGACTTACAGATGGAATAGTCCATTCTGGAAATCAGGGACTTATGGATTAATGCATAAAGAAAGTAAAAATATCTTGAATACAAAGTTGCGTGTAAAAAGCACCTACAAATGTACAGTTAAATTTGTAGAACAAATTTTGTAAGTATTACTGTAAAATATACTTTGTTCATTTCATTGTAAATGAATATGTGACTAGAAAAGTACTAAAACCGAACCAATGTAAATTTACCATAAAAACATACTTCTAAAGCTAACCAAAGGCTGCCTCATAGTGTGCATTTTTGACTAGTGTAAAAAATCTGCTATAAAAGGGTCAATATTTATATTTATCTTGAATTATCTTGCTGAGTATTCCATTAAAAATAAAATATATCATTAACAAAAGTTCTAAAATGGTTACTTTTTCAACAGATTTTAACAGTAATTTATTAACCGGTTTTAAATTCCATTGTTTAATAAATTCTACAACATATGATAATGATGTCTCACTCAAACTTTGTTTAATACAAAAGTGCAACATTCAACTTAGCTCACAATACATAAAATATAACTGTATAGACACTTGTGATAAAGTTTTCTACAGTAAAGACACTTTCGTTGGCTAGACACAGAATCACATTGTAATAGCAACAGAAATTAAATGATTAGATAATACTGAAAAGATGCATAATTGCAGTAAAACATCTAGGTATTTGATTGACATATCCTTACTTCTATTTGATAAAGCTTCCCACCATTAAGGTAATGGTGGAACTCTTTTCATAATAAGCCCCTCCCACCCTCCCTGGACAAAACAGCTACATATACACACAAATACAACATAAACAGACGAATTATGGTATCCTCATAAAAACTTGCATTTCAAGAAAAAAATTGATGCCAAGAAAATGTCAAAAATATAGTAATGATAGTCACCTTCTAAGCACCAATACCTGGTTACAAGGCACCATTCGGTTTTACCAGCGAACGCATGAAGTAAACACAACCGCATTCAGCATTTAATCATAATCGTACAAAATAAACACTTCATCATGATCAACGCAAGCCTTTAAAGTATTTTGATAGAATAAAAATAATTCTAATATCCATTAACATTTATTTCTCATAGCTCTACACTAATTTCATACAGACTTGGCATCGGCTAACTCTGGTCCTAAGAGAACCGGCTTTAAGTGTCATTTGCTGGGGTTGTGAAAATTCTGCTCCCCTATCTATGGTTGTCAGCCAGAAACTCAATTTGTTGGCGTAGAAGTGACAGGTGCCCTGGGCGCCATTACACTCAATGAAAGGAGTGGACCTGAAGTCCTCTAAACAACTGCCAGGGCTGGACAGAGACTGACCGCCTCCACTTGGACCAGCTCCGGTGTGCTGTAGAAAAATGACAGAAACACTCTTGTTAATGGAAAACAATGACACCAAGAGGGGAATAAAATTACAAATTACTAATTGAAATAATCATTTATTGTGACAACATACTAGTTTGAAATTAATCTATTCACAGTATTTATTTTAATTTCAGTTACGGCATATCAGATAAGTATTAACGATAACCTTCTCTTTGATACCAACGATTCAGTGACTAATTTTTCTACCAATAATTAAAAAAACCCATTTCCGTCTTGTGATATTGTAGATGTCGACTGTGTAACTTACCATGGCAAAACTGTATCCGATCCAGAGTCCGTTCCAGCCTGTTGGACAGTCGGGAATACTTAGCGTCTGACTGTGGACGGCAATGACGTTGGACGGAGCGTCACATACGACGCATCGACTGATATACTCGGACAGTGTCTGTCCTCCAACAGGCATCATGGGAAGGTTAGCGTTGGTAGCCAGCCAATAGGATTTATCGTTACGGCTGGCATAGTTACAGACGTTGTTTGAATTACAGAACAGGAATGGCATGGTACTAAACCTCCTCATACATGATCCAGCAAGACCTGTAAACAAGGAAACTCAAGGTCAAAGTTCAATTACGGTATGGTATTTTAAGATAACGCATTCATTTAACTCACTTACATATTTTTTTAATTTTGTTTGATTTGAAATTAATGTTTTACCATTATATTAGTATTCTCCAAATGATACTTGTTTCTATATATTATTGATCAAGATTTGAATTCAATTGACTAGACAAGTACAACGATCATTTTAGAATGCTTCATACGTAACAAAAAGATCAAAGAATACTAAAACATATCAAAGGAGGATAAAGTAATTTAAGTTTTTTAACATTAATTGCTTAGGTTTGGACTTACCAAGATCCTGGTGTTGTGAGCGCTCGTTGCCTTCAATGTACAGTAAACTGTAACCTGTCCAAAGTGGGGTCAGTCCGAGTGGACACTGGGGCGTATCGATGGTCTGACTGTGTCTTACCATCATAAAGCCTGATGGTGGCGTGAGTCCTGGCAAACCGGCCTCTCCGACGGGTCCCTCGGGTCCACGGGGTCCTAGGAGGGGAAATAAAGTCTGGTCAATGAAATCCCACAAAACTTATTTTAAAATGCAAGAAAACAACAGGCCTAATGGGCTATAACGGTCATCTGACTGTAAATGCAATACAACATTTACTAGAAGTAGAAAAGATAGCAGGGGAAATAAAGACTGATCAATGAAATTCAACTAAATTCATAGGCGAAAAAATCCTTCGATTGTCAATAATTATTGCAGCAGCTTTATTTGAAAATAAGTTTCCTCAACTGAAGAAATTGAAGTTAGAACTGATAGTGATCTTTTGATCATTCTTTGATGCTTGAATTGTTTACATATAGATTTCCTTGACACATACCGCGGAGTCCATCACTTCCTCGAACACCAGGGAATCCACGAGCTCCAATGTCTCCCTTCTGGCCTGGGAATCCATTAAGTCCATCTTCTCCTCTGGGTCCCCTCTCTCCCTTGAATCCTGTGATACAAAGGTCAATTCAAATTCATCTCAAAATTCATACAGAAGACGCCTAACCATGATTGGATATACTTCATGTGCCGGTACTTCTTCGTACTGAATGGTACCTAAAATTATTTAAATCATTTATTTGACCATGTCTGGCTCCTTTATCTTTATAATGTAGTTTTAAATAGCCCTTTGTACAACCTCATTTTTTATATTTTGACTTATTTTGGGATGGGATTACGATTATTTTCTTAATTTTCAAATAAGTGAATTTTTCCTCTTGCCTTGTGGAATTTGATTTAAAGTATAGAAATTCATTTAGAATACTTGAGCTAAATTGCACAAAAAGCTAAAATGAATTTAAAATAACACAACTCGTATTTGATGTACGTACCCATGAGTCCAGGTTCTCCAGGCAGACCATCAGCACCAGGAAGACCGTTCTGGCCGGGCTCTCCCTTGCTTCCTTTGGGCCCTGGCAGCAGCAGGTTAGGGGGAATAACTGGGGGTGGTCCTTGCTCTCCTTTGGTACCATTGAATCCAGGGAGACCTGTTCACAAAAAGTAAGTCATATACTGTTGAAACCGGGAAGAATTGTTTACAAAATAAGGTAAGCCATCAATATACAGTTAAACTTTTATGATTGGAATCGAATTTCTCGTTGTATCGAACTTTCTGCTTGGTACCAAATTTCTTCACCGTATAAAATTTCTAAAACCCAAGTGTTATAGGTAGAAGTTTTTCTGTCGGTTCCTTGAAATTCGAAACATTAAGATTTCACTGTATCGTGCAATTTTGATTTGGATATGCAATCATTTGGATATATAAAGTAATCATTCTATTCTACACATTTCATTTACATGTATATACACTATATTTTTATACTCTTAAATATTAAGGGATCTTGAGGCAATATCTCTTGTATATATATCATGAGTATTTCTAAACGATGTTTTTCATACTCTTAAATCTTCAAGTTACTTTGAGGCAATATGTCTTGTACATGTATATATAGATTATGAGTGTAAAATTTCATTTACATGTATCTAAACGATAATTCTCCATACTCTTGAATCTTTAAGAGACATTGGAAGCAATATCTACATAAATGACATGCAGTTATAGTAAATTCCTTTAATGAGAATAACTATGTATTTACCTCTCTGTCCAGGGGCTCCTGGAAAACCTGTCCTCCCTGGTTCTCCCTTCAGCCCGGGAGTTCCTGGGAATCCAGCAGGTCCGGGTTCTCCGGAGTTTCCCTTAAGTCCGAATGATCCAGGAAGTCCAGGCTCACCTGTGTAAAGAAACACTAGACTGATAACAAACTTATAGGTATGGAGAAGTTCTTTATGATGTTCCATTTATTTCCATTTGCAACATGATATGCTATTTCTTTTTCTGAATTGATGGGTGTCTGATGAAGAATAGACCGATACTCTCGAGAAACCATTTTTCTAATACTTTTTCAATGGTCTTTGGGATATATTTTTTTCTTTTCAATAAGTATGTATTATGGAGTATTCCTTTTACTTATTGTAGTTAAGTTCTCGATCTATATCCTCAATACATTTTGGTAGAATGTCACATGCTCTGCTTACCCTGAGGTCCTGATGGTCCGACGTTTCCTTTCATTCCGGGTAGTCCAGGGAAACCACGTTCTCCTTGGTTACCCTTAGCACCAGGGATACCAGGTGATCCATCCTCACCGGGTTGCCCGCGGATTCCTGGCTCTCCTGATTAATATCAACAAGTGAAATATGAATTCCTGCTCAAAATCATATAATAAATAGATAAGATATTTCTTTTATGTTCGATTCTACCTACATTGTACTGCTAGTCTAGTAGAAGAGTTTTGGGCACGACTAGATACCTACAACCAACACTGTATAGTTTTCCTATATTCCTGCATTATTCCATGAGACTATTTATCGGGAAACCAACTACTAGAGGTGTCTGAATGAAAATAACTTAGAAGCAACGTATATAAGAGACTATAATCTGCGTGTGTTTAAAGATCAATTATTTCACAGTTCTGTAACGGCCTTACCTGGAACACCTGTGAATCCTGGCTCTCCCTTAGCTCCTGGGAGTCCGATTCCATCCTCACCACGGTCTCCCTTCATTCCAGGTAATCCATTGCGGCCAGGAGATCCTGGTGGTTAAAATCATTACAATCCAATATGAATAGAATTTTCAAATTTACTTTGTAAAGATATACAATAGTTTTTTTTTATGTTAGTTGTAGTCATTTGAATTGAGTACTTATTCAGATCAGACAATCCGTTTATAATCCTCAATTTCACGTATTGAAATAATGACGGTCCCTCAAATGAGACCATTTTGTCAACTCTGCGTCGTATTTCCCCATGTTTGACCCCATTTCGACCTCTGAATCTTTCTTTCGACACCAGTATTTGATTGACATTATTTTGACTTCTGTATTATCTAATCATAAGTCCTGTATGATATTTTGTGTGACCTTATCTTTGACCTTGGAGTCTTGTTTTACTATATATTTGACCTTCATTAACCTAATCACTACCTTATTTGACCCACAGTATGATATATGTATCTTAAAATTAACCCCTGTGTGACCATTTGAGTCGACTCCATCATTGACAACAAATTTAATTCGACCCTGTGTTTGACTTGTGTCACTTGACCTTTCTTATTTGTCACTGGATATGACCTCCGCCGGTTACTCCATAAGATTTTACCCGTCATACATTATATGCTATCTGCCCTTGTTTTTAACCTCGTTTTTTATTTGATATTCATATAACACCAGTTAGTACCTGCTTCTCCCTTCATGCCGGGCAGACCGTTAAGACCTGATGGTCCTCTTGGTCCCTGGTCTCCCTTGATGCCAGCAGCTGAGCGTCCGGGCTCACCCTTAAATCCTGGACGTCCACTTAAACCTAAAATCAAAACCATTATTATGATCTTGGACAAGTGGTGTTGAATAAAACAATATCCTATTACTCTTAAATGGTGTTGAATAAAACAATATCCTATTACTCTTAAATAGTGTAATATAAAACATCAAATGATAGAATGAATAGAATGAATATTTCAGCTTTTATGTTATTTTTTTATGAAACATACCTATAATTTGGTCTTACAGAGTAGTATAATTAGTTAGGTAGACGATTAATAAAATGTAATAATAGATTCAATCAACATCTGTTCCAAGGAAAGAAAAAAATGGTCGACAATTTGAAGCCAGATACCAACTTCATTTATCCTTTTCCATTTCGAGAACTTCTGGAAGTCTTTCGTTCTGACAAGTGCGCAAATCTGCCTTAATGCAGATTATTTATTCATCCTAGAATGTCATTTCTAGAATGGAACTTCTGAAAGCCTTTAGCTATGAGAAGTTCGCAAATGAAGATGACGTCTGCTTGAATACAATTTATTTATCCATCCTTTTTCACTTTAAGAATGCAACTTTCGAAAGCCATTAGCTATGGGAAGTTCGCAAATGAAGATGACGTCGGCTTGAATGCAGATTATTACTATACCTGTCTCTCCCTTCACGCCTGGTAATCCTGGACGTCCGTCAACGCCTGGCAAACCACGATCTCCCTTGTCACCTGATTATCACAAAAGTTTTATTCTGTTAAAAAATAATCCTCAACAATTCTGGCTTTTTTGTGGAAGTAACACCAAATTAATTTACAAATTGAACTGTTAAAATGAAAATGAAAACGTAATGGAATTACAAAATGTTAACAAGTAATACATTAGTTTTTTTAAACGACTTCTTGTCAATAAGTAAGAGTCTTAAAGATCTGATATTGGGTCTGTAGCTTTCTTGGATGAAGGGCTAATGAATTTGTTCAAATGAATGACTTTGGCTGTCATTCAAGGTCATCGGAGTCAAAATTTAGAAATCTCTAAATGAGGTATTTTAAGGATAACATCAAGAATTATGCCCTCTTCGAAATTCTCTTGATTCCATCCGTGACACTCATTCAGGTGTCGCCCATTAGTACAATAGTTGTACTGATATATAACATAATATATATTCATATAATATTATAATTCAACAATCAAATTAATTCAATTAGGAAAAGTTGGTTTCTTATTGAATATTGAGCCATCTTTTGATGTAAAGTGCATGTGATTTTATACAATATAAAAAAGAATGGTTCACATGTATTCTGCATTTGCACATTACAGAGTTATCTGCCCTTGCGTTAGGTATTGATTGTGACGTCATGTGTTTGCGAGCGTAACATCATACTTTTCGGAGAAAACGACGAGAATAGCGCTCACAAAATAATGACGCAACAATCGGTACCTACCCGCAAGGGAGCTAACTCTGTAATATGCAAAGACGGAAAACCGACTTCTAAGAATATTTCCTATACAACATGAGTTGTATCCCACCTTTTTGTCCTGGGATTCCGGGCAGACCGTCTTGTCCCTTTACTCCTGGGACACCATCGAATCCGGCGAGACCTGTATTACCCTTTTGTCCAGGTAGACCAGGGTTTCCTGTAAATTGAAATATCATCATGTATTACATTTTAAAATACCAATCACCTATCTTTGAATCTTGTTGGTGAACAATTCCTTTGAAACTTGTCATTCAGGAGGCTTTTGCTGTTTTCAGCACTCAGAGTATACTGCATTTATAAAACAATATGCATTTTTTTCCATAACTCCATCATTACAAGTCTGCTAATTAAACTTAAACCCATCACGCCTTTTTGCTTTTTATTTCTAAATATTGAGACATAACTAAATCCAATACCAACTTTGAAAAATTACACGAACAGTGATATATTCCAATTATCCAATCAAACTTTTTATTGTGGACACAAATATACATCACAATGACTTCACTGTATAATAAAGTTCTTAATTAACTTATTAAACATTAATCCAACATTGTTCAAGCCTTTTTTCGCTTTAGATATTGAGACCTAACTTAATCCAGTATCAACTTTGCAGAACTACAGGAATCGTGATATGCTCCAACTAAATTTTCCATTGCGATACGAAACATATTGTCATATACGTCACACTGACTTTATTGTATAATAAAGTATCAAATGTAATTTATGCCAAAATACCTTCACGTCCAGGCTCTCCAACAACACCTCGTTCACCCTTAAGTCCGGGGAATCCGGGGGGTCCAGCAGGTCCTTGAGGTCCCGGACGTCCGGCAGCTCCGGGAATACCAGCGAATCCAGCATTTCCTTTAGCTCCTTTCATTCCGGGAAGACCAGCTAAACCATTCAGTCCAGGATTTCCTGTAAAACAAATAATAAAAATGGTAAAATATTCTCTGATGTTCATCTATGTAATTCAATGGGTGCTTGGGGAAATCTGAATTGATCTGGTATGCGAAAGGTACAGATAACTGTCATATTCTGAAAGTGTATCACTATCCGATTAGGATTTAGTAGTTCTTTTAGTCCAGTATAGACTTGAAATCGTACGCACATTACAGCATTTCATGTATTATTGGCTGATTAGGCTAATGCATCTTTATTATTTCAAAAAATGAACAGTTTATAAGTAAATATGCAGAATAATCGGCAAGTTAATTGAATACACAGAATTTCCCAACCTAAGAGAAAATGTTTGGCGTTTAAGTGTGAGTTTTGCAATTAAGCTCATGCACCCAGCTTGAGATATATCAACAGAAAAGATAAGTATTCCTAACCTTTCATTCCTGGGAGTCCATCAAGTCCAGGTGATCCTGAGAGTCCAGGTAACCCAGCATTACCCTAAAATAGACGTGTCCTTAGTCATTCTTCTTGAATGAAACTATCCATGGATATCAAAATTATCTTGATACCAGACCGTACCATTCAAACAAAATCACAAACTTTCTTGTAAAATAATACACCGTATAGCCGGTTATATTCTTAATAAAAATCATCCTGATAACACTGGGCATTGCTATGGTCGAGAACATTCGATATAAAGAATATTGGAAATAGATGAAATATATGTATGCGTGAAATTTCAAAACTGCTAAAGTAATCTCTAAAATTTTGACGTGCGACAATATTTACTGGCACTCGTGGTAAAAGGTAAAATTAACCTTGAATATTTTACAATGAAATGTCATACTGACCTTTTCACCCTTCATACCGGGGAAGCCTGGCATGCCTTCGTCTCCCTTTTGTCCAACAGGTCCTTCACGGCCTGGCTCTCCTGGGCGTCCAGGCTCTCCAGGGCGTCCATCCTGACCAGGCAAACCAACTCCCGGAAATCCTGGTGCTCCCTTCTCTCCCGGAATTCCATCCAATCCTTTAATGCACAAAACATTTTCAATCCAAATCCCGCAAATCAATCCCAATTGCTAAAAGTAAACTACGGTAAGTGTTTTTCAAAAATATCTCGAAAACTAGAGAAAAAAAAAGGTAAATAAGACATTACCATTGCGACCTGGCTCTCCGACCAAGCCTGCCTCCCCAGCTGGTCCACGTTCACCCTTCCTTCCTGGGGCTCCGTCCTCTCCAGGGGCACCGTCCAGACCTGGGAAGCCAGGGATACCTTGGTCTCCCTTGAATCCTACAACCGAAACACATGATCAAGTAAACAAATTACAATACTTAAGTCATTCACCCCTGAGATTTCCTAGTGGACTGGTCCCGCCTTAGATCTAGAAGAGATCAAATGTGTCTGCAGGGGTTGATCATTAACTGATGTTTGATGTTTGTACACTGTTAAACAACTTTCTTTCGCATGCAATTTACTTTCGGGAATTTCGCGATCACTGTAAATTTACGAATATCTATCTCCGCTAATACAAATGAAGCTTATACATTTGCATTCAATGTTCATATTCGTGAAATTAATTACTGCGAACATGTTTAAAAATAAAAATCGCGAAATTTTATTTAGCCGCGAGAGAAAGTTTATACTTTCACTTTTTCTTGATTCCTGTGTGTTTAATTTCTAGTCATTTGATAAAAATACTGTAAGTGACGACATATCTATGACAGGATTAGTGTCAAGTGGTCCAAATTTCCTGATATCTTACCGGGACGTCCTGGCTCTCCAGCGGCTCCGGGAACACCAGCAGCTCCAGCGAATCCTCTCTCTCCCTTGCTTCCTGGCAGACCATCAATACCGTCACGTCCTGGTTCTCCGGGGAATCCAACTACACCACTGTCTCCCTTAGCTCCTGTTAAAATGAGAACACCAGTGTCAGCCTCATCCATAAAAAAGATAAGTAATAATAATAATATTATTATTTCTCAAATTACTGTTTAACTAATACTTACAAGAATTATTCATTTGTGTGACCTAAACACATTAGTGATAGTGGTTCCTTTATTTCTGTTAAAGAACCACAACATGTCTCAGTAAATTACAAGGCAACTCAAGACAAATTGATATATTATCCATTGACAGAAACATGGTGGAGTCGAAACATCGGATAAGTCGAATATTTTGCTTGGTCTAGTCGACTGCGACTTATCCATGTTTTACTGAAACATGTCTTCTCTTCCTTTTTAGCCACATCTCATAATTTTTAACGATGATTATTTTTCTTTCACATTAGATCTATATAATTAATGTAAGTCAGCTGTTTTGGCATGTTATAAGTACACAACAAGTTATATGCTACATCCAATTCATCTTTTCCAAGCCAAACATCTGATATGTCAAGATCACTTCATACATCTTTTTACCCTGCAACATTCACCGAAACAAACTTAAACGACCATGTTTCCATACAATCGTTAGAAAGGTCAGTCTCAATGCCATCACTTACATATGCTATAAACATATGAAAAAGAGCCTTAACCATCACATAAAGAGTCAAGTCTGATGCCCTAGCTTGCTCTCTTACCTGGCAGTCCTGGTAGACCGTCACTCCCGGCTTGTCCTGGGGGTCCCTGGGGACCATCGAGACCAGGTAAACCAGCCTGCCCTGGGGCACCATCTTGACCTGGTTGACCTTTCTGTCCTGGAAGTCCGTTAACACCTGGAAGTCCTGGAGATCCCTTCTGTCCAGGCTCACCTATTCAATGATAAATTAGTGTTACCAAAAATAATGAAGATGGAAATTAGTTTAACTTTCGGCTATTGTCAATTATGGAAGTTTATCTGGAGGAAGAAAGAAAGCTGAAGTTCCAAAAGAAACAGCGCCAACCTATGGTTAGTACATGGAAACTTTTTCTTCTGGTCCTTGAAGAGCGGCCCAAAGGAAGGGACCTAGTGGTAGAATGTTTCATGTCATATTTACTGAAAAGTTTCTGCTCCATAATTCCTTACCTATGTGATAGGACATTAAAACGAAAAGGGTCCAAATGTCAAATCTTCATAGCAAGGTATCTACTGTTCTTATCAGTAATAAGTGTTTACGTTTAACCATAAAGAATTTGATTACATATTAGAAACAATTGTTTAACAAATACCTGGAAGTCCGGGCAATCCTTCGGGTCCAACCTGGCCTCTCTCTCCTGGAATACCGTCTTGTCCTCTCTCGCCCTTCATTCCAGGTAATCCTTCCATTCCTGGTAATCCTGCAGAGCCAGGGTCACCCTTCATTCCTGGGAATCCATCCAATCCCTGCAGACCTAGAAATAAATTTAAGAATATTCAAGGTAAAACGTTCAGACGGTTCAATGCTGTATACATTATTATTTGTGTATTTTTTAGCTTCTTTGAACAATTTATTTGTTTTTCTTAACTACACATGTGATACTCCCCATCGATATTTGTAAACAAAAGCTTCCTTTAAAGTACAATATTTGTAAACAAAAGCTTCCTTTAAAGTAGAAAATGCAGCTTTAATATTAAGACCAATGCCTAAATTACCTAACTATATTTAATTTCACATGAGCTATTAAACTTTACAATGCATTTAAATATGTTATAAGTTATCTGATCATGGATTTTGGCAATGGACATAAATGTATAGTAGAATTTCCATCAACCTTAAAAGTTTGGAAAGCTATAGAGCTCAGACCAATATTTGCATATTTAATCAACTTAAAGAACCAAATGAATCAGTACTGATATACTACATCTCCCTTCATTCATTAAAGAGAGACATGATTTATCACCCCTTAGACTTCACAATGAACTATTCAAGTCTTTGATCAAGACAAGTTCACATGTGTTTTTATGGGTCAATACGAAAGAACAGCTACCTGGTGCTCCTGGGGCTCCAGCCTGTCCTCTTTCTCCAGGGACGCCATTACGTCCGGGCTCTCCCTTACGTCCTTCCAAAGCGTTACCAGGGATACCAGGTTGACCACGTTCACCTGTAGCAACAAATTGGGATTATTGTTTTCATTTCAAACTTTAGATGGATATATAAGCCTAATCATAAAATCTTTCCTTCAATCTTTTAATTCATTAAAATGTAAAAATCCACGCAGTAACATTATGTCGTAGATAGAACTTTTTAATTATCTCTACCACTAATCTTCATGGTATACTTACCCTTCATTCCAGCAAGACCAGGCAATCCTGAATCTCCTTTTGGTCCATCAAATCCAGGAAGTCCAGATGGGCCTGGCAGACCAGGCTCGCCTCGAGCTCCAGGCAGACCTAAAAGTATTATATTGACCAATTATTGACTTTGAGTGAGGTTAATATGAAAATCAGGTAGAGTGTAATGTTAACCGATAGGGAGGCATATTATCTTTGTAACAAGAAACTGATATTGCAGTTATGAAATATTTATATTTAAACAATTAAGCAAAGGTTTAATCCACAATTATATTTAGCATCAAAATCCATGTAACAGCAGAGCTATGAAACCTTAAGAGCTAAACTATGTAAAAAATCATTTGGTGAAGCTCCTTAGTAGAAGAATTACATTCAAAATGATCCTTATTCAACAACGTCTGAGCAATACACTAAACGGGCATTTTTCTATGAGAAACCACTGCACTGCTGCCACTCAAAGTTTATGTTGCAAATAATGATGAAATTTGTTTACAATAAGAGAGAACAACGTCACAATTGAGCCAATAAGAATGAGATACGCTGGTGTAAATAGAAAGGATGGCAGGAATAACTTGCCTCTTGGTCCACTTGCTCCTGGAAGTCCATCGTTTCCACGGTTACCCTTCATGCCAGGGATACCATTCAATCCAGGAAGTCCATTGGCTCCTATGGAACGACAATGTTACAAACATAGTGAATTAGAATTGTAAACTGTGAAAAAACAGAACATTTAGATATCAAACAAAACAGGTGATAAATCCATAAAGCAACCACAAAGTTACAAACACAATGAATTCGAATTAAACGGAAGAAATGTAAAATTTGAAATTAACAGACCATTTCGATATCAAACAGAACTTTTCAGCATTTAGAATAGTTTAGAGTTATATCTTCATTATGGTCACTGAAAAACCTAGACCACAACTGGTAATCCTGAGAGCAAATCTGACCTATTTTATTTTAGAAATATTTTTTTGGTGACGATCTTCGAATTTTCTTTCAGATATGATTCATGGATTTTGTCTTCAACTCTAATCAAGACACATTTTGTTCTAATATCTGTACGCATGTCAGGTGGGATGGTAAACTCGCAAGGATCTTCCAAAGTGGGGTTCAGAACCAGGTCCTTATTAGCTTTGGGAGGAATCAATTAAGCTACCGAGTTTATTATTATGTGTTGTTTGAAAGTAATTCAGAACTACATTATGGAGTATAAAGAATACTCACCTCGCTCTCCTTTCATTCCAGGAAGTCCATCTTGCCCTGGGAATCCTGGGACTCCCGGAAGACCAGGTTCTCCTTTAACTCCCTTCAAGTTTTCGGGGTCAATGGCAATAGATTCACCTGCAAGCACCAAATTATCATTAATGTATTTGATTGTATGATGTTGACATAAGGACACAATACATTCTCTGTAACTGAAAATACTCTTTCAAAACTGGAACTGAAAGATTTGAATGATCTCGCGTCCATATAAACAATTTGAATAGTGATCTGAATTCACTACACTTTACAGACTTGGAAAAAGACGGATCATTTATCTTAAGGTCTTACCAGGAACACCCTTCTGTCCAGGCAATCCACGGAGACCTGGAAGTCCGTTGTCTCCAGGGAATCCACGAGAACCTTTCTGTCCAGCTAATCCAAATCCTGCCTCTCCCTTGCTTCCCACTTCTCCTTTCAGACCTGGTAAGCCTGATTGTCCAGGTTGTCCTGGGAAACCAGAGTCTCCCTGTGGGTGAATACATAGTTAATATACAATTCTGTAATGATTAAATCTGAAAGTATGGACAGATCATAAACAGGTATGTTATCATTGCAATTTTTACTGAACCCCTTTGATGGATGAAACTAACGGAACTGTTGTCTCAGGTTAGAAATAGAAGACATCGAAATTATTTCCAATAATCTAATATGGCGACCTACCTTGTCTCCCTTGAGGCCTGGGATTCCAGAGATACCAGCGGGACCTGTAGGACCAGGAAGTCCAGGTAATCCCTTCAATCCGGGCCTTCCAGCTGGACCTTGGTCTCCTTTCTCACCTGGAAACCAAAGTGCAAAAAAAAAACCCTCATAAAATCGGAAAATTCAAAACTTCACTATGGTACAAGTGAAGCCTCAGAAAAAATGTTTTTTTTATATAATCTTCAAAATATGAGAAATATCCTCCAAACTGACAACGCTTTTTTCTAAACTTTTCATTACTTTCTATTCTTGACATTCATTTGAAGTTGACCTTGGTCATGGTGGCAATGACCTACATCTGAGGATGATGTGTATTAACTTACATTTGTTATTTATCCTAACTTAAATTCAATACTATCTTGGCATATATGATAACGACTTTTACATACACGTAATGTTGACTTTTAATTCGGAACAAATGACCTTGAAATATTTTTTAAATTGACTTACATTGAATGATTTTACTTGGATCAAGAATTGCCTGTTCTCCTTTCTGTCCCTTGATTCCAGAGAATCCTGGAAGACCTTGAACTCCCTAAAACATCAAGAAAGCAACTAACACTCACCTTACATCCATGAATCAATATAAAAATAGACAATCAATGATACTATTTCAAAATATAGAGACATCAATGCATGACTAATTTAAATTTTCTAATGTCAATACTGTCGGTTTCATTTTTACATTGTAGATTTCTATTTTTCCCTGTAACACTTTATCCGAGCAACACTTACAACATCTCCGTCACGTCCCGGAATACCAGGGGCTCCGTCTTCACCAGGAACACCACGCTCTCCAGTTTCTCCAGGGATACCACGGCGACCAGGAGTTCCGGAGATACCGTTGAGACCAGGCGTTCCCTTCTCTCCCTTCATACCAGGCATACACTGACTACAGGATCCACCTCTTTCTCCTGTGTGTAAAATAAGTTTGATGTTCAGAGATGGTTCGAGATTTGACAGTTTCTTTAGTGACGATATTATTTATTTGTTTTGATGTTCATAACCCAACAAGCAACAAGGATTCATTTGAATTTCTCAGTAGTTGGTGTCTACGTTGGTATACAATATCTAGGAGGTCTGTTACAGTTCCCTGAGGTAACAAATGTAAAATCTGACTTTTCTATTTTGAATAACAGGGACCCTTCTTCAGTCTGTAGAGACTAGTAATCCCTTACCAGACATTTTGGTAAGGATGGTGTATCTGATGTTTAAGTTTGATTACCTTCGGGAACCAAATTCATAACACAGAAACCTCTTTGCGGGTGGTGCTGCACCTGACACCGTTGATGCCCATTCAATCATTTCTATATATGCCATCCTCTTTCTTCTAAAGCAAAATGATATAGAAATGATAAACTACCAAATTAAAACTTACCCTTCATACCAGGTAGACCAGGCAAACCATTACGTCCGTTTAGACCGGGGAATCCCTTCATTCCAGTGTTACCCTTCAGTCCAGGAAGACCAGGACGTCCCATGGTGGAGTTTCCTGGCAGACCTGGAGGACCCTGGAAACCTTGGGCTCCCTTCAATCCTGGAATTCCGTCACGTCCTGGAGGTCCCATAGGTCCGTCAACACCTGGGATGCTCCGTCCGGGCTCTCCCTTACGTCCAACCTCTCCAGTCTCTCCAGGCACACCTGGTTGTCCTGGGATACCGTCAATACCAGGTAATCCTGTAAAACATGAACGTAACATCATATAAAGACTATCGAAGTTTCTTGTTGTACTTATCATCAAAGAAAAAAATCTTCCTGGTTGAGAAGCACATCTTTATTTGTCTACCACTTTTTAGCCTATTTTATCTACAGTTATTATGCTGCAAAAACAAGGGAAACATGTTCTTTTCTTTTTCTTTTTAATGATTTTACATAAGAGATATCTTGTTTCTAAGCATGGCCAATATTTGTTCATAATGACTTTTATGTAGTCAGGGCTATGGAGTGCATGATAATGTGTACCGACTTTCTGCGAGTATGAATGGGAAAGATGTATATGTAAACTCCACTGTCTGTTCCTTACCCATATTTCCCTTGTCTCCCCTTTCTCCTTTCCTGCCATCAGCTCCCTGAGGACCAGGTGGTCCTGGAATACCAGGTCCACCTGCTGGGCCAAGAGGACCAGAGGGACCGGGAAGTCCTGGACGGCCATCATCACCACGGAAACCACGTGGACCTGGTGGGCCACGATCTCCTTTTGGCCCCTCGGGACCATCTCCTCCAATTCCCTAGATAACAGAAATTAATATATCTCTCAAATGGTATGTATACGCATTAAAACAGTTATAAAACATTAATCACTGACTTAATTCAATTATCGCAAGTAATAGCTTTAGTTTAATATTTCAAAAACCACAAGTGTTTTATTAGGAAATCATTATCTGTGTTTTTATAAGTTCATGTTGATTTGAAACAATAGTCTGCTTCCAAAGAATTTGCAATTTTGTTCTTTAAGAGCTTCTTCCCTTATGAACAGGTAATAATAGTAAAGTTTAGTGAGAGACGAATTCATTGTGCCTTAAATTTGACATTAATGCAGATAAATTATTTCAAATATTGGAAAGAACCATAACTCTGTCCCTTTACATACCAATTCTGTATTTGAATTTTAAAGAGTTATATGCCCGTGCAGGAAGGTATTGATTGTGACGTCATGTGTTAGTGAGCGTAACATCAAACGTTTCTAAGAAAACAAAGTCGATTTCACTCATAAAACAATGATGTGACTATGGATACCTATCCGCAAGGGAGGTAACTCTATAATATACAAAGACGGAATACTAACGCCAGCTGGGCCTGGTGGTCCGACTGGACCTCTCTCTCCCTTGATACCATCCAGACCTGGTTCTCCCTTGTCTCCACTGAGACCGTTCAGACCCGGTAGACCATCCATACCGTGATCACCCTTAAGGCCAGGCAGACCGGGAAGTCCAGGCAATCCTTGTTTACCCTGAAAAGATTGCAGCATACATGTGTTTTATCTGCTATGACTCTGACTCAGAACCACTTAAGAGAACACTTTTTGATTTCACTTGCGTGGTCGCTGGAAATGGTTCAAAGTTTCTGTTATTTTCCTTATATCTAAAAATTATTTCATAAAAACTTCAGATGAAATTATTCTTTTCTTACAAAGAGGTTATGAAAATTTAAAATAATCTTAAGAAAATTGTTTGAACACTTTTAATAGGCTGTAAATGGTATTTAAATTAAAACTGTGAGATCTTTACTAACCCTAGGTCCGGCGATGCCTATGACACCTTTCTCTCCTTTCATGCCAATCATTCCCTTCATTCCCTATTAGCAAACAAAGTTCATGTATTTATTTTACACAACATTTTATATGTATACCGTTTACAGCAAAATCTCAGTTGGCTTAGACAATGGCACCACAATCAAACTTACAATTATTTTCTAACCCCGATAACGGAGTGCTTGCTATAAAGTTTTTGTTGATACAACTGGAGAGTTCTACCAAGAGGCCAAATGTTTATTCCTTAGAGCAAGTGAAAATTAATTCATCTCTTCAAAATTCAAAGAGCACAAATGTCTTTTCCTTATAGCAAGTGAAAATTTAAGAGCTTCTTTTCAAAACTGTGAAACCCTTAGTATCACTTTTTCTTGAACTATTCAACGCTCTCTTTATAGAAAGTGAAGCCTTATAGCAATTTTAAACGAAATAGAACACAGATTGCTAATGATGATAAATTCATGATTTGAGTTTTCATTCTATTGTAACTTACGTCACGGCCGGGTGCACCTTTGTAGCCTTTTGGTCCTTCACGCCCTGGTTCACCCTGCAGTAAAGTAAATATGTTTACATTATCAAACAAATGTACTCATCTTAGAAACACAAAACTCATAAACTCATACCCCCTAAAGACAGACTTGGACTAATCTACACCTAAGACTTGAGTAGTTCATTATATATTTTAAGGGGAGAATAAATTAGAGGTAGGAGGGTTTTTTTCAGTTGTTAAAACAATTTATTCACTATTGATTTGCTTCAATTCAGATTCATTTACAGGGTACTATCTGATATATCAAATAAGATTGAGAAAACATATCATTTATACTTTATGAGACAAATTTTGGGAATGCATGGTCAAATGGAATAAGAATGCATAAACATAGCAAAAAGTAACATGAAAACAAGACAGATCAGGGATATTATTTCTACAGAAGCAAGATAATCTAACATCTACTGGCTACCTAAATCCCTACCACCTGGTACTAAATAGTCTTTGAAGTGAATCCTATCTACTCACGTCACGTCCAGGAAGTCCACGATCACCCTTTGGTCCGATGTTGGTTCCCTTGGGACCCTCCAACGGTTCCCTGCTGTCTCCAGGAGGACCTGGGGGTCCTGGGATACCTCTTGGACCTCTGTCTCCCTTGATACCATTAAACACAATACCTGGGTTTCCTTTCTCTCCCTTAGCTCCTGGTAAACCTGGTACTCCCTATAACAGATAATGAAAGTATAAGTATTTGTCTAACACAGACTTTCAATACTTCACTTAAGCAGAATATCAAGAGAATCTACTGTAAATCAATAATCTTTTGCTCTAATTTTCGTTAATTCTATTTCAAAACAAGTTCATAAAGATTGACATACGCGGATTTAAAAATTGAACGGAAATTCCTTTCAATAAATATTATGGTGTAGATATTAATTCATGGAGATAAAATTTTGCAAGATTAATCATCGTGAAATTTGGGAAAGTAAATAGCACATGAAAAAAATTGGTTTACAGTATCATATATATTGTTTACCTAATTGCAGACTGTGGATACTCAATCAAAGCTTTAAGGTATAAAATAAATAGAACTCCAAATGTGAAAAGGCTCATAAATCTATATTGAATACTTGACTTCAATACTTAAATAAGATTCATATTAACTAGAATAGATTATGGCCTTTGGCCTGTGACAACTTGATATACAGGCTTACTTCATTAAGCAGAATATCAAAAGAATCTATATCCTATGATCTAACTAATTAGATTGTGAATATTCAAAGCTCTTTGGTATTCTGTATTTGCATATTACAGAGTTATCTGCCCTTGTGGGTAGGTATTGATTGTGACGTCATGTGTTTGCGAGCGTCATACTTTTAGGAGAAAACAACGTGAACTGCACTCACAAAATAATGACGTAACAATCGATACCTACCCGCAAGGGAGCTAACTCTGTAATATGCAAAGACGGAATAATGTATTTTCTGGAGTATAAGTCACAATCTTTTTTACTGAAAATCGGAAGTGCAACAAAGGTATGAACGAAAACTAGAATAAGATGATTTTTTGAATGGAAAAAATAAAATCAACCAGAAAATACGATAAATGCAACAATATTGAATCTTTTACTGCAGTAAGAAGAAATATTCACATTAAATAGAAAATAAAATGGCCTTTGGCCAGTGCCCAATGTATACTGACCGGTTGACCATCACGTCCATCAATTCCTTTTGGTCCTGGTGATCCATCCTCTCCTGGGGTACCCTAGAAATTACAACAAAATAATACAATATGCATGTGTTTTGAAGGATGTTATAATATTGCAGCAATGCTCTCACAAATTTAGCACTTTATTTAAGAAATTTTAAAATTTTGTTGAGGTTATGAGGGTATAATGATAATGGAGCACATGTAAATGATGTAACCCCATAACTGGTTATTGAGTCCATGTCAGTTCAAACTGTAAATATCAACCTATAATTTGTGTTACTCTTCAATCAACCAACAATTAATCATCTTCAATCTTTCAATTTTATTACAATACAAAATATTACTGTCTCTTTCAATATCTAGAAATAAAGTATGAATTGTTACAAATTTCATCTACTTTAAATATGTGCATCATATTACTATAGCTAAATGGATAAGAAAATGAGAAATAACATATCAGAATATCCTTGACCTTCACACCAAATGAAATATGACCAACTTACCTGGTTTCCTGGGAAGCCCTCTCGTCCTGGTTCACCCTGTGGAATAGAAAATTTGACCGTGATGAACATCAAAACTACAACTTACGAATCAATATCCATACCATTATATCTACTAGTGATAAGATCTATTAATAAGTTGATTCATTTAGGTGGAAGAGCAGCAGCATATATGTGATAATGATGGTTACAATTATTGCTGATGAATATGAGAATTATTTTTTTTTTTATACGTACTGCTTAATGACCTTCAAGTGACCTTGACCTTGATAATAAAGTCATTTTATTGTTAAGATACATATATATCGATATTAGTTACCTTCTGTCCTCTTTGTCCAAATCCATCGACTGACGCTTCTCCTTTCTGACCCTTCAGACCAGGGAATCCTGGGGGTCCAACAGGTCCAGTACTTCCAGGTAAACCAGGCAGGCCAGACTCGCCCTGTTTTATATAGATAGTATAAAAAATGTGAGCATTAGTTACCATGGTGATTAAATAGAGAGAATACAAAATATCCTTGTTTTATATAGATAGTATACAAAATATGAGGATTAATTAATTGCCAAGGTGAATAAATCAAAAGTCAATGTCAAGGCAACAGATCCTATGGTGGAATAATTCAAGGTCACAAAGTCATCAAATTCAATGTCAGAGTATTGAATAGAATGAAATAGGTAAGGTCACAGTATGCCATATCAAAGGTCATGGAATTTCAGGTCAATTAATCCAAGGTTACAGTATCCAATGACAAAGAATTTAAAGGTCATATTGAATGAAAGGTTAAATATATTGTTAGGTCAAAGAATCAAAGGCCATATAATACAAATTTTCATTTCTTCCGGGTCACAGTATTAAAGATCTGTTTAACAATTAGAATCAAAAGATCACAGACATATTTGGAATGGAACTATATATATTCTCTAGCCTGTCAATGAGAGAAACAGAATTTTGCTTTTTTTTTTTTTTTTTTTTTTGGTAATTTTCCATGACAAATATGTAACTAAATCTGAACTGGGCATTAAGGCTTTATTCAGAGTTAAAAGCGTGTTTGGTGAGCTTATAAAAGAGAGAGAAGATAATTTAAGACCTCCCAGAATAAATGTTCTCAAGGAGTGATAAAAATAATTTCTATCCTTTAAATAATTATCCCAAACAATGACCATTGGTAATTTGATTACCATAGTTTGAGATAGTGTACTTGAAAGAATGAACATGCAAATAAAAGGTTTAGGAGTAGTCCAATTAGATATTAAAAGCCCTAGATACATTTGTAACAATTGTGGTAGAATATCTAAAATTATCTTTCCTAATCACCTAATGCCTTTTGTTCTATTGTCATCTTTCCTTGTTCTCTAGAAAGAAACCTCTTTAGTCCCTTAATTCACCTTTGCATAGCTATATCGTATGCTCCATGATGTGCCCCCACCAGCCCTTCAGTAACCTCCATGCATACCCCATGTCTCCTTTAATTGACCCTTATTAACCCCTATGCTATAGCCCCATAATGCACCCTTTGGATTAATCTATAGCAAACCTCTCCTCACTAGACCTCTATAGTGCCCCCTTTACTAACCCTTTAAATGTCTTCTTTGTTTTACCCTAGTTCCCCTTTACTAACCCCTTCATGACCCTTTGGCCCCATGTAACCCCTTTGCTTGACCTTTATTAACCCATTTGTTAGTCATTAATTGCATCCTTTGGATGATTCCATAGCAATATCCCTCACTAACCCTCTGGCACCACTTACTGCCCCCTTTGTTTGACCCTTTGCTAGTCCCTTAATACCTCATTTTACTTGGCCCTTAGTACCCCCTTTTCTAAGCCCTTTAGCCCGGGGTCCCCTTAGAATAACTTAAGCTTAACATGTACCCAGGTCCTTAATCCCTAATAGCCCCTCTTATATCACCCATTGTTCCCTAGCTTTCTCTTTGCTTGACCACTAATAAACCCATTGATAGCCTCAAATTCCATGACTAGTGTATCCCCTTGAAATTTTATAATGAACTGTTCAAGCTTTAGTTTTGGGAGATTTCAAATCAGATTTCAGGGGTGAATGAATCAATAGTCCCTGTGTTAGCCCCCTAATGAGGGATGTTGTAGAACCTAGAATGTCATAAGACCTAGGGTGTTTAGCACCTTAACTCTTTCACCCCTGAAATTTTATATTGAACTGTTCCAGCTTTAATTTGGGGAGATTTCAAATCCGATTTCAGGGGGTGAATGAATCAATACCCTCTGTGCTAGCCCCCTAAGGAGGGGTGTTGTGTAACCATGGATGTCATAAGACCCAGGGGGTGCCTAGTTACAGCTTTATCAGGGGACCAATCACTACACATGTCAGTGTGTACTTATCTCCTGGATCCTCCCAGCCGGACTATTTACTTAACTAATGATCAGCTGATGTTACTGGGGGCTAAAATACCAACATCAGTGATAGGTATATATATCGTATTTGACCCAAAAAGTGCCCAGGGCGCTTAAAGAATTGAAACAAATAAGGGGCGCTTGATAATAAATAATTATTTATTATGATATTATTAAGAAATAATTTGGACTGGCCTTTTATAAAATCATTGTACAAAGTAAGCCATGATACTGGGGGCTAAAGTATACCTACCAATGGATCATTTCAGATTCTATGAGAGTTTCATAGATAAAGGTATTTGGTATATAAATATGTCAAGTAACCGAAAATTTACAAATGGCCTCTTGACGATATATATTCAGATTTCCATCAAGTGCTTTCTTTTCCATTAATATTAAAGATGAATGCAATATTTCAAATACATCCATAAAATGTCAGGTAAAAACAGTTCTTGTAGGAAAAAAAAACTTCAATGAGTACGAGTATTAAAATATAGAAATTTCAACTTTGTAAAGATATGACAGAATGCCACAGATTTCAGTTTCAGATGTCATTTCTGCATCTACATTGTATTATAAGGTGTAGTGATCAAATCAACCTTTTGGCTTGTGTAATTGACTTCCTCAGAGCCAGACTCCATTAGAAGAAGCTCTGACTCAGTGGGAATAACAGATTATGCTGAATCAGCGATATCAGGAGGTAGTTTACAGTTAGGGTACTGCCTGTATATAAACCACCAGACTTGTTTAAACAAGCAATTGGAAGTCTGGACCATCTGCCTCACTATGTCAACATTCAGACACTAAAAGGAAGCTGTAGCTTCAAATGATTCAGGAAACATCTTAAACAGCTTTCACTTCGAGGTCAAGATGGGCTCTCTCCCAAATATCAGCAAGATATTTTAAGAACATGGCCTAAATGGAGCCAATACAACATGGCTTGAATTTGGAATATTACTTCCCGGTTCTTGATGTTTTACTATCAAAAATGTCATTTTGGTTTTTTTTCAGAAAGAAGAAAAGAACAAATTTCTTATAAAATGAAATATTTCCGTTTTGGTCTGATCTTATAAAATGTCTTTATTTTTTTATTGAGATAAAGAAATCAACAGGTGGAGTCACGTAAATGGTGAATCAGAAACTTACTAAACCTGACAGAACACTAACTTTCATTTTTAGATGAAACTAAACAATAGGCAGAGTCAGGTAGGAGATGAATCAATTACTACTTAAATTATATCAGAAAACTAACCTATCATATTATAAGTTCACATTTTTGTAGTCTTATGTTATATGATCATAGAGAATGTTTTTATTGAAATTCTTAACAGAAGAAAGGTAAATATTTGTTTGTGGACGGGTTTTGTTCTATCGAAGTTGTCTGTATCCCCTTACCTGAGTACCATTGCATCCATCCATACCAGGGGCACCTCTTGGTCCCATAGGCCCAGGGATACCCTGTATACCAAAGATAATCAGTTGATGGAATTAGAACATAAAATCAGAGACTAACTGATATTTTATTTAGACTTAAAGCTGGAAAATCCCCGACTGGTATAATTAAGGAATTTATTATCATACTAAGACTGTTCAAATCTTAATTAATTCATGCATTGATGATATTTTTAAACTGTGAAATGATCAGTAGTGAGTTATATAAATATAATTTTAATGCATTCAAATTAATTTTTCTTGCTTTGTTTAAAATTGTGAAAATTTTATGAACTTGCGAAAATAGCTTTACTGTACATTTGCTTATGATATTCAACATGATTTGGCAACACTATTTGAATACAAAGTCATTTCTATAAATGTGCTAACAGAAATTTTACCATTTACTACATTCTTATTGGAAATATTTATAACAAGGACATGTACTTACAGGAATTCCGTTGATACCTGGGAATCCAGGCATCCCCATCTTTCCCTGTAAGAGAAAACAAAGAGAAATTAGGAGATGAAATCTTGTATTATGGAGTAAGGGAAAAATTAAAATCAAAACATAATTATGTTGAAGTATCTGAAAAATCACCATGTTATAATATGTATCAGTTAAGAATTTCAAGTAGGTTATAAATGACCCAGCCTTGAAAACAGGACACGACAGGATTAGACAGCACAATTTATTTTTTTGAAATAACATGGGATTAAATTTTGTTTTGAATTAAAATACTCCCAAATAAATGAATGACAATTAAGATAATTAAGACAAACGCATGACAATTAAGATAATTAAGACAAACGCATGAATATTTGTCCCCACGATTTAGTATAAAAGACAACATCACCATTGTTTTGGCTTAACAAAATCAAACAACTATACAGTAATC
The DNA here is from genome assembly GCF_041381155.1 of Argopecten irradians. Classification (NCBI taxonomy): domain Eukaryota; kingdom Metazoa; phylum Mollusca; class Bivalvia; order Pectinida; family Pectinidae; genus Argopecten; species Argopecten irradians. The sequence continues at coordinate 23,276,312 of NC_091147.1, forward strand.
AAAGGGTGAGAATATGTTCTCTTCTACTAAGATGTTCACTAATTTATTATTTTTCTTTACAGCTACACATAACAAAATTTTCCAATGAGCAATAAAGGGAGGTAACTTACTCTGTTTCCTTTCAAACCAGCAGGTCCAGGTCTCCCCGTCTCGCCCCTGTCTCCCTTGGGGCCAGGAAGTCCTTCCACACCAGCATAGCCTTGGTTACCTTGGGGACCCCGGGGACCAATGTCTCCATGGATACCCTGAAGGAAAATTAAATTCATTATTGCATGATCAAATGATTCTGATTCTCTGTTGTTGGTCTCTTCTTTGTAAGTATGATTTCTTGGGCGTTGCTATGGTCGTTAAATTTTATCCGCGGAATATAAAGGAATACTTGACTCATATATACTCTTCAAGCCACATTTCAATAATGTATACCGCTAAAATTTGATTTTCTTATTTTCAGATCAAATCCTGAAAAATTTGAACTCATGAAAATAACCATCTATATAGTATAATAGTCACCTTACAACTTCACTATTCATCTTCAAAAAATAATAACTTAGATTCTACCCCTGAAAATGTTTTCAATAATATTAGTATTCATTGAAATTGCAAGAACAGATAACTCTATAAGCTGCATAGATGACATGAGCTCAAATTAATTTCACTTTTTAGACTTTAATGAATGAATTGAAGTCCTTTATGGCTTCCATAAGCTATTAATGCTAAAACATTTACAGAATAAGTTTTTCCAGATGAGCAGGAAATACATTTATTGTACAGTAACCTTCAGTGGCTGTTAATCCAAGGGTATGTGTGATAATTGAGGAAGCCACAGTGATACCACATACATGGGAGCATGTCCTAGCCTAGGGTCATTGACTTCTGATCTGAAGCCTCTACCATCTGAATACAAGATCACATATATACTAACACAAACTCACTAATATTCATTGAGTCTCTAGGGTAAACGGACTATGAGAGTGGCTCAATGTTTCAGTTTCTTCTCTCCTTTTTGCAATGAATGAGTTTCTATTTTTAAAGTTTTTTCGAACCTCTAACTAAACATAATTTTAAAAAGATCTGAATGCACTCTGTGACCTCAAGGAGTCAACAATCCCATTTCTTCTGGTACCCTAATGACTTGCTATGTTGTGGAACATGTTTCAAAGCACTCCAGCTATATCTATAAAATTAGGCTTTTCAAGTTCTTTCTTTTGCATAGTCCAATACCTGTAAATCTAAATGCACTCTGACCCCTAGGAGTCAACGGCCCCATTTGTTCCAGTGCCCTATTGACTCCCATGAATCTGTTTCCATCCACTCCAGATATGGGGTATCAGAACTGACATTTAGCCATAATTCACAAATTATTAGACATCTTCTTATTCTAGTATTATCAAAATTTCATTTAATGATGTAAACTGTATCATAAAATATCCTTAATATAAGACTGTGTCAATCATTATGACCAGATAGCTCAATTGGTGAAGCATCTAACTAGTGTTTCGTAGATCAAATGTTCTAACTTTGTCTGGTTGCCACATTTTCTCCTCTTCTGTTACACAAATTTTTCTTCCTGTTTGACAAAATTAATGTCATACCGATGAACAATTGCTTTCAGCCAAGGTTACAATAAAACATGTTTATTTGAACATGCTTACAAGGAATTCATGGTTATAACATTGTAATTTTTATTCCCGTCAATGTTCCTATAATGTTCCTACAAGATGTGTATTACAAAGTATGCTTATAACGAACTGATTTTTGTGGTACCCAGAGATTCGTTACAACCGTGTTTTTTGTGTATTAGACCAATTAAAAAAAAAAAAAAAAAAAATCTATATGTTCCAAATTCTATAGAAATTCAATTTTATTCATTCAAGTTGTGATTATAGTTTAGATATATAGTATAAGTTATATCACAGAATCCATAGCTGATACCTCTAGGTGAGTAACCCCATCAAGGAGTCCTGGTCTATATAAAACATATGGTGCTTATTTATGTGAAGGACATGCTAGAGTGAACCTACTGAATCCATAATTCCTTATCTAATGTCTTACTCCTGTGGTGCTTTCCTGTTTTATAATACCCTCCCTCATATTGCCAAGGGGAGGGGGTTCTCTCCCTATCTCATTCACACATACCTATACCCTATAATCCCCCTAAATCTTCTTAACCCCATAATTCGCCTCCTCTGACAAATTACTAGTACATATACCATTGGATAAGTCAACAACTGAAATTTGAAATGAGTGCCATCTTGCTAACCAGTATATTATATATACAATGATCAGCTTCTCAAATGCCCCCTCCTCCTTCTAAAAAATGACGATGATTTTTTTTTAAATTCTTCTCCTGCGATAATACTGCAATCTTTCCCTTTCTAAAATCTTCTTCGGTCTTTAACTCTTTACACTCTTCACAAAGAAAATTTGAAATGTATGTCATTTATTAATGATTTCAAATCAAAATGAACTGAATTTTATATTTCTTATTTGTATCACGTTACCATATTCTACACCTAATGTACCCCTATAACTCAATTCTACCCTGACAACTCTAGACTATGCATCATTCCTAAAATGACTATGAACCCAATGCCTACTTCCTCTTTGTATCACATTGCCATATGGTCTTCACTTTCAAGTACTTCAAATTGTTTTTTGAGCATTTTCGACAGCCATAATATGAAGTCAAAATTGCTTAAACATTCACTGAAAGTATTTCAGTTTACCTAAAATTGGAGCACCCTTGTACAATTATGAATTAAATTCAGTTTTAGTTTTGAAATTGTTCTATAGTGAATCAATTTGTAATTCATATTTGTGATCAATAGTTCTTTTTCTTATTGTTTTCTGTATTTGCATATTACAGAGTTATCTGACCTTGCAGGTAGGTTTTGATTGTGATGTCATGTGTTTGCGAGCGCAAAGCCATATTTTTCGGGAGAAAAAGACGTGAATCACGCTTACAAAATAATGGTGTAACAATCAACTAACAGTACCACAGGTACTAGTTGTCAAGTGACTTACAGGTACTTATGTCGTCAAGTCGACTTAGATCACGGAAGATACCTATCCGCAAATTCATGAATTATTTACTTACCCGGTCGCCTTTCTCTCCTATACATTTACAGCCATTATTTGTATTACAGTTTGAGCCACATTCTCGGGGTGGGGGTTCATCAAAATTTTGCTGAAACAAAGAAAAGAAATTTTGAATTTTCAGTTTGGATAGTCAATTCAATGTAACGAATACAATTATGTCTTAAAACATTCTATCCATGTATAGATATATACACTCTCTCATATCTCTGATTCAAATCAAGGTATTTTAATCAATTAATCATACCCATCAAATGCTACAAGAGACTTTCAGCTGATCACAAATTCTTTGTACATATGATAGCACTGAATAGCGGTACTAGCACATGAAAAGAAATGTGAAGAGTCTTTTTTTTTAATTTCTATTCACAAACCTACATGTAATTCCTTTTCTTTCTATTTTTTGGTATTTCAACCTACATATTTTTTTTTGTACAGTGTAAGTTAAGTTTATATAAATATATATATAAAACAAGGGGCTGGGGTTAGTTGTTAGATTTAATGTCCTTACATATCTGTAGTCTTCAAGATTTTTGAAATTTGATGAAGTCAATAAAATAAATAATATACTTTATTGGGTGTAGACCATATGAGACAAAGGCAAGAAAAACACATCTACATATAGCTTAAATTGCGTATCAATTACACATTTTAGCAACGAATAACATTTTCTGTGCAACTTTTTTCTCTTGTCGAATATTTCACACAGAAGTCAAGACCGTGATACAAGCCAGAGCTATGCCATTGAAAAGTGAACCCTAATAAATCATGGTAACTCTACTTTTTATCAAGGAACAAACTGTGTGAATATATCTCAAAAACCTCATGCACACTATATTTTACAGCTTGTAAATGGCGACTGATTTTTTTCTATCTGCAGCTATTTAAAATTTGACCTCAAAATTGATGGCTGCTAAAGATAGGGAATACCTCTCCCCTAAGTTATCATACTATATACTTCTTACAGTAGTCAAGGAGTAAGGTGGAATCACTAGTGGTTGTCAAATGGCAGTTTTTAGTTGCAGTTGCCATAGCAACCAGATAAAATCATGATAGGTTGATGGAACTTTTAACAAGGGTCAAGGTCATTCCTTGGTGAAATTGTTCTCCTAGCTGAAGTCTAAATATACTTTGGATTTTATTTCTCCCTCATCAATAACCGAGACTGGAGATATTTGGAGGAAACTCTGAAATGTTTACAAAACTGTAGATCATGAAGTCTTGATGGTACATGTTCATTACCATGGTAACTTAAAGGAACCGATTGGGTTTGAAACAGGATCTTCTAAATGTTTGTTTTCAGGGAGACATTTTGTTATTAACATTGATGTTAAATAAATTGAGGCCTAACTGTGAAAGAAAACAAACTGCACCAGCTGTGTACTTTATAAAGAGACCTAGAAGTAAAGCCAGAAGGTCTTACACTTTAAATGAAGGCAGTAGGACTTGAAACGAGGTCACAATCTCATTCAGCAAGGAGAAAGAGACTCATACATTTTGGACCCTTCTAATGCTGGAACAGTTCATTATTGAATAAGGGGGATGAAGTATTTGATATCCAATCGAAACAGGGGAGCAGAAAATGTATTGGCCATACTTGCACTTGGGATCAAACGAAGGAGCACAGAACACTAGTCTGATGCTATACCAATAAAGTTAACTGGTCAATGAGGATTGACCTAATCCTCAATTCTGCTGTAGAATTTGGGCATCTTGATTCTCCCTCTATTTCTGACCAATGATTATCTGAAGACCACTGAACGCTAGCCTAATCCTCTTCTTATGAACCTAAAGATGACTGAACATGAACTAGTCCAATTCTGATATAATTTGGCTATTGTCTTAAACCTGCCCTCTAGATCTGACCAATATTTAACTAGTGACCTCTGTCTATCACCTTGACAACTTGAATATCATTGATACACCAGTGTTTCAGGGATTAATTTGTTCTATATCTATTTAAATCTTATATAAACATAGCAGAGACAATATTTTTGTCTATAAGGTCATATTGAGCATTAATACTCAATGCTACTTGCATGTGTATTATAAATATGTTTTCTAGTTAGGTTAGCAGGGCAAGATACCATCTCCCAGGCTTTTCTCAAAATAAGAAATGTGCCATGTCCCTTTTGTTAACTCATTCACCCCTGAAGACATATTTAGACTCTTCTAAATCAAAGACTGGACCAGTCCATTATGAAATTTCAGGGGAGAATAAGTTAATACATGCACATACTTGCAATGATGCTGGACATCACAACATTTCCTCAACTCCAACTTTTTTAGAATTTAAGCTGCAGGAACACTGTACATAAGACATTGCATTTCCACATCCAAAAACCAACCAGAGAATTATCATTCCAACTACCAAGTAATGGTCTTTTAATGTTCATTAAATTATCTCATTTACCCAATTTATGCAGACAGAGGCAGACAGAGGCTGCTGGAGGGTATAGGACCAAGCATGCTGTCCCAGCCCCAGACATAAAGCTACAGATGTGATATGTTATTGGTTTATAAGAAGTGTGGGTGTTTAGTCATTAATACCACACACCTGTTGTGTAATACACTCAATTAAGGAACACAAGTAGACAAGTTCTACTTCACTGCCTTACTCCAACATGTGTTTTACCATCAAGTTTTCAACTTCAAGCTTTAGCAGCAGAGGTATATCATATTCCATACAAAACTTTGATGTAATCAAATTATTTTTAATCAGTCTCAAAATGAGGAGCGCAAAGAGAAGTTAAAACCTACCATTTTTATTTGCTTTTGTACACATTAGTAAGGGGACAAGATATTACACCCAAAGTTGGATAAACTGCAAATAAAGGTCACAATAGGAGATTCTGAACATACTAAGAAGGAAATCAAAGATTTTAAGAAGAAACTTGACAATTGCACTAATGCCAAAAGTAATTTGGTCACTCAACTGTCCAGCTATATGTTCTTGTACACATGAACATTCAATGTCTGTGAAATCTTCAGAGCTAGAACACCAGAAAATGAAGGTCACCTGTAGTACCATGGTATGTTGATTGATATTTGACAAACTCTCAAGTATAATTCCATGAAAATTTGACTACATTTCACGGAAGGAACTTGGCAAATTGGAGCAGGATAGTCACTTAGTCATGATGACTGGTTGTTAGTCAACAATACTTATGTCCAGTACAATAGCAATACTGGGATGAAATAAACCCCCAAATGTCTACCGAATTCTCAACAGAAAAGCATGCCTTTAGTAATCAGCTATGTTGAGTTTGTTTTTATTGTCTTATCACACCGAGAAAGACTGAAACTGGACACGATTTAAACAACATCCTGTCGTGAAATTTTGTCTGAATATAGGAAGAAAGGTCAAAATTATGACCTCTTTCACCATAAATATTGATGTGAGGAATAACACAGTATGTTAGTAAGGAGAGAGAGAGCTGTTCAGTGTTCAGCTTCATTGACTAAGGACTGCTGTATAGATTAGCAATGTTCCATCTCTTCAAAGAAAACAAGATCTTGAGAGGAAATCTCCAACTAACACCGCTGATGAGGAAAACAGATGCTTTCATATTGAAATATTGAGAACATAATACATAATGTTCAAGTATATAAATTTCAAACATTTTAGTACACTGAGACACTGTCACAAAACACATGGAAAAAAAATCTTCAGTCATAACTTATATTATGAGGCGTTATTTGAAATTCAATTCCTGTATATGATACAATCTGAACATCTGTGATTGGTCTTTGTTGAAACAATCAGACATTGCTGACCTTTGACCTTTGATTTAATTGCCTAATAAAAGTGCACTTCACATTGCATTGCCTCAGTAATATTGGTGATTCAGGTATATTACAATGTGCATTTCTGTATCTTTAATGCCTTCTAAGGTGACAATCACGCATGACGTAATCAGGCATAACAAAAGGGTAAATCAATTATTGTTTCACCTTTGACCTTAAGATCTGTTGACCTTCACTATTGCTCAGTATTCGCTGCTCAGTTGACAGTGTTGGTAAGCTTAGACTATATACTAGCTTATGTAGATGTATTATAGTTTAGTTTATTCATAGTTGAGTGTTACACTCTAATACATATTACTTTGGACTGCTGGGAAAAGGGAAAGTAGAAACATCCTTAAAATGATTTGTCTCCATTCTTTCGAAAGGACAAAGAAAGTAATTTGTTGTATTAACTCATTCAACACTGCAATTTCATAATGGACTGGTCTAGTCTTTGATTAAGAAGAGTCTAAATGTGTCTTCAGGGGTGATTGAGTTAAAGGTTAAGTATTTAAGTTGACTGGCTATACCAAACCTTCAGTAAATAAGTTTTTCTTATCTGACATGACTCTAAACAGTATAAAGACGCTACATTACAGTACATGTATTGGTTCTGTACCATGTAACCTCAGTAGAAGCCATCCCCATAACCCATCTGAACTTTTTGCACTGGAATTACAACGATAACATATCTGATACATCTGATTCAGAAGAATGCTTTTTTTTGACCAACAGTATTGCACCATCTGCAGCAAGACATTAGTTGATCATGGCACTCTTTTGTTCGAATTAATTACTAGGGTAGCCGAGCATTAATTAAGTAATTAAATCGTTTACATAGATAGCAAATCAACACAGCTGTGAGCTGCCAGCAGATATATTTTTTTAAGTCTTATTCAACATTGTAACCTTTGAATGACGTTGATGAACTTAAACTCAAGACCATTCCTGCACCATAATTGTTTTAATAAATCTATTTTCATTTTCTACGGGATGAAGAATAAATGAAATAGGTGATCACATTTCTATGACCAATATTACAATGTTAAGAAAAAGCACTACCACAGCCTAAGTTATTGACTAGATTTTCTCAGCAGAATTCTAATACTAGATTATCTCCCCCTAGTTTGAATCGGATATGACACAGAAAATGAAAAAAAAAATTTAGCAAAATTTTAGTGACGTTCTTTAATATTCGATTGTAGCGGGAATGGACTGGGTCGATCATCGGTGACCAGGTAGCTCAGTCAGTAGAGCACTCGGCTAGTGTTGGAAGGGTCCCGGGTTCGAAACCCGGACTGGCCGCTACATTTTCTCCTCTCCTGTTAAACTAGAAGCTGTTGGCCAGTCTATTAATATGTATGTGACCATGACATTCCCGGTCACATTAATGCTATACACACACATATTTTAGAGGTCTGTTATTTCATCATCATTTAATGCTTCATGATCAGATAACTTGATTCCAATCAACATTGCACTAAAATTTGATGGTGCAAACGCTACTTTATACACAGTTACATTTGTTCACAAATTCAGGAAAAAAGGGTTTATATGCATAATCAGCATTAATATATGCCATGCGGTGAAAATTTCATAAAAAATTCAAACACATTCCTTTGATAATTTTCTTTTTTCTTCCTTATTAAACACTTTAGCTAAACCATGATTCAACGAAAGCGTTTCTGCCAACATAAACTAATAACTACTGACTCACAAAGAAATCATCCGAAACAAAACAAAATGCCAATTTTACAGGCCCTCAATGCATCAGACTTTACATTTTGATATACTTAGTGGCTACTTGAGAGCACAAGCTAGTCCTGTAGTCTACAACCTGTGGGAGGATCTGTGTGTATGTGTGTGTGCCAGGGGGAGAATGTGTGGAAGGACATACCATACATATGTACCACTCACAATCTACTACTGTATGGGTCAAAGATCAAATGTGAGTGGGACAAACACATGGCTTTCTGTACACCCCACCATTACATGATATACCAGCTGAATGTGAGTCCTACATCTGGGGATGCCCAATTCTCCGGGAGTCCCTATACCCAGACTGTGTGTCCTCAATTTCTCTATAGGTGAATGTATTCTAATCTGTACCAATCAATGTCTCCCGACCATGATAGTTTCAAGTGTACCACCAATCCCCCAAAGACCAAAGTCCAGTATTATCAAATTAACCAACACCATGCTTGGCCCATTTTACCATTGTGTTCTAAATGCTCTTGGAACTGGCACCTTTTGAACTGATTTCCTAAGGCCTACATATATGCAATCTGTGTAAATATTCTATCCTATGGGCAACTGTACAAATGACCTAAGTCTATCTACAATTTGTACAAATGTTCTATTCTTTGCACTACTAAACATTGCACAACTGTACAAATGACCAAGGCTAGGTCTATGCAATTTGTACAAATGACCTAAGTCTATCTGCAACTTGTACAAATGTTCTAAGCTTTGGGTAACTGTAAAAATGCCCTAGGTTTATATGTAATTTGTACACATGTTCTAGGTTTGGGCAACTGTACATATTGTACAATCACTTAACTAATCTACCCTTGACATTTCATAATGGACAGGCCCCGATTTCTCGAAACAAACTTAAGTCAAAAACTGACTTAAGTCATAAATTTTCATATAAATTACATAAAGAGAAAAACTTAAGTTTTGACTTAAGTCTGCATTTTTTGTTTCGAGAAATCGGGGCCTGGTCTAGTTTTTGATTTAGAAGAGTCTAAATGTGTCTTCAGGGGTGTCAATGAGTTAATCTTATTGAATCACAGAATCATGAACAATGTATCAATCTATGACCAGACCAGTAGTTCATTTCCTCTTTGCTGTAGATCTTGTCCATGCCATATGGGAAACATCATATTCTGTAATATATATATTTGGCCCAGTAAACCTGTTCTAGAGATGTCAAAGGGACAAGTGTACCTTGTAAGCAACCAAATGGACCATGTCATATTCTAGAAATGAAGACTTAATTTACAGACTGAGAATTCTGAAGCCAGGGAAGTAATAAATCTTTTTATTTACATAAGAACTAACTCATTCACCCCTGAAATTTCATAATGAACTATTCCAGCATTTGATTTGGAAGAGTTTAAATGCATCTTCAGAGTTGAATAGGTTAAACTCCTTGGCAATGGGGAGGTGAGCTATGGCAACATGAAGAGAGTGATAGGGGTGAATGTAGAAGGAGGAAGTGGAGAAGACAGGTTCATTCCCGGGCAGTAAACATGGCTGCCATACACAAGGAAAAAGGATGATAGAAGTGACAGAAGGCATACTTCTGTGATGGAATCATTCTGCATGTGTAACACCTCCCTGCTTCATGGTGTGTACACGTCATGATGTCATGTCTTACATGTAGAGGAAGGAAGACACAGTATTGGTAGTTTGTGGGGAGCTACATCACATTGTCATACTTTTAAACCAAAACTATTCAATTTATGATTTATATGTACATTCCACAATTCTAATACCCTAAAATCTCGATAATAAGTCGCAGCTTATCTTCTTTTTGGTAGGAAATTTCAGGCTTATTTTTGAGATTGCCCATTTTCAATCCCATTCTATTTTCTAATTCATTTATACTGTTAAGGCGTACATATGAGACCATTTATGAATGAAGGAATATATAATATTTTATATTGACCACACATTAGATAAATCCTATTTGTGATGCCTGCAAGTACTGGTATTTGTTATTTGTGGAAAGGAGCATCACATTGTGAACCTTCAAACCAAACTTTTAAAATTACAAATAGTACAGTCCATCATTCACTCATCCGCCCCTGAAACTTCTTTATAGACTTGCCTAGTATTTTATTTAGAAGAATCTAAATGTGTCTTCAGCAGTAAATGAGTTAACTTAGTGGGACTCTTTTTAATTAAAAATTTCAAGACATCTGAGTAATTGAGTTCTAATTGAATGAAAAAACAACTTCTTATTAATTAGGACATGTCTTACAAGTCTGAAGAAGGTTCACCTGTTTTTCATCTATCAATACTCCCATACTAACCTATAAATGTTAACTCTAAAACCTCTAAGGTAATTCATTCAATGTTTCTGCCTTTAACCATATTGTGCTTCCTGTACACAATACTGCTTCCCTGGCCACCATTTTGCTGTCCTATGCTGGTTTTTCAATTATAGATATCAAATCTCAATTCCAGAATTCAAAATCTGCCATTTCCTATATGCCACCATGCTTACTGATAAATTCTGAGTTCTCGCAACAAGATTGGCCAATCCGCATCATGTGTGTCTTTCCCCCAGCGTGTGTCTAAGGGAGGAAGCCTGGTACCTATTTATAATTACAGCAGTGTGTAAAGACCTGACAGACAACTTGGCAGTCCTCTTGTAACATACATGTTCTCTCAGACAACAATAATATCTAGGTTTTGGTCAGCTTCTCTCAGGCTACAGTAATATCTAGGTTTTGTCAGCTTCTCTCAGGCTACAGTAATATCTAGGTTTTGGTCAGCTTCTCTCAGGCTACAGTAATATCTAGGTTTTGGTCAGCTTCTCTCAGGCTACAGTAATATCTAGGTTTTGGTCAGCTTCTCTCAGCTACAGTAATATCTAGGTTTTGTCAGCTTCTCTCAGGCTACAGTAATATCTAGGTTTTGGTCAGCTTCTCTCTACAGTCTACAGATAATATCTAGGTTTTGGCAGCTTCTCTCAGGCTACAGTAACATCTAGGTTTTGGTCAGCTTCTCTCAGGCTACAGTAATGTCTAGGTTTTGATCAGCTTCTCTCAGGCTACAGTAATATCTAGGTTTTGGTCAGCTTCTCTCAGGCTACAGTAATATCTCAGCTTCTCTAGCTACAGTAATATCTAGGTTTTGTCAGCTTCTCTCAAGCTACAATAATATCTAGGTTTTGGTCAGCTTCTCTCAGGCTACAGTAATATCTAGGTTTTGGTCAGCTTCTCTCAGGCTACAGTAATATCTAGGTTTTGTCAGCTTCTCTCAGGCTACAGTAATATCTAGGTTTTGGTCAGCTTCTCTCAGGCTACAGTAATATCTAGGTTTTGGTCAGCTTCTCTCAGGCTACAGTAATATCTAGGTTTTGGTCAGCTTCTCTCAGGCTACAGTAACATCTAGGTTTTGGTCAGCTTCTCTCAGGCTACAGTAACATCTAGGTTTTGTCAGCTTCTCTCAGGCTACAATAATATCTAGGTTTTGGTCAGCTTCTCTCAGGCTACAGTAACATCTAGGTTTTGGTCAGCTTCTCTCAGGCTACAGTAATGTCTAGGTTTTGATCAGCTTCTCTCAGGCTACAGTAACATCTAGGTTTTGATCAGCTTCTCTCAGGCTACAGTAATATCTAGGTTTTGGTCAGCTTCTCTCAGGCTACAGTAATATCTAGGTTTTGTCAGCTTCTCTCAGGCTACAGTAACATCTAGGTTTTGTCAGCTTCTCTCAGGCTACAGTAATATCTAGGTTTTGGTCAGCTTCTCTCAGGCTACAGTAATATCTAGGTTTTGGTCAGCTTCTCTCAGGCTACAGTAATATCTAGGTTTTGGTCAGCTTCTCTCAGGCTACAGTAATATCTAGGTTTTGGTCAGCTTCTTTCAGGCTACAGTAATATCTAGGTTTTGTCAGCTTCTCTCGTGCTACGATAATATCTAGGTTTTGGTCAGTCCTCTTATAATATACATTTTCGTTCAGAATACAGTAATATCTAGGTTTTGGTCAGCTTCTCTCAGGCTACATTAATATCTAGATTTTGGTCAGCTTCTCTCAGGCTACAGTAATATCTAGGTTTTGCCAGCTTCTCTCAGGCTACAGTAGTATCTAGGTTTTGTCAGCTTCTCTCAGGCTACAGTAATATCTAGGTTTTGGTCAGCTTCTCTCAGGCTACAGTAATATCTAGGTTTTGTCAGCTTCTCTCAGGCTACAGTAATATCTAGGTTTTGGTCAGCTTCTCTCAGGCTACAATAATATCTAGGTTTTGGTCAGCTTCTCTCAGGCTACAGTAATATCTAGGTTTTGGTCAGCTTCTCTCAGGCTACAGTAATATCTAGGTTTTGGTCAGCTTCTCTCAGGCTACAGTAATATCTAGGTTTTGTCAGCTTCTCTCAGGCTACAATAATATCTAGGTTTTGGTCAGCTTCTCTCAGGCTACAGTAATATCTAGGTTTTGTCAGCTTCTCTCAGGCTACAGTAATATCTAGGTTTTGGTCAGCTTCTCTCAGGCTACAGTAATATCTAGGTTTTGGTCAGCTTCTCTCAGGCTACAGTAATATCTAGGTTTTGGTCAGCTTCTCTCAGGCTACAGTAACATCTAGGTTTTGTCAGCTTCTCTCAGGCTACAATAATATATTCAGGAAGGTTTTGGTCAGTTCTATGTCTACTTTAGTCCCACTGCCTACCATAAGAAAATTTAATCTAATAGTAGAAGCATGTGAGTACCACACAAGATAGTCACAGTTTGTAGTTTTCCAAGTCCATTTTTTACCATAGAGCTACTAAAAAGGACAGTGATTTCCACCTTTATATTGCCCATCTCGACCAGGAATCGAACCCAGGTCACTGAGGTGAAAAACTAGGTGTAAAGCTCCATCAACTGAGTAACAGAGACCGTATTTACCCTCTCCTTTTACACTAGTTTAGGTCTTTACAGAATGTCCATAATCAAGCTCTAATGAGATCTAACAAGTGATTAAACCATAGATGTTGTATTACATGTCAGTAAGTGAACAAGCATCCATTATCAAAGACTTAATGAAGAATTCCTGTGAATTCAATTATATATAAGCTCTCATTCAGACTCTTGGAGATCATTATAATTTTGTATAGTTTCTTATGTCTGTACCTGATTGTCTAGCTTTTCACCAACCCACCCCCCCACCCCTCCTCAGTATTCACTAATAGCCCTACAGACCAGCCATGGTCAGTTTTCTGTATGCCTTTCCTTGGCATACCATGCTGAGAAGATTAGCTGCCTGGTCCTGATGAGAGCCACACACCCCTCAATCATGTACTGCCCAATCCAGCTAAGTGTTGTATTTTGTCTGAATGTAACACAGAGATGGTGGAGGGCACCTGTTTTGAAGGATCATTCTGACCCACTATAGGCAGCATAATGACCCAAAGTCTTCTCCATGACCCAAAATCAAATCAGCCTTCTGGCATTAATTCTTTTTTATTCCAGATATGTACGGCTTCAGCAGTCTTCTCATTGACTTAAAGCCTACAGCCGTAACCATATTGACTCAACATTAAACACTTCATAGCCTTCAGTAATCTCCAAATCGACTCACAAGGCTTCAATAATCCTAAAAGATTCACAAGATTTCAAACATTCCTACTGACTCCCAAGCCTTGCATAGTCCACTTGTTGACTCCAAATCCTTCAACAGTGCTCCTACTGACACAAAAGCCCAACAGCATCATTATTGATTTACATTTTACCTTCAAAGTCCTAAAGTCTGTCCAATTGACTAAAAACTATTCACAACTCAGCTAATAAGTTGATAAGCCTTCAACATTGCCCCTACAATGCTGTCTCAGAAGCCTTCAAAATTGAATCCATGTTTTTCTTTCAAAGTTACCATTCAGTCTACATACAGAATCTAATCCTTCAACAGTATTCTTTCTCACTCAAAGCCTGCAGAAGGTTCCCAAAGCATAGACTGAAACCTAAAGCTGTAACCCTACTTCTAATGACACCCAACAATTTAAATGGTACAACTGCTGACAGGTACTAACAAGGTTTGAAATGTTCTTTCATTGGTTCCAACCTATGATGTCACACCGTCCCCTGAAATTTCATAATGAACTCTTCCTGCCTTTGATTTAGTGGAGTGTGAATGTGGTTTAAGGGTGAATGAATCCAAATGTTTCAATTAAAATACATTTTTTGTTTTTAACAAGCCTTCAGTCATTTAACAAGCCCTTCAGTACATTGACAAGCCCTTCAGTACATTGACAAGCCCTTCAGGACATTGACCAGCCCTTCAGTACATTGACAAGCCCTTCAGGACATTGACAATCCCTTCAGTACATTGACAAGCCCTTCAGGACATTACTACCATTTCAGATAAATCATGCAAGATCCACAGAATTGAGCAGTTGATAAAAACTTCATCTTATCCTTAAATGTCAAATCTCTTAATTTTTTTCAAAACATCCAATTAATCTTCTATCAGAGGTCTTTGACACAATTCCAAAAATAAATGACTTTGTACTCAAGGTCACATTTCAGAGGTAAAGGTCAACAAGTAATCACCAAAAAAACCCAAAAACATCAGAATAAAAGAACGTGACAACTGTGGTACAACCTGTCCAGCACACACTGATGAAGTACTATCACTGCTTTTACTATACAACCAAGGGAGGTAAGATTTTAATTATCCTTTAATTCCCACCAGATTCTTGACAGCTAATTTCATGCCAGCCCTGGTAAGTAGCTAGTGATAAGAAGGCTGATAACAGAACATAAGGGCTGATAACCTGATACCAAGCGACTGCTTTATGCCAAGACTTGTGTGTACTTCAGGGTGATCCTTTATACCCTAGGTGCCCAGGTTGATCTTTAATACCCTTGTTGCACCATGAGACTATTAATAGGATATAATTGGTTATAGATTGTTCATAAAAGCTTGATGCTTTAAAATTACACTATATTTGTGTAGCGAAATTGGACCAGGTCGTTCATCGGTGACCAGGTAGCTCAGTTGGTAGAGCACTTAGCTAGTGTTTGGAGGGTCCAGGTTCGAATCATGGTCAGGCCGCTACATTTTCTTCTCTCCTGTTACATTTGTATACCAGGTTATATATTATTCCTTGTTATAAGATTATTTGCACATTCATAAATCAAAATTTGTTCATCTGATTCAAGCCATTACATTACAAGTATGACAGCTTTCTCTGAATTGTATCCATGTGAACAGGATATGATGCTTTCTCTCATCTCTATATTCATATCACCATGACTTAATGCTTTCTGTTATTCAGCGTATCATTCCTCTGTATCCGTTGGAACAAAGACTTATTGCTTTTTCTCATCCATCATCTCTGTATCCATGGCAACAATACTTGATGCCTTTTCTCATTCAGCAATATATATTTATCTAAACAAGGTAACCAGATTCTCTATGCCTTCTCTCATCAATCATCTCTCTTTGCATCCATGGAGCTTCCTCTCAAACATCATGATTGAATCCATGGAAACAAGACTTAATTATTTCTCTTATTCATCATTTTTGTATCCAAGGGAACAGGACTTCATGCCCTATTCCATCTATAATTTCTATGATTGACTTATTTTCTCTCTTCATATGCATGAGGGAAAAAAGACTCATAATTTGTCTTTTTCTTTTGCCTGTATCCATAGAAACACCACATCTACTTTCTACCTGAATCTATAGGGACAGGTTTCTCTAAAACTCTTCCCCAGTATCTATGGAAACAGGAATTTCTCTCAAACTCTTCCCCAGTATCTATGGAAACAATAATTTCTACTAAACTCTTCACCAGTATCAATAATGACTTATGTAATAATATTTTAATGTGACTTTCTCTCTACATCTACCCCTGTATCTATGGAAATGGGATTCAATGGAAACAGGACTTTTTTTCTCTACCTCTCTTCCAGTATTACTTTCTCCATGTTTCTCCCTTAGTATCTATGGAAACAGGACTTTTCTCCATCTTTCTTCCAGTATGACTTTCCCCCTACTTTCTCCCTCAGTATCTATGGAGACAGGACATTTTTCCCATCCATCACTGACAGTGAAACAAAGACTTCTTCCACTAATTTCTGATGCTTTCTCTCATCCAGGTACTATCTGCTGTGGTATGATAATGGCTGGCACTCGTGCCTGTCCGATAACCTGGACCACACATGGCTGATAGGGCACACTACCAGCAGAGAACACAAAGAACACAGAGTATCATGGTAGGACTTTCTCAGATATACAGGGCAATGACTATACTGGCACGTTTGAAAAAAGCTCATAAAATACTGTAGTACACCTTAGATGATTCATTTCCATGTTTGTAGAAAAAATGTTTAGCTCATACAATACATAAAAGAGTCCAATACTAGCTATGTGTAAAGTATGCTTGCAATTCGGTGGATTTTATCCTCTAAGATTCCAGACTTTGTTGCAGAACTTTAGAAATGTATACATGTATATTTTTATGACTGGTTTAATTTTAGTTATTTTTGGCAAGTGTATATCAAGTTTTATCAAGTGTACTTAAACACTCTTAAATCAACATATGTTGAAATAAATATCTGTCCATGGACATATTCATCTGTATAATTTTAGCATAAACTTCTTGAATATTGTTTTTCCCCCAAATATCAATCAAAAAAAAATTATCATGAAGTAAAAAGATCATGCCTTGATGCATTTCTCTTCTTTTTATGCACAGTGATTAACTCATTCACCCCTGAAGACAAGGATGAACTCTTCTCATTCTAAAGTTGGAACAGTTCATTATGATATTTCAGGGGTGAATGAGTCAAGGTGACCAATTCAAGGACAATATAAATATGGGACATTGTCTGGCGGTAGTTTGATAGATTTTCTCTAGTTACTCTAACTTTACTCCAAGACAAAAGCCAATGATAATCAAAGATAAAACATTAATCAACCAAATAAAAAAACATAATGATTGTCCATGTTTGGAAACCAAGAGAAAATGAACAGACAGGAATTCCTACGGATAACACTGAGCTATGATTAATTGTAAAGAAACAATAAACCCTTTTCTAAAACTTTTAATGACTTTTTGTCTTTTTATATCAAGTTAATTTTATGATAGTATTTTTTTTTTAATATGAACTTTATAATTCATCCTTTTGACATTGGATACCTCCAGTTACAGCCAATTGACTACCAAACATGCAAACAATTTTGTTCAGATAATACACTTGTCCTTCCAAAGATAAAAAGAAAGGCCTGCTTTACATAAATTCAAGCATAAAAAATGTACAAAGTCAGTACATGTGCCAGCTTGTGACAGAGGTGGGAACATTTCAGCCTCATTGCAGACCAAGTGGCTTACTAATGCTTAGACATTTCACCCGTAAGTGTCCAGATCCGGATTTAGGAGCAAATCTGTGGCTTTTCAACAGTAGTTGTGGTCTTTTAATGCAATATGAGCAGAAGGTCATTGAGTGCTTGACTGATATCTGTTTTAATTGAGTTTGTAGCATGGGGGAAATATTAAATCAGAACAGCTCAAAGATAAAGATATAAGGAAGAATGAAACTGAAAACAGGGAAAAGGACAAAGCTGATGAAAAATTGCAGCAAGAAACAGAACAAAAATATCATACAGAAAACTTAAATTATTTTCTCAGCATAATTCTAGTAATAACAGATTATCTCCCCCTAGTTTGAACAAACATGTCACATAGACAGATTGGTGGCCAAATCTACTTGTAAACCAATAGTAGTTCTTCACATCTTTGTTCATGGTTTGATTGTATCTATGTAATGACTAATGCCAAGTTTACTGTTCTGACACCCTGAGTCACAAAAACATATTTATAACCAGTAAGTAATGCCACAAATTGTAGATAGCCATCACCCCAACACAATCAAAACTTCATTGTCAGAGAATTACTGAGCTGCCAAGTCCTGGGATTACCATGACAACACACCTACAACTGTGTACCTAATGACCCCCCTGAGAGTGTCTGTGTACCCCCTCCCCCACTATGGTGGGTACTCATGTGGTCATAGTTATGAAATGATGGACACAAAGGACTCCTTGTCTGGATAATGTTTTTACTTCTCAGTTGTGCAAATGTTAGAAGCCAAGACAGCAGACGTCCAATACACTACCTCTTTATTATGAAATTATCAATTTTCAACATACAGCATATTCATTATATACCGAAGTTTAAACAGGTTCACTCAACAAATTTTCAACATATTTATGTATGTAATATCTTCATTTAGCCGATGCTCTTGATCTATGAAATCAAATGTTCACAAGTAACTGTTGTTCAAAATATGTTTACAAAGATATTCATTTTCTTCAAACTTACTTTCAAAAGAATAGCATGTCAAGAGAAAACAGTTTTCTCACAATTGATGAGTAATTGTTGACATTTGATTTCATCCTCTAGGTATACCTAATGCATTAGCATGAGTTAATGAACTTTTAGAAAGATGGATTTCCCTTGTATTGTAGGTATTACATTCACCCTCACTGACACCATTAGCTTCTGAAGTGTCCTCCTCCACCCACAAAGATCACACTGGTTTGTATGCCTTGGTTATCCCAATATTTCCTGTGACAAGGTTTTCCCCTTACTGTACCTACTACCCCTCAATATGAGTCAGGATTTATAAAAATCAACAAATGGCATTGTAATCTAATTAAACCTACCACCATTTGTAAATGAAATGCTGTGGTTTCAGATCAATTCATTTTCAACCTCCATTTCCTCAAAGTCTCAGTTCATGTTGCTGGAAATATAAACAGGGATAGAGGAAACACAAAAAACATTTTACCAAGATACAATACACAGATGCTGTTACCAGTTAAAAGTACAACAGATGTAAAGCCTCGTTAATTTCTTCTTCCTTGATTTTACATATAAAGGATTTTAGAGGTCTGGGATTTTGTCGTCTTGGAGATGTGGAAGTAGAGGATGGGGGATTGCAATTTGCATTGGGATGTTAAACGCCCGATAAACATTTATGAACATTCCAGGATAAGCCTTTCTCAAACAAAACATGCATGGAGAAGTTTGCATGGAGAGAAAGTGACATCTTTTGAAGGGTGAAGTGACATCATTTTCATGGAGGCTGTATCAAAATCATATTCATTTTTGTGGCAGTCCTTTTATCCCAGTTCCTGAAAGCACTTTCAGTATTTTCCACATGTATTATTTTGACGTTCCACATGCGGTTGCTGACATCATTGCCATGTCATTGTGAATTAACAATGAACCAGGACAGAGGGAAGTAGTACTACGTCATGTGACCATAAAACTTCTCTCTGTTGTCAAGGGTTACTAAGTGAAGGATAACACTCTGGGTCCATTGAGTGCTTGCAGTGAGTGTGTTGGGTTGAGATTTACTTGATCCTGACAGGTGTTCCCTACTACTACACAACACACATTTTGTATTTTATGTATTCAGTTTTCTTCTGGCTCCCAGTATATGTATAGTCCATAATGACTCAATTGCAACAGGAAAGCATGTGTGACCTTCAGCTCATTAGTCAGTGACCTTCAGCTCACCATTCTGACTGCTTAAGTATGAACTAGCCAGAGAAATTTGTTCCACATTATGAGGAAGATAATCTTGAAGGTGATCCTAAGTCATTCTTACCATACACAATTGCATCAGTCTGCATTTAAGTAAGAATTGATTCAAGGTAAAAGAACTAATGAAGGTCTCAAAAGGTTGGGAAAGGGTGTATATAGGGAGGTGGCATTAATTGGGTCGAATAGTTAGTAAGTATAACAAGTACCAGTATTTATTGTATTTACATAATTATGATATAATAATAAAAGAATGTGACAGATTTTTCTGATGAAGAAAAGCCTGGGATCTCTTGAGAAAAAACTGTTCTATGGACAGTTTAGGGTCATTTCACCATGATTCAAAATACCATGCTACACCTGTAATAAAAGTAGGCTCAATTATGTGATCCAGTGGTCCAAGGACAAATCTCAAGAAATTTTTCATTGTCTATGGGAAATATAAAGACTGGGAAATCTCAGTCCTCAAGAAGCAATAACAAGCAAACCCTGGTACCTTTAAAGTTGGTCAAAAGCCTCTTTCCCCTGCACATCTTGACACTATGTTGACACTATATAAATCTTGTATGTGTCTAACAGTCAGTTTCACTGAATGACACACTCAAGATATTTATTTTCTCATAGAAATAAATACCAAGACACACTATCTCCATGCTGTGATCATTGGCAAAGTTTCACAAGAGTTTATCAAATAGATATAACTTCTGCAACATTTTTCTCACCCATGTCATTCACAAGATTAAAATTAGATACTTGAACAAAGATGTTATTGAAGCAAATTGTCCATTATTGAAATAAACTCTCAGTTTGTCGTTTCATATGATTTAAAATTGACAGATAAATTTAAAGACTTTTTAACCTTAATAATCTTTGAATACAGAAGCATTACAATTTCTGAATTCGTTTTGAAGCCTAACAGCTTAAAGTGAATAGTCGGGCAAAGAAAACCAGTCTAAATGCATTCATTGGTCTTCCAAAAGTGCTCACATATTAATACGACGGTCAAGTTCTGACCATTAAAGTAAAGAAAAGTTGAAGGCATTGAAAGCGAGGCTGCGTGGAAATGTAACCACAGACATAGTGAGCCGGGAGGACGTTTTAGAATTCCCATACTTTAAATTAAATTCTTCGTACGCAGACAGATTTTGACGAGAGATTTTATTTTTCCATTTCATAAGAAATTATACTGGATACATTCACACCATTTTTACCGACATTAGCGATCCTTGCCCGACTGTTCACTTTAAATAAGAAGCTATTGGCTATATATTATAAATTACAAGTAAATTATATGTTACAGTACATTTATGACCAAAACATTTTATTTGTGTTTAGGTGACTGAGAAGAACATCAAAACAGCTGAAAATGGCAAATGCCCTGGTTCTTTTGAGACTCCCAAGTACTTCTGTCCAAGGTCAACAATAAGTTATCCAAATAAGTTAATAAAATAATTATGTTTTGAAATTATTTCAATGTTAAAACATTTACAAGATTAACCATATGAGGTACATATATGACAAAATTCATTGAACTAAAAGATGAGAAAATGAATTGAAGAGTTTTACGTGCTGTCATGTTATCGTTTCTGGGCACAAAAAAAGATAAGGATGCATGTACTCTTATAGTGAATACTTTCTATCAAAACTTGAAATTCTTGGTGGCCATAAACTACAAAACAGGAAACAATCCATCTCATTGGTCTTCAAAATCAGGAAATGGGCCTATCACTGTGGTCCTTACAAACAGGATGTGGACAACAAATCAGCCCCTTATGTCCCTGAAAAGTCATTACTCATGTAAACAAGTGTATCGCCTAGCTACTATTACAAATAATTTCATAAAATATGTTAAAGATTATGCATGTTCATATATCCTGATTTTTTCTCTTTTTCTTTTTGAATTCCTGAATTATCATTCATTTATAATTTGAATGTAAAAAGTAACACAGAAATGAAATATTTGGAGCCATTTCAGTATAAGATGTTTTCTGTGTCAATGTTTAGCAATGTCTCACAAGTACTATACTATAACCTCTTTTCACAACACTTAGCTACATAATAAAGATATCATTATACATTAAATATGAATAATATGTGTAACAGTGGACCTCTGTAATAACCTACAACAATCTGTACACTGTTTTATTTAACATTTAATATCTACTGGGAAAATTGGCAAATCAGAAAACACACTTCATGCCAAGACCTTTTGACACTAAGTGTTAATTTTGAGAAATTTCGACACAGTGTTATATCAATAGTGTGAATTTGAGAAATTTTACAAGAATGAGACACAAAATGCTTACTTATGTGAAATCCACATGACATTTTTTTATCATTCTCAGTAAGGTTTTGTTTCACACATATTAAATCATGAACTCAACAACTATGGGTGTTCATGTTCTTATGAAATACAAATTACCTGGTAAATTCTTCCAGAGGTACAATCTTTATCTCTGTGAATTTAAGTTAATCTTTTTATGTATTTTCTCTTTTATTGTATTTTTGTCTTTGAATGAATATCCCTTTGGAAATGATCAAGACATGTTACCATGCTTTTTCAAAGATTTGATGTTGAATACCTTCAGACTCATCTGAAAGTATTCCAAAACACAAAATTGCTGTTTGAAAATTTAGGAAATATGCTTAGCATTTGTCAGATGATAAACAGTAGAAAATGTGGACATCTGTACATGGTAGTAATATATGCCAGATGTCTTCTGAAATGAATTCTCAAATACAGGTCAGAACGCATGGAAATACTGCAAAGGAAAGTTGTTTTCATTGCATTCCATTTATTCATTAGAGCTGTGCTAGAAGTAGACAAAATAGAATTTTGCAAAATATAGATAAGCTTATGATCACCCGCTAGTATCCCTAAACATTCTAGGTTAGGACAGGCCAGCAGATACTTAAAGTTTTTGATAAAAATTCTCAGATAAAAAAAATGATTTTCTTCCCCTTATTTATAATTCAGCTTTATAACATATGTGACAAAAATACACGAATAAATGATAATTCACAATTTCTGTTGTTAATTTTAACATCCTTTGAGATTGGTAGCTATTCTGCATTCATTATGATGGATTTCGCAGGTTCCATAAACTGGCCAAGAGCTTTCTCAGCAGAGTTCTTTACTAGTAGAGAATTCCAGAATCAGGCATGAAGTAGAGACAAAAAGAATCAAGCCAAATTTTAGTGATTTTTTTGATATTCTAGAGACTGGTGGCCAGTCTACAGATTCCCCAAAACAGAAAGAATGCAAACCAGTAAGAAAGGTCATTAACTATTTTGGGTGGATCTGTCTAGCCCACTAAGTCCATTGTTCACACACCCATCACAGTTCTATCTGATAAAGGGATCTGACAACAACTTATTGGCTGCAGTCATAGCTAGCCAGTCCTTGAATTGGTTACAGACAGATTCTTCTGAAGATCATCAGATATCAAATATCATAGACAATACAGTAAAACTTGGTTTTATTTCCACAGGCTTAAATATCTTATGTATCTACAAGAAAGGCAAAAAGCACCACTGTCTTTGTCATTAGGTTAACTTGTTATTGTAGCAAATAAATTATGCACATCTACACTGTATAAGGATCATTGTAAAGGTTTCTTTGAAATCCCTCCAGTAGTTCAGGAGGGGTAGTCAGTTGATACTTCTGCTTTTAAAACTGAATTGGAAATTGTACATGCCATTAGGGTATTCAAATGTAACCTGAATGAAGGTATATTCATGAATCCATGATGAAAAATTAATTAAAAAAACCATTTTATAAGAATTAAAATACAACCACCCTTGGCTAAATCAGTCTTCATACAACCACCTTGGCTATGGAATGTAGCAGAAGGCCTGCTACACTGTGCCTGTCATCACCCCCTCCCCCTAACTCCCTTCCTCTCCTCCCCCACCCCCTAACTCCCCTCTCCCTCCTCCCCCACCCCCTAACTTCCCTCCATACTGAGTCCCTGATATATGATCCCCTGACTGAGATTGGTCACTGACAGAGGAGGTACTTCAATCCCCAACTGGGTCTCAAGTCTCAAATAAAATATCTCACAAATATCTACAATAAATTCCATGATAATCACCCTAGCGTCCTAACGTCCCTGATTCTGTTATTTCTACAATAGAGGTGTTAACTTTAGAATATTTACATCCGGGGTGTTCATAGGAGAATATTGACAGTCCTGATAGTGTCATTCATTCATACACTATATAGGTGTTAACTTTAGAATATTTACATCCAGGGTGTTCATAGGAGAATATTTACAGTCCTGATAGTGTCATTCATTCATACACTATATAGGTGTTAACTTTAGAATATTTACATCCGGGGTGTTCATAGGAGAATATTGACAGTCCTGATAGTGTCATTCATTCATACACTATATAGGTGTTAACTTTAGAATATTTACATCCAGGGTGTTCATAGGAGAATATTTACAGTCCTGATAGTGTCATTCATTCATACACTACATAGGTGTTAACTTTAGAATATTTACATCCGGGGTGTTCACAGGAGAATATTTACAGTCCTGATAGTGTCATTCATTCATACACTACATAGGTGTTAACTTTAGAATATTTACATCCGGGGTGTTCATAGGAGAATATTTACAGTCCTGATAGTGTCATTTCTTCATACACTACATAGGTGTTAACTGAAGACCTTTACAGCCCTCATCCTGTACTTCCTACACTAAAGGTGTTAACATCATGATATTTCACAGTCCTGGTTCTTTAGGATATTTACGACCCTGCCTGATTCTGTAACACAAAATCCTGCTGAGTAGGGTGTATCTGCCACTTATTATCATTAATATGATAAGGAGCTCTAGTTCCTAGCTGACAGCCCCTACTCCTACAGGGCCCAGATTTTATATAATTTCTAAAATTGATCCTATAATTAGTTTACTGGGTAGACCCTGTAGGTTTTATATCAACACCCTAAGGTTTCACAAATTGTTCTCCTTAAACCCACCTGGTAACAATTTTATTGAAAACTAATGATAACCTTCAAGCTGGCTTTTCTTTTATCTTTTACTTGTTTTCTGTGAATCGAGTTCTTTGTTCACATTAATTTTTTTTGCAAGGTCGACAATTTCATAACCAGCTCCTCAAAGAGAAGTTAGAAATCAATTACTGATTTATTCTCTAACTTTGTTATAATGATAAAAATATATACAATGATTCTGTATAATTTAGTCACACCTGCCTATAAAGACCATCAATTTAATTATCTTATGAAGCAGGTAGTCTTTAAACAAAAGCGTTGCTTTGGTTGGTTTTGGTGTACTATATATAGTAACAGCATAGATATATATACAAATGTAAGACTGACTATTTAAGTAAATCTATCAAGAAAAAGAATGGGGTTTTTTAAAGAAAATATTTGAAAATATTGTAACTAAAATTCAAAACTTAATTTGCGTTATAGATTCAGACTACTATTTGAATATGAATACTTTCAAGATGAATTGAAATTTTTCTGTACTATTACTGTGATTCTAAATTGAATTTTTTTATATATTTTTTTATGGTAACCTGCCAGATGGAGTTCTGTAGTTATGGAAGGTTTACATGAGGCAGGGACACATGTGCCGAAATGATGGATGCCACAAGTCTCTAATTAGTTGCTTAGTTTCCGACAATTATTAGTACCATACCCCCAGACTGAGAACATTAGCACGATTCAAATTGTACAATACAACAAACCACATTTTAAATCACGATTCCATAGTAACCATTTTTCATTTTTTTCCCGTCATAACTCTATCAAGTTGACACTGGCTTTCCGTTTAAGGTGGCGTTGGGAGGAAATGCTCACCAGGATTCGGTACTGGTGTACCTCATAATCCCCATAACTCTCGTAACTGATGTGTCAGTGATCCGATATGGTTCGTCGCTCGACTGAGCTGGGGGTTAACAAACTCCCGCAAAAAATATCGCATAAGTAAGCTATCTGTTAGGTTAGACTGGCTCAGACAAGGAAATGTCAAGATTAAATAATGCCCTCCAACATAGAATTCATCTACCAGGGTAGAATACAGAAGTTACTGTGTGGCATATACCTAAAAAAAGTCTTTGTATAAAATTTAAAGTTTGGTACTACAACATGCATGGTTTAAATCAAACAAGATACCACTTATATCTTTGGTTGCCTCATCATATTGTTTGATACTCTGGAAATGATACTGAAGGCATAATTTTGAACTTACTACTGAAAACATCTATACTTTTTGACTTTCACTGGTTTCATAGACAAATCAAGAAACTTCAGAAATCACACAAATGTTTCATTAACTGTCTGAACATACGAGTCACGATCAGAGACTCAATGACAGTCATTCTATGTCTGAGTCCACATGAGAGACCCACTAGCAGTGTTTTGCTCAATCTGAATTAAAAATACTTAACTCGCTGAGTGCATTACTAAGTCTGACTTGACTATCTAAGGAATGAAAAAAGAAGTTATTTACAGAGTATGAAGATAAGATGATCAATGTATATTTAATTAATTAAAACTCACTGTCTTCGGAATGTGTTTATCTCAAATTGAGTCACTGAAACTGAAACTCACAGAGTATACTACAAACTTAGCTCAACCTGAATCACTGAAACTTAACTCACATAGTGAACAACATGGCAATGAGAGCAACTTGGATTTATGTTTAGCTCAATCTGAGTCACAGAGGCTGAACTCCGTATCGATGAGATTTAGCTCACATAGTAGGCTACAACCCATGTGAGCAACTCATATCATGTTTAGCTCAATATGAGTCACTGAGGCTCAACTCTCTGAGTCACTGAGCCTTAACTCTTTGAGTCAATGAGGCTTAACTCTCAGAGTACGACAATGAGAGCAACTCACTCAACTTGAACAATTCTATAAGATAATGTTCTGCTTAGTCAGTGAAACGTTTGTTCTGCCTTAGGTTTAGATGTCTGGGGTTTACATCAATGTTAGTGATCGGCTCCAGTCAGTTGTTATCCCCATCACAAGTCTAACATACATACATTTCAACATTGTCCTAACAACACACAATATAACTCAAAGTATCTTATTAGCATGGTCATTGTGTTCCAATTAAACTAGTGAAAACATATGTTTTAAACCAGAAAACTCAGTTCTTTAATTAGCATGTTTACATACAGTTTGTCAAATTCCGAGTTGGCCAACAAAAACAAAACGAAAATATCTTAATGGTCTTAGCACCTGTTCATCCACATCCACTGGCTTTAAAAGTCAATTATAGCCACAATTCCTAACCTTACAGAGTTAACAACACTCTATACCACTTTGATGTACACCAGGCAAAATTTTGTCTAGGGTACTATACATGGGAGGGAGAAAAAGAATTTCCAAAATTACTCATATAACTCCCACTCACATAAATTTTTATTCACAGAAAAAAAATTGAAATCAACTGCATCTCGTGGAGAATGAGTTTCCGTGTTTTTACCAGTATCATGATATGCAACAGCCACAACATAACAACCTCATGGCTTTTAACACGACATGTATTACTAATTTTTTTTTCCCCTCTTCTGTGTTTCTAAAACTGGGAAACATATCATATACTGTATATCACACAGCCAGAATAGGACAATACCAACTCCTGACATTTTGATGATATCTTGAGATCCAAACAGACATGAATGTTCATCTGGCTGTTATACGCTGAACAACATTCCTTTTAGATCTATTTCACCCTAAGTCAGTTTTTTCTTCAAACTTCCGTGTCCATTCTTAAGAATTCTGACAAAGACCTCTATCATTTTTTGCTGTCTTGCCAACTTTTTTCAAGGTTTCCCAATTTGTTTAATCTTGGCTTATCTACTTTAACATTCAAATTATATGTCCTGCTTTGTAAAATAACTTTGTTTTACATGGTATTTATTTTTCACAAATTTTGTGATTCAAGTAAATCTTGAAAGTTTATTTTCGCGAATTAACATCCACATCATTTAAATTGATATGAATTTCCATTCAATTTTTTTAAATTTGCGAACTTAAATTTTCGCAAACCTGTTTTGAAATGAAAATCACACACAATTTAGTAGCTGCGAAAGAGAGTTGGTTTTGAAAAGAAAACTTAAGATCCCCCAGAAGATCCTATATTTTATATAATGATGACTCATCAATTGTATAAAAATCCTAAACACAAAGAGAATGTAGCGAGGAAATACTTGTTAACCACAGCTGTTTCCTTCAATGTGTGTAGTCCTTCAATTTTCAGACAGATGAAACCAAGCCATGTCTGAACAAATTACAGAGTGAGGGGGCGGAAATACAGCAAAGATACTCATCAAAATTGCCATCAAATGTCCAAAAAACAGAACAAAGTCTTAGATAATTTATTATGGTAATTACATATTTTTTTGTGTTTTTTTCTTCAGGTTGTACCTTTCTTCAGACTTTCAGTTCATTTTAACAGAAATGTTCAACTCCATGGTTACATTTTAGACCCAATGGCAACCACACAACCTTTCTATGGTAACTGTAGCCATTAGGGCTGCCGCGATAAGGCAGAAGCGTACCACGATATATTGCGATACACAACAACTGTATTGTGATATGTATTGCAATATTTTGACCTTAACATATGTGTTGTCTATTTTGTATATATTCCATAGTAAAAACACCCATTACATTATACAAACATACAGTGCTATGTTATGTAGTTTTACATCGATTTAAACCATGTTGTTGAGTAACAAAAATGTTCAAATGTGTTCTTGTTTTAAAAAAATACGAGTCTGTTTGTGAAAACGCTAGGCTAACTGTTACAGACGATCGTAACCTAATAATGCAATAACTAAACATGATAGTGTCTGCAAATATTTACACTTTTGAACCTAAATGATGAACAAATTTACGTACAATTGTCCTGGCAAAATAAGCTTACGATCGTGATTTAACTTCAAAGGGCTGACCGGCTTGCAGTGTTGTTTTGTCACGTGTAGGAAATCGAAAATGGCGGCGGACGATGAAGCCTGAAAAAGCTGGCAAAATCCCTGCAGCCATGTATTCACCGGGCCTTAAATGTGTTTAGAGAATTAGATATTCCGGGTATTGTTGATTGATGGAGCGAATCAGCTTGATAATATTTCAGAAACTAGCCTAATGTCATATTGTTTATATTCAACGTCATGCAAATGTTTGAATCATTTGAACATTATACACGTTAGTTACAAACATTTGACCGACATCTGAATCGAATGAAAACGAAAAGGATACCCACATGGCTTCATATTATCGGAAAGGAAAACAAATACAACTTGCTGGTTTTGTTTTAATGACAGGACGTTTAATTATATCAAATTAATGAAATTATGATACTAAGAAAATATATCGTAAAAAACCGGTACAGGTAAACTGTATCGCGGTACAATATTTTTTGGTGGTGTATTGCAATACCCC
This sequence comes from Argopecten irradians, assembly GCF_041381155.1. Classification (NCBI taxonomy): domain Eukaryota; kingdom Metazoa; phylum Mollusca; class Bivalvia; order Pectinida; family Pectinidae; genus Argopecten; species Argopecten irradians. Next base: position 23,305,887 of record NC_091147.1, read on the forward strand.
AATATACCGGTGAACCGCGGCAGCCCTAGTAGCCATATACATTTCATGGCTACAATTGTTTTGAATCCTTCCTCATGGCAACCCTTTTTATTACCATGGTCACTAAATTCTAATAAGAAAAAAACTTTTTCATTTGGTCACATGAAATTTATTCCCAAGAAATGATTTTGTTCAAAGAATCACATTTAATGGCCTCTTCCAAACAGTTTCTAAAATTCACATTATCAATAATATCTTAAGATGTGCAAAACAAACAATAGATACAAAGAATCATAACAGTTATTAAATGACGTCAATACAGCCATCATCTATCGTCAATCCTACACTATTTTTACTGTCAGCCATGCCAGATCTGCTTCACATTGCAACATGAATAATTGTTGAAGAGTAATTAATTTTACATGTGATAAACACCAGATATGTAATGAGACATGTGTTGTCTTCATTTTCTGCCTTTTTGTTGGGAAACAACCTGATGAATTGGACGGCTGTTAATCTCATATATAAACAAACTACGACCTTGTTTAACCTTCAGAACAATCCCAGCTTGGTGTAAGTCCAAATAAATCATCATTACCGTAGCTAATTTAAGTGTGATATACAGTAAGTTTATTGTAGAATTTACCTATTGTACCTAGGCAATAAAAGAAATTTTTTACTCTTCAAAGTTGTAAGAACTCGGTTCTTCTGCCAATTAACGTACAAAAGAGCAATTGAACATGGTTGATATCGCACATTTCTACATAACAACATATGATCCAGTCATATGTTTAGAAGAGATCCTTGTACAGTTGACTTTAAACTATTATTTTCCTCCTAACATCCGCCAGAAAATAAGATACCACAATTTCTTTTCTTGGACATTATTGAAAATATTTCATATTTTGAGAATGTCATACTGAAAGATAATTAAGTTCTGAACTTCATCACAGACAACCAACATGCATCAATCATCTTATTGTCTTTTTTTTTATCGTTAGATTTAGAGTTATCTCCCCTGCATAAAAACCTCCCCTGATTGGGATGATCATATCAGTGTCATGTGACCAACATTATCTACTTAAAGACCATACATCAACTCTATCTTCAGAAAAAACATATCATCGTAGCTGGAGAGCAGATTACTTCAGTATAGATTTTAGGTCAGTGTGTTATGAAAACCTTTGCTATACAGGCCGAGGATTTTATCTAGAACCAATATCTAGTTTTTATGCCCAATGTGTTTTGAATGTAAATCAAGCCGAAGAGGTCAACATGATACGCCCTAATAAAATTATTTTTATTTATAATTGGTACCTATTTAAAGAAAATTGGCATGAAACAAGAAAATCATTTTTATTTCCACACTTCCTGATATTTATACATCGATTCATTTTTATAATTTTACCAACCAACCATTTTATTTCAGTTTTTGGCAAACTTAACCATGACATTTAGAAAAGTAAAGAGAATTTTGTATGGGTGAATTGGTCAATTGGTACTAAAAATCATAGATGAAAGACCAACTACCACACTGAAGACTTAAATTGGGAAGAAATAAAGTCACACATTGCAATATGTGAATAATACATGCAGTTTTAAAGAATATGCTTTTATTTTTTTGGTGGTTGTTTTCACAAATATTTTACAAAATCTTTGAATCAAAGATTTCAAACCCTATTTAACGGATCTAATCACTTGTGGTGTTCCATATTTGCACATTACCGAGTTATCTGTCCTTGCTGGTACGTATTGATTATGACATTATGTGTTTATGAGCAAAATGCTTTTTTTAGAGAAAACACTGTAAGTTGTCCTTACGAAAACATGATGTCAAAACCAATGCCTGTACCCGCAAACGAAGATGAGTGACACAAGGGCAGATAACTCAGTAATATGCAACGACAAGATATTATTTGCATACACTTCTACTAGTATCTGTGAGATGGAAGTCTGAGTCAGTGTGTTCCACAGGTGCTGAGTACATCTAACACATCGTGTTAGTGATCAAGGACTACTAATTACTCGCCCTTTCATGTACCGTAGTCATCAAGCACTGGGATACCCTCTGGTATACATATTAATTATAACCTACGACCTTTCTAATCAACGTGGTACATATAATAATTATAACCTACGACCTTTCTAATTAATAATTATAACCTACGACCTTTCTAATTAATGTGGTACATGTAATAATTATAACCTACGACCTTTCTAATCAATGTGGTATATGTAGTAATTATAACCTACAACCTTTCTAATTAATTGGAAACTGTTTCTTGACGAGGATGAATTAACCTGTTGCACACCATTTGTCAGAATGATATTCCTCAATTACAATAAGAAATGTCTGCAAAACATAGACGCCCCTCCCAACCCCATTATTTTTGAAGAGGGAGAGGACAAACATGGTTAACAGTGAATGTATGCCCTCCTCCCATCTCCCTTAAAAAAGCTTGTGAAAAGAATCATTCAAAGATTTTCTTCTGGAAACGTTTTTTTTTAGAAAAATCCTTTTTACAATTTCTCTGTAAAATCATTCCATTAAAATATAATGAGGTCAAAATGAAAAGAGTTCGTTTTTTTCCTTTCAAGATATTTGTAGTGATGAATAGAAGTGAAATTATGTAATAGTCAAGAGCGTTTCATTCAGAGCCTCCATAACTTCAAGCACTTTAAAACATATGTGCTGAAAACCTAATTTCTATCACCAACAAACTGTAAATGACCATGCAGCATGAGGCTGGTGAAGAGAATTAACATGTGTTACCTCGTGAGAATGGGAGAGAAAAAGGCTGAATCTCGGCCATCTCCTTACAAAGTCTACACACTTACTGATATATAGCATAGGGCTTCCATTAAAAGTCTAGTCAAATATCCGTTTTAAAATTTGTAAAAAATATTTCTTGGTCAAAAGAAATGTATCTTAGAATGTTTAATGATTTAGAGATACAAACAGTACTTCTCAAACAAAAACATATTAAAGCGTTTAAAATTAAGCAATGAAAAATTTACTAATGGTGCCAGTATTTCCAACAGTTGGTCATTACTATATTTAAGATATTATGCATGTATGTCTATAAATCTACTAGAGTTTGAATCTATTCCCCTTATCAGATTATTCCTGTAAGATAACAAAACTACTACCATGCTCAAAACTATATATGACTGTGGTGAGATTACCGTAATAATCCATAAGAACACCACATATATATGAACATCGTGCCTGGTAATAAGTCCACTGTGTTCAGCGAGTTATAAATAAATAAAAATATGTATTGTCTAACAATTAAAATTAACACTTTTAAACAAAGGTGATGTTGCCATGGCAACAAAGCTCAATTATTCAACATACAGGTCACTCATTCATCCCTAAATTTCATATTGGACTGGTCTAGTATCTGTTTTAGAAGATTTAAATGTGTCTTCAAGGGTGAATAATTAGTTAATATGAAGGATTCTTAGTTAGAAGATGAAAGTCATCACATTTAAAACATAAATTCCAAATATTGCCTGTGGTATATGTATGTGTTGAAACTTCAAAGCATATTGATCATGAAGGAGAGTGGTAAACAAAACAATGAGAGGTGTACAATTTGGAGCGGTTATTAGGATGATTACAGTATATATGACTAAGAAGCCGAGGTTCAGGATCATATCCACAGTGTTTATAATGATTGGCTCGGTACCACCAAAAGACTAACAATCTGGTACCACACAACTGCGGTTGCCATGGATGTCATTGGGTTCAGTGCGGCCTCAGGACTGATGTACAACGATGAACACCGACATTTTGTCCAATGTAAACATTGAATCTCTTGTTGGCCATTATCCAAATATGTTTTTGCACAGTGCAGAGGAATTCGGTGTCCAAGTCCCATCCCTCCCCGAGTACAAATTGCTGCAAACTAGTACACCAGAAGTATGTTTACGCAACATAAACAACAACCTCGTTCAGGGTGGCACCAACATTGCAAACTTTAAAAACAAGATTACGAATCCCATGCATGTTTTTCTGGAATAATATACCTCAACTGAAAACTGCAGTGGAGTATAATCTGTGTTTTTGTAGGAGTATTTTACATGCAGGGTGTGTTGTATCAAATGCGGTGATAGATGTCTATCAAAATGTAGGCATATCAACAACTGCTGTGTGTTATATATAAACATTCCAGAATTTTCTTAAATTCCAAAGAATTTGACATTTATTGCAGCTAATGTGGCTTTGGAAAAGAACTAAGGAAGAATAAATACTGACACTGATTTACACTAAAATAACATTACATCCCTATTTTCCCTCTGTAGCTTAAATTTTTTAATGATCTCTTGAAATTTGCTTTTTTTTGGGGGGGGGGAGGGGGACGGAATTCCGTTACACCCCCACCCCCTCCCTGGAATGGTGATCAATGAAGACCAAGACCAAGCTTTCTTTGCCCAAAATTTGTGTGTCTTTCCATAATATTATACCTGGATCACCATGCATATCATGAATCCCTACCCCATCCTTTAACAACGAAGGGTGTGGGGTCGAAGTGTCAAACCTACGAAGTTCATAATAAATTTGGCAGATTTTAGAAGTTAAATTTTGTTAAAAAAATCTTAATTAAACAGTTAAATCTCCATCACCATCCTTAATTTTATTGCCAACTGCAACTTCAAAAGTCAACATTTTTTATTGAAGGCGGTCAGTGCATATGGTTTACAGTGTACCACAGAATATTATGGTTAAAAAAAATTCACATTTTTATGCGCTAGGACCATGAATTTGATGGTCAAATTTACAAATTTAAAAGGCATAGATTTCTTCTTGTTTTTTTTAAACCAAAGTTTTGACAAAACGAGATAAAGTAACCCTTTAAAGTTCATGCAATGAATCCCTATAACAGCAGTGAGATAGATTTTAATTGATTTTTTTACAATCAAATGTCTTTTTGTAAGGTGTCCATCATCTTGTCCATAAAAGTCTTTTTCTATTATTAACTTAAATTATTTCATATTTTGACCATATTTTATAATATTCTTAGCACACCCTCTCTCACACCAACTGTTAATAATACAATGTTATATTTTGACAGTTAAACTGTCAAAATGAGTATGTTCTATAAAGTTTAACTGATAATCAGCCATGCATGTTAATTAATACTTACCGATGATGAGAAACTTGATAATGACACGAATAACAAACTTAACAACAGCCTGAAAACACAAGAGATACTCAATGTTTCTAAAAATATAAATAATCAAACTGAAAATAAAGAAAAATGAAAATAAAGGTGGAAGTGTTGAATTCATATGTTTTATTTTCAAAATATGAAAATTAAATTCAAAGCACATGGCCAAAAGATTTTAAAAGAGACTTGTAGAATCAGCAAAACTCAACGCCATTGCTAGGGAGTATGCACTTTTCTGATACAGACTATAGTCCAGCCTCCGTACATTGTATAGCAAGAATAAAGAGACAAGTTTACATTCGCTAAAAAGTTGATCAAATTCAACAACAAAATTACAAAATTGAATAAATACACAGGTAAATGCATGCTTTTGACTTACCATGAATTCATGGCTCTGGATTAATGAGCACACTTGGAAAGCACGATGGTACAGATGACTAGCTGATGAAAACGACGAACTGCTCTGTTCCCGTCTCTCGTCTGATCTTTGTGACTTGGAAAATAACTTTTCTAAATGTCTCGGACGCCGGAAAACCGGCCGTTGTCCTATTCGCTGAGTTCACAACTCAGCTGAAGTCCACTCCGATCACCTTCAACAATTTTTTGAAATTTTAAACACCATCAGAGGCAAGTTGTTTGAAGAGAAACAACAAAAACCCCGTTTCGGTGTAACTGCTCGACTCCGAGACTTACTTCTGAATTCCGTTATGGATAGAAGGGGCGGGGCTTAGCGCGTGCTTATGGCTGTAAAGTAACACCAAGAGAAAATGCACGAGATATCTCGCTAAGTTACGCGGCAACTTTACAGAATACTGTTTGTTTAACAATAATCTTACTGAACAAAAGTGTATATATATTAAAGCTAAATAGCCGTCTGGTCAAATACTTTACTATACTACACAAACAAGATTACTTAAAATAGCTTAGCGTGTAGTCATCGCTTCTGGAAGTTTCAGAGCCGATAAAGAATATAATCCATAGATAAATTGATAAAACTAATTACTCCTTAAGTAGTTACCTCATAGCTGAAGTCGTGACTCGGGGAAACTTTCCGGATGTGATGTTAATTGTAGAAAGAGTTTGGGAATGTAAAGTCACTTTTCTTTGGTGAAATATTATAACGTTTTTGTTTCGGATGCCGGAGATGGTGGATAGAAATTTGCATTGATTGACAGGGACGTCAGCTGAGGACTACCCCCTTCGGACTAAGGACCGCTCGGCGAATCCGCACTACAATCAAGTGCCAAAATTTAATCTCATATGGCAGGATTTCTTACGCTCAAAAAGTGATTTTACTACATCGAAATACTTTTTAGTGATTATATTCATTCTTTAAGCCGTTTGTATGTATTTTTGGCGTGAAATTCGTAAGGCCAGAAATTTGCGCTGTGCAACAAGTTTCAGTGGCTGAGCAAGTAGCGCGTGTGTGGATGTTCATACGCGAGTTAGTAGTTTCTTAGGAAAAGATGGTGGCTAACTGAAGACAACAAAGTTTAGACGTGTCGAAAAAGGAGTCTAACTCTCGGTGCTGTTGTGTAAATAACTTCCCAGCATCGTCAGTACTCCAGCGTCTTCATCTGACCAAGTTTTCCTGATGAAATTATGAAATTAAGGAATTTTATATTCGTTCTTCTGATCGTTGCTACCGTTTCTTTGGATTTAGTCTTCGGAGCAGTAAGTATAGCTTGTTTCATAATTGTATGTCTGTAGCGCAATAGCAATCGGCCGTTCGCTGAAATAACGCTTTCGGGAACTTTCATGAGGTTTTTGTTGTACCCCTTCCATAACGGAAAACTTTTCCACATTGGATGGTATCGATTATGTTTCGTTAATCGGTTTCTATGAGATTTATTCTTTATTGACAAATTTGGCGAGATTTGTCAGGAAAAGTTATTTTAATGAGAAGCGTTCAGGATTGAAATATGTAGAAACACCAATTTAGAACAGGTTACTTTCTTATAGCACCTTGTTATTACATTATACATTTGAAACCTTTTTTAGGCGGTCAGACTGAACTTTGACCTCTTCATCCCAGGTGTCAAAATGACACCCACGTGAGGTTACAGTACACAGACTGACATGCCCCAGGGGTCTTTCCTATATCCTGTCTCCAGCTGTGTTAGGATGGAAGGGAAGGGTGGACACGGGGGAGGGGGAGGAGTTGCATAAGTATGATAGTTGAAATTGGGAATTATTACAAAAGGGGGAGTGGGAACTAATTGTATTTCTGATGACGTTGTATTAATTAATGAAAAAAATGTTTGTTGACATGTTTCATAGCTTAAATGTTCAAGTCTTGAGATTAAAGAAACATGATCAATAAATATTTGAAAAGGTGTAAATTGCAAGTGTTTAGTAACATTAGTGAGCTTTAATTTTGACTAAGGAAGATTAAAGAAGAATGGGGCAGGGAAGGGAGGGGTTGTTATTTCTGATGACACCTGTATGTTACCTGTGATAGCCTAAAGGTTGGTAAATCTGAGTGCTTATCTAATTAGGAAGGTCATGGTTTATGTTGATCAGTGGGTCATGTACAGAAGATTAGGATTCTTTATAAAATTAAACTAATTTATTATTAATTATGTTTAGTACTGTAAATTGTTAATGTTAAATTATTAATTTGTTTTATAATTAAATTTTGCTTGTAACAGAGATTAAGAAAAATCTCTATTTGAAACAAATGCTTTACACTTAGATTTTAATTGTAATTTATCCATTACATAAAAATCTATTCGAATTAATCCTTATATACATAATTTGTATAATAACAAAATTATTAATATGGTGTATTTTGAATTTGAAAAAAAAATCTAGTTGCCTATGAATTTCTTGACAAAAACTTTTGTGTACAATCACAAACATCCAAGGAACATAATGTAGTCTGATCCTTTAAAATTATGAATAATTACAAATTCAACTGAAGTAAATTAAAATAAATTGTACATTTCAAATTAATCAATTAGAATGATGCTAAAATTATTGCATTCAAATATTATATATTAAGAATAATGTCACTTCCTTAATTCTTGCTAATATTTATGAATAAGAATAATAGAGAAAAAAAAGATTTTTTTTTCGAGAAAAAAAAAATTTTTCCTCAAAGATTTTTTTTCTCATAGATATGATGAAATGGCCATGGTTTTTCTCCTTAAATGTTTAAAAGAAATATAATTTAATTAATTAAAATCATTTTTTTTAAAGAATCAAACATCTATCTGTTTTCAAAGGTTGCTTCAAATAGGGCTTTTACTAATAACTACTTCAGATAGGTTTAAATTAGCAATGTAGGCTAATAATTAGCCCATTACTAATTAAAACCTATCTGAGGTAGCTTATATGTAAAGTAAACATTTCTGAAAATAAAGGGACACAACTCAATCATATACTGCAGTATTTACACAGTTGCAGACTGACTTTGTTTATATACATGTAGTTTATTTGTATCTGTCTGTTTTGTCAGTAATGTATGGCTGTAACTTATGTTTATGTTATGTTTATGGTTTAATATGTCATGCAAACAATGGTTTTACATTGAAATACCTCAAGATAAGTCGGGCAAATACACCTTAAGTTATCCAAGTCATGAGTGTGCAGCAAAATAAAATTCTACTTTTTAAACATATCCTCTTTAGGATACCTCATATATATGAAGTACTGGTTGTGAGTAAGTCAGTAGTTTTCACCCCTGAAGACACATTTAGACTTGAAAAATAAAGGACTGGAATAGTCCATTAAAAAATTTCAGGGGTGAATGAGTTAATTTCACCACCATAGCATTTCTGAAAAAAAAAATTTGCAAAATTTGATTTTTGCTTCAACACAAATATGTATAAAACTGAACAGTATTTGACCCAATAAGCGCCCAGTGTGCTAAATTTAAAAAAAAACAAATGCAGCAGTGCCTCTACTATTAACATGACCAAATTAGAACTGACCTATTACAAAAGCCATAAATCAATTATGCAAAAGAAATCAAAGGAAGAAACAGGTCTGGTGCATCATCTTCAACTTTTTTTACTTGAAAATCGGACATATATACATACACCAGGTATATATATATTGTATTCAATTTTAAGAAAATGAAATTGAGCCCTCAAAATTATGGGCGGGGGAGCTGTTTATGCTTACCTCTGCACATGAAACTTGAGATTATTTGGGTAAAGCATAAAATTATAGTCAAAAGGAAATTCTTTTTTCAAGGGGGTCACTGAGATGCTGTTGCAACATTAAAATTATTTTTTAATAGATACTCTTAAATGATACAACATTTGGTTCAATAAGCATCCCCATCCCTATACATAAGTCTAATAAGGAGAATCCTATCTGTTATTCTACATCAGGTTTTAGGGATAAAATCAGTTTCTGATGTTGATTAAAACCTATTATATAAAGTATATGATTGAGTTGTCCCCCTTTATGTCCATGTTTGTTGTTTGTCTTCTTATGGGGCCAAATGACTGCATATAACATTTTGTATTGTATACACTATATTTTCTTCGACATTGAATAGGTACACATGCATTTATGAGCATGAAGCATGGCTTACTGACACTGCCCGGTGATCAGTCAATTTGCTGTTGTCAACCCATCTTGTATTATTTTTATTAGAACTCTCTATGTTTGAATTACAGGCTTGTGTAGGCTGTGCTCCACCATGTACTTGTGTGGGACAGAAAGGATTTAAGGTAAATGAAGACTTCTCAGTTTCATATACATGTATTGATAATAGATAATTACTTAGCAAAGGATTATGTTGCCTACCAAAAGTAGGTCACTTTTTTTTAATAGTTCTTTCTTCATTACTACTGGAATATTGATGCTAGAACTACACATTTTTTACAGGAGATAATTCCACTAAAATGATGTGTGTCTTATGTTGACCTTCATCTACAAAAAAATCATCGGCTGGGCTCAATCAAACACTATAATGATATCATTGGAACTTCATAAATCACTAATAAGTAAATTGGAGTATTATATTGCATCAGAAGTGTAACGTTTCTTTTAATCTTATTCTTACAGCAAATTATCTGCCCTTAGTCGATGATCAAACTTCTATGTGTACATACGTACAGGTTAAATGTAATGCTCATATTCATAATTGTGTCATATTTTTGTATGTGTCTGAAAATTAAGATTTCCCTTTGTTGTAAGGACAATTTTCTTTTACTGTAAGCAGTAGTTTGTTGCAATTCTCCAGGGATGTTATTTAAAAAATTGAAAGTATGGAAAGAAGACATTATTGCTATATTACGAGAAAAAAAAAAAACCACAATAATAATTAAAATTTAACATTTCTGTTGTAAGTAAAATAGAAGATCATCATGAAAATAATGACTTTGATATATTTCAGGGAGATGCTGGCCTGCGGGGCGTTAGGGGGCCCCCTGGTATGCCAGGATTTCTGGGACCTGAAGGACCTATTGGCCCCAAGGGTAATAAGGGTGACGAGGGGCTTGTAGGAGCTGTTGGACCCAAGGGCACCAGAGTAAGTATAATGGTCGTATGAAAATTTTGAGCTTCCAACAAGTATTTTGAGAAGACTGGTTCTCTTTCCTAAGGGAGGTAACTGAGGTGAGAACCAGTCTAGTATTCCAAGCCTAAATGTGAAGAGAGCTACCACAAGCTCATGATCATGAGTCATTTGAAACAGGGAAAGGTTTTGTTGAAAGATTAATTTAGCTCATTGGACCATCACTTACACCACAGCTAATATAGACAGGCTTGTATAACAGAGACTTTCTGTATAGAAAAGTTGTATATAGTTAATTTATATACAGCTCAATTTGTTACACCATTTTGATACTCCAACTGAATGTTGAAATTTTTTTGGATAGACAGAGTTTTTGAGTCTAGCTAAATTACCCGATTAAGAGGCTTTGCAAGGGCAAGATACCTATGTAGTTTTCATTGAGTTAACCTCTTTGTCAAAAAAAATGAAAATTTGTCTAGTATTTGCATGAATTAGCTATACATCTCATTTGGCCAATTTTATTTGTAGTAAATTTTGTTATTTTTGGATGGATATTCTATCCAATATACAATGAATTTGTAGGTGGTCCAGTTCAAAGAAAATATGATTAAAAGAAATGGAATATACAAAGGACTTTACTTCACTTGCTACCCAAATTAAGATTATTTCAATATAGAATTTAATTAAAAATCTTGACTAAATTTTCTCATCATTAATACATATATTATTCTTTGTAAATGTACAGGGTCAGGAGGGACTTGCTGGATTCCATGGAAACCCTGGTGCCCCAGTAAGTATCCACAGTCATAGCGTGGATTTTCTATTTTCCAGAAAATTTCTGACTCTAATATTTTCAAAGGGAAGCCATAACTTAACAAAATTGTATTTGCTCATTTTATACACAAAATTAACTCCCTTGTTTTGAACTCTTTTTAACTAAACCACTAGCCACTTCTTTTTTGCATTAAAGATAAAGTTTGCCTACTATAAAATGGATTGACAACTTGAGTTACATTATTTTGAATTTCCTTTTTAAAATTAAAAACTAAACCATAAAGGCAATTTTGCACTGTATTACAGCACAGGGACTTGGCATGGATTTCCAACCAACAGTAGTTATATACTATAATATATACATGGATATAAATACTGTTGGTTAGAAATTTGTGCCAGGTCCCTATGTATTACAGATAAAGTTTGTATTGACAACTTGTTGACGTTTTAACGATATGATGGAATCTCTTTGTAGGGTTTGAAAGGACTAGAAGGCCCTGTTGGACCAGTTGGATATCCGGGATGTAATGGTACTAAGGTAAGCATATTAAGAAAAACAAACAATAAAAAAACAATAGAGAATTATCATTTATGTCAGCATGAGCATTCAAGTTTATACGGGAACATATTATTCACTGTTTAGCATTAGGACTAAAGAACAGATATGATCTTTGTCAGAACTCTACTAATACCGTTAGTTATCTTTAATCATCATAGAGTTATGTTCATTTAAGGATATTCAAATAACATTTCTTTTAGTTTTTTTCCAAGGAATTGTGAGAATTGCATGTTAAAACTGGTAAAAATTGTATTATATCTCCTGTATATTTCTCAACCTTTCAAGAATCGGAAATAAATGTAGCCATCATATAATAAACTTTTTGATTCAATTTTACTTATCTAGCCAAAGTGTCCTTTAGAAACTTTCCTAAATAGAGAAGTGTTTAATTATTATATACTTCATTATTAACAATGATACAGCACATTATATGTTATTGATGCTTGTTCATATGGATTTCTAGAAACAATTTAAGACATTAATCATAGCTGGTACCAACATGATGAGTTATTAGTCGATTATAAATGTCACTTATTTATCTTTTTTAATTCTGTATTCATAACCTGTTTATATATTTGTGTGTGTTTCCACTCCACAGGGAGAGGCTGGTAAGCCTGGCCGACCAGGACAGCCAGGAAACCAAGGACGACGAGGTCCTGATGGATTTCAGGGAGGCAAGGTCAGTCAAGGTCATTGGTTGTTTTGTAGGTCAATCAAGGTCATTAATTGTTTTGTAGGTCAGTCAAGGTCATTGGTTGTTTTGTAAGTCAGTCAAGTTCTTTGGTTGATTATAGGTCAGTCAAGGTCATTAGTTGTTTTGTAGATCAATCAAGGTCATTGGTTGTTTGTAGATCAATCAAGGTCATTGGTTGTTTTGTAGATCAATCAAGATCATTGGTTGTTTTGTAGGTCAATTAAGATCATTGGTTGTTTTGTAGGTCAGTCAAGGTCATTGGTTGTTTTGTAGGTCAGACAAGTACATTGGTTGTTTTGTAGGTCAGTCAAGGTCATTAGTTGTTTTGTAGGTCAGTCAAGGTCATTGGTTGTTTTGTAGGTCAGTCAAGATCATTGGTTGTTTTGTAGGTCAGTCAAGGTCATTGGTTGTTTTGTAGGTCAGGCAAGTACATTGGTTGTTTTGTAGGTCAGTCAAGGTCATTGGTTGTTTTGTAGGTCAGTCAAGATCATTGGTTATTTTGTAGGTCAATCAAGGTCATTGGTTGTTTTGTAGGTCAGGCAAGTACATTGGTTGTTTTGTAGGTCAGTCAAGGTCATTGGTTGTTTTGTAGGTCAGCCAAGATCATTGATGATTTTGTAGGTCAGCTGAAGGTCATTTGTACAATATTAATCATAGTGTTATATAGTAGTACATGTGATGTTCAAAATAATAGTCACAAAACATAATTAGACCAATGGCAAAGAGCAAACAACATTTTGTTGTCTCGAACAATGTCAAATGTTATTTAGTTGACAATACTAGTAACAAGTACATTTCGATTGTTCTGAATTTGTTAACTATTGTGGTGTAAGTCTTCCTCTCAACATACTCTATATTTACCATCATGAATTCCACATTTGATACTGATCATGTATATTTTGACATTGGTTGACAAAATGTCAAGACTGATGATGTAATTATACTGTAATGAAAATGTTATCATATTTGTTTTGTCTAACAGTTATCTAACTTATTGATGCTGCCAAAGTAATACAAGTGTAGTGTAACTGGACTGGGTCGATCACAGTTAGTTCAGTTAGAATAGCATTTGGCTAGTGTTCAGAGGTCCCATGTTCGAATCCAAGTTCGGCCGCTACATTTTTTCCTCTCTTGGCCACTACATTTTCTCCTCTCCTGGCCACTTCATTTTCTCCTCTTCTGTTACACAAGAGAACTTATGAGAACCGACAATATCGTACCTGACAATGACAATGTGTTGTTTATGTAGGGTGAGCCTGGTGATGGACAAACGCGTATACCAGGACCAAAGGGAGATCCTGGAGAACCGGGTCCACGCGGACAAGATGTAAGTCGTATACCAAATCACTTCTCTACAACATGTAAAAGGGAAAAGACACAAGTTTTAAGATTAGGAAACAATCTACTATCAATGCTCTACCTGAATACATGTATGTAATTCAAAAATAGTTCACTCCCCTCTAAATTTTCATAATGAACTATTTCAACATTAGAATAAGAAGATGGCAATACTATCTACAGGGTTGAAAGGGATATTTATTCGTGTCAATATGACTTTACAATAATAGAGAGAGAAAAATCAGAACATTATGTTTAAGATTAGAAAACAACCTACTATCAATACTTACCTGAATATGTAATTCAAAAATGGTTCATACGTAATTTTAATTTACTAACTCCATCCTTAAATTTCATAATGAACTGTTCCATCCTTAAAATAGAAAGAGTTCAATATTGTCTTTGAGGGTGAAAGAGATACATGTATTCATTTTCACAAATTTTGGGCCTCTTGGCTATCCTCATATTGATTATATTATGTTATTTCTTCCTTTGGAGAAAATGTTTGGACATTTATTTGTTTGTAAATCAGTCATTTATTAAAAGAATATAGACGTATATGCTAAACTCAGTGCTAATGCAACAATGTATTTGTTTGCCTTTTTATTGGTTTCATATAGCACTGAAAGAGGAAAAAAATTAACAAAAATGAAAAAAAGTAATGGAAAATACTGGTTATATTTTAAGTTAACATTATGAAAATAGCTAAATTCTAATATAATTCCTAATGTGACTGCATGTAATATGTAATATCTATAATTTCTTTGAAAGACTGAGTAGGAGTGATTTATGTGTCATTGTTTCCTTCTGGACAGGGCCAGCCTGGATACCGTGGCTTACCTGGTGACCGTGGCTATGAGGGTAACCCTGGGTTACAGGTAATAAACAACATTCAGTCCTTCTCGATTTTTACAAACTGTCAAAAATGGCATAAGTATCAAAATGAATGCATTATCATTTTTTATGGAATAGTTAAGTATTAAACCTGAATAGAGCACAGAAATTGGCATATACCCTTGGGATTCATCTGATCCATGTCAAACTGCACATAATAAACCGAAATACTATGAACATCAAGAAGGAAATTTGTGAATTTCTGATAATAAATTAAAATGCATAGCAATTGATCACATAAAGCTTTAATGTTTAAAGCAAAGACCTTGAAAATCATTAAAGGTTATAAATCATTAAAGTTTGTGAACAAAGAGGGAATTTTGTGTCCAAACATTTTAAGCCGCAAGATTTTGAAAATTTTCTATAACTCAGATAAAAGTTATTTACTTCTGGGTATATTTTGACTGTATCGTACAGTCATCTTCAGCCGAATGTGTCACTGAGAAGAACTCTCAGAGACTTCTGGGAAATTTGAAATCTAATACAGTTCCAGAGAAACAGAACAACTTCTATTATAGTTGTATTTTAAGCCAGTTGTTTGCACTCTGTTGATATCGGCATAAGGGCTCGTGAGCAAGAACTTTAACATCTGAGGAAAAATTTCACAGTTTCACACGTAATAATCCTATAGAAATGGAAAGCAACAAAGTAAATACTTTATCCTCGACCACCTCTGAATTTCATGTGATATTTTTTATTGCAGGGAACACCCGGCTTTGATGGCATTCCTGGTTCCAAGGGAGACATGGGCGAAGCCAGGCGTGGACTTAAAGGAGAAGAAGTAAGTCTTAGGAGACACTTTAAAAGAAAATTTAAAAATGGATTTAGGCTTTACGCATTTGATTATTTACTGACTCAAGGTCAAGTGAGATAGTTAAAAGTTCGCTTCTTGTGTTGTCTTGATGTCATGGTGATTTTATTAGCTCTATAGGATGGACACAATTTTACCTGTTGTCTGTTACCACGGTAATTTGTTTGTGTAGAATGAATATCATCCTTTGGCCTCTTGTCTGTTACCATAGTTATATGTTAGTGTAGGTTGAAGATCACTCTTTAGCCTCTTGTCAGTTACCATGATGATTTTGTACTTTTTAGGGAGATGAAGGACATCCTGGTCTTCCAGGTCCCCCAGGACCCCCGTCCCAGGAAGGTGTTCCTCCTGGTGAGGTCATCGTAGGACCTGATGGTGAGGCTGGAATTCCAGGACTGCCGGGAGAAGACGGTCCACGCGGTCTCCCTGGTGACATTGGAGAACTTGTAAGTAGATATTCAAGTCTTAGGTCTGTAGCAGGTTTTAATTGTATGTAGTGATATTGCCGCCTTCTAGTTTCGCGCTAGTGGGGAATTTCCCTTTAGCTAAGTAGGTAAAGTGGCAGACCAGTAAGTCAGGGGCTGTGGGTTCAAGCTCGGCTACTCACTACTCTCGCCCTGTTACATTTGATGCTTAATATAGGTCTAATACCCATTTTCTAAACATTTGATTGTGTAAATAGATAGCCATAATTACTGATATATGTGTATGATCCAAGGTTTATCAAGTGATACTGGTCTAACCGCCTTACAATTAATGTTCATTTTATCGAGTAAATAATTATCTAAAATAATTTTGAAATATTATGCTCTATGTGTCTGATATAGGGTTAATCATCCACTGAGTTCAATGATGTGTGCTTGCTGATTCATGATATTCTCAAAGTGAAATTTTTTCTTATTTTGCTTATAATTTTATTATATTAAATGAAAACAACTTTCTCTGTATTGATATATTAATACATTGACAAATGTGTTAACATACATTTTGATTCCACAGGGAATTAAGGGTCCCCCAGGTCCCAAGGGTATGAAGGGTAACCAGGGTTACCAAGGCAGAAGGGTAAGTTCTTCTATTTATAGATCTTTTAATACTTCAAACCAATCAGAACTTCTATCATAAATGTATTATCTAATAATAATTGAGTGTTCATTTCTTAATATGAGATTCTTAAAAACTGAAAGTTTGTAGGATCCAAATTGCTTTGAGGAGCAAATGTAAGCTCTAAAACAAAGCTCATGAATATTCATATTTATTGAGGCTACTTTTCTTATTTTCATTTAAAAGATGTTGTACTTCTTGTCTGTAGGGTAAGCGTGGAAAGGATGGTCCTGCAGGAGCTTTTGGTCCTAAAGGAATGGCAGGAGACAAGGGTCGCGTTGGAGTTAGTGGCTTCAAAGGAGTCAAGGTAGGATGTCAACACATGATCATCTTGATGGTCTATGAATGGGGAGATAACCTTAATCAGGGTTGATAATCCATATCATGGTAGATAACCCATATCAATATACATAACCCATATTAATGGAGATCATCAATATAAGGTAGATAACCCATGTCTGTGTAGATAACCCATGCCTGGGTAGATAACCCAATTCTGTTTGGACAACCCATGATGGAGTCAGTAATCCATATCTGTATAATAAGTTACTCTAAGCAGGGTGTATAACTTATATCAGGGTAGGTAACCCATGTCAGGATAGATAACTCATGTCAAGGCTGATAACTCATGTCAGTGTAGATAACATATGTCAGGGTAGATAACTCATGTTTGGGTAGATAACCAATGTCAGGGTAGATAACTCATGTCTTGGTAGATAACCCATGACAGGGTGGATAACTCATATCTTGGCAGATAACCCATGTCAGGGTAGATAATCATGCTAGGGCAGGTAACCATAAGATTGATGATCATGTCATTATCACTTTTCAGGTAAGATTTTCCCATCTAGGGTAGATATAAAATACTGTGGGTTTGAACATGAAAAACGTTAGAATAATATACTTGGTTTAATTTGCATGTTTATAACATCAAACACTTTTGGGTTTTCATTTAAGCTTTGTCAATTCAGGCACATAATAAAATAGTTACCTTTGGTAACATTTTTGTAACATGAGATTGGCCAATTTGTATTGTTTTAGGGATTCTCTGGAGACTATGGATTCCAAGGACCACGGGGAGATGCTGGACCAAGGGTGATTATACATTTTCTTTTCAAATTATTTTTGTATGCTGAAAGTATTGGCTACATTGGTCTATTTGGTGAAAGATAAAAAAGGAACTAGAAAATTATATATTTAAAAAAAAAGCTACATGTATTTGAAATATCAAGTTCATCCAAGTATCAAGCAGGTCACCACATTTTGCATTTCTGGTTGCAAGGACTATTTATATTGTTAGCAATTTCTCCAGCTCAATGATAGACAAGTCTTAATTTAACAAAAAGGAAACTGCAGGCAAATGTGTTTATATCAAATTTTGCATTATCAAACATTTGCCAAATTGTTCTACTAGTAGTTGCTAAAGGAGTAGAATCAATAAGGGGCAATTAACTACTAGTATACAGTTTGTAATTAACTACTTATTAAGTTGAAAAAATGCTTTATTGATTAAGTTGTGTGAAACATAACTGCATTTTATTATGTTATTAGGTTAATGTTTTAAATTCTACCTATAGATGTTCAAAAATATAAGTATAGTATTTGACTTGAAGACCTTAACCGCATGACAACAATACTCCATTGTAGGGTCTTCCAGGAGAGATCATTGGCTCTGGAGAAGGACGCCCCGGTCCGAGGGGAATCTCTGGAGATCCTGGACTTATTGGAGAAAAAGGCTTTCCTGGTAATGCTTAAATAGCACTGAGCAGTTATAGGATACCGTATTCGACCCAATAAGCGCCCAGGGCGCTTAAAAAATTGATAAAAATGAAAAGTCAATAAGTCAAAAAAGTCAATAAGTTAATAAGTCAAAATTATTGCAAATCTATACCGTTTTATGTAATTTTAGACCTTATCTATGCCTTGGCAATTGAAATTGAGGCCTCAAAAAGGGGGGAGGGGCGCTTATAGGGACATGGGCGCTTATTGGGTCGAATACGTAGATTTATCAATAATACAGAATACACCAAAAATGGTTATTAGAAACAGAGAAAACTTCAACTTGCCATTATACGTTGTCAATTGAGATGTTTGTTTTAACTCATTCACCCGTGAAGTGTCATAATGAACTGGCCTAATCTTTGATTTAGAAGAATCTAAATTTGACTTCAGGGGTGAATGAGTTTTACAAAAGTTTCAAAATGGATTGTTTGCCTGTATTCTGTTTCTTTTTCAACAAATGAGATTATTTGATATTCAAATTTAATTTGGGGGAAATATATTGATTTTATTAACATGTGTGATAAAACTGAATGTTTAGGAATTACCATCAATAGCATCAGGGGAGACAACTACAGTGAAGTTGGAGATAACACAGTTGAATAGATGGGGATAACAATAGAACCAGGGAGGGGCATAAATAAAATTGTTAAGCCAGGGGAGTTAACTTTGTAAACCAGGGGATTCAATTCTTTAATATCAGGTAGATGTAACCCTGGTTAATACTAGCCGCAATATATCGCTCGACTAGAGAGAATTTCTTTAGCTCGATCGGTTGAGCGTCAGACTAGTAATCCAGTGGTCCCGAGTGCATTCCCTGGCAGAGGCAGGTAAAAAATTTATTGTAAATCCTGCACCCTGGAAACTCGAGGATGAGTCGATTCCTGGAGGAGGAGTATGTAACCCTGGTTAATACTAGCCACAATATATCGCTCGGCTAGAGAGAATTACTCTTTGGCTCAATTGTTTGAGCATCAAACTATTAATCCAGAGGCCCCAAGATTGATCCCTGGCAGAGGGAGGTAAAACTTTATTGTAAATCCTGCACCCTATTACATAAAGGGAAGTAACTATATAGTAGTATCAGTAGACAGCTGGATAACCACTTCCAATCTGAAGAAATTGCACTTAGAAGAATCATGGGCAGTAACTCAATAGGTTTCATGTGAAGCTATACTAGAGTCAGAAGGATCAGATATTGAATTAGAATAAAGGGAAGAAACTCTATAGTATTAGCAGAGATTGCTTGAGAATCAGGGGAGATTACACTTAGAATTAGGGGCAGTAACTCTATTTTGGTTTCATGTGAAGCTACACTAGAGTCAGAAGGATAGAAAAAAGGGAAGAAATTCTATAGTATTAGCAGAGATTGCTTGAGAATCAGGGGAGATTACACTAAGAATCAGGGGCAGTATCTCTATGTAGGTTTCATGTGAAGCCACATTAGAGTCAGGACATCTTTATTCTGTTGAAGCATCAAAGAAGAGATGAAAAGAAACTTTATGAAAGTTAACTCTGCTAAAAATAACCTTGTAGGTCAGGACGGAGCAACAGGTCAGCAGGGAAGGAGAGGACCCATTGGACCCCCGGGACCCGATGGTATCCCTGGACTGAGGGGACCACCAGGGTTCTCAGTGAAGGGAGACCAAGGCTTAACAGGTGAGAACTGCACAAACGAGAAATTTTTTTATATTGAAATTATCAGTGACTGAGGAAGATACTTTTTTTGTGATTTCGCAAACATTTCTACGATTGTGAAAATGTGGTCCTTGAATTATTAAAAAATGATTCCACCATAGTTGCCCTTAAAGCCTGATCAAAAATATTGAAAACTGTAAAAATGAAATTTTCTTGTTTTTACTTAAAATCACAAAAATTTTGACCTACATATATAACAAGCTATACAAAATCATTTGAATAATAATTGGTGTTTGATCGTGTATATGTATGTTTAATAAATACAAAAAATAACATAAAATAATTTATTTTGCTTTTGGTGCATGCACAATCAGTACTTCATTCCATATATGACATAGTGCTGTGGAATTTTTTGGGCTGCAATTAATTAATTTATCGTGACGTAAAATTAGAAGCTCAAACTTTTCAATGTTGGTAATGGTGTAAAGTAAGTAACTTTTGTTAGTGAAGAGAATACTTATTCTGCTCCTGTTTTTGATAGAGAAAGAATACCATTTTTCAGTGATGAAGCATCTTAAAGATATTTCCCAGCAACAGATAAATAAAATCATCATGAGGAAAAGTATTGAGTTATGAATGATTTACATTTTGTAGGTGACCCTGGACCTGATGGACTTCCTGGAACATTTGGAGTTCCTGGAGAGACTGGAAGTGTCGGATTTCCAGGAGAACCTGGCCGCAATGTTGTAGGACTCCCTGGTCTTCGTGGGCGACCCGGAAGAGACGGTTTACCTGGACTGACTGGTTTCCCTGGAAGTCCAGGATTGTCTGGTCTGCCAGGTCTCCCAGGGATCGGTCTGGATGTTACTGGACCCCAAGGAGCTAGGGGATTGGAGGGAGATCGTGGCCCGCCCGGTGATAATGGATTTGATGGCATTGATGGTGAATTTGGCTTGAAGGGTAAGAAACATTTATATCTTGGGTTTGAAGGAGGGTAAGAGGCATTTATTACTTGGGTTTTAAGGGTAAAAGACATTTACATTACTTTGGTTTTAAGGTAATCTATTTGATTTAATGCTTTTTATTAAGTTGATATCTTTCTTTTAAGGGTGGACCTTTAGTTTATATTTGACTTTGGTTAGAAAGGCAAGACATTTGAATTTGTTGTTGACTAGGGTAAATTCAAAGTGTAAGAAACATTTTAATTATTTTGTTATATCTTTTACCAAAAAGAAAACTGATTGAGTGATGAATACATGTTTTAGGCGATCGCGGAGAAGATTGCGGAATTTGTCAGGATGGACTTCCTGGACTGAAGGGAGAGCGTGGAGAAAATGGTTTACCAGGTAGAGTAGTCTCCCCTTTAATACTTGTCAGAGTAGTCTCCACTTTAAAACTTGTCCAATGATTTTGATAAAATAGCAATGTTTCCGTTCCATGCTTTTCTAAGATTTAATTAACTTTCCGTGTTAGTAACAAAAAGACCAAATATTGATATTCTCAAGTACACATATTTGCATAATGTTTTCGGATATTGTTGCTAAATCAGCTTTTACACTGTTTCAGCATGATACAGGTAATTTTCATGCTGTGTATCCATAGTATGATTATTCATATGTCAAAAATTGCACCTATGAATAATTATCATGTGTTTATATAAAATAGTTGAAATTAAATAAAAGTGAAATAATAAATAATTTGCACACCACTATTACATTGATTCCAATATTCAGGCCTTAGTATCCATCCTTGATACTCCAGGGGTTCCGATCACTTAGATCTCTACACCCCTGGACTATCTCATAGTAAAACTGGAGACAACAGAACAGAATAAGTAATTTAGTTCTTTGATGAACATCAAAAGACACGTATAACAGCACATTGTGGTTGAATGTGCGACTTTGAAGTTGGGCGTCACTCTCTCAGTCATCTGCAAAGGAAATTTTTGCTGGCCTGTGATTTATTTTAGATGAGTGGCATTTTAAGTATGGTATTTTAAGATAAGTTTGATTTGATGAGGGTGTTTTATACAAACTTTAATCCCTAGTTATATATTTTGTGTCTGTGTAGGTCTGCCTGGATTCGATGGACCTCCAGGAGAACAAGGTTTGAAGGGAGAAGCTGGCAACCGAGGACTCCCAGGGTTGTCTGGGTTCAAAGGTCGTAAGGTCAGTCATGTTTACTGAATTATTATTGGTGAAACTTAATGATTTTTTTTTTTTTGCAATATCTCAGAACATTGTTACAATCGCATAAACTTGATCCACAAAATATTGAGAAATATAGTCATATAGACAGATAGCAAAGATATAAAACACCAAAAATTTAATTTTCTCTTTTTTTTTTTTTTTTGGTGTGTGGAGGAATTAACTGGCTATACATGATTTCCTATGAAATATCTGGTCAAATATAAATTATATGTAAGTACAAATATTAAAGTAATCTCCCTGGTATATATTACAAAACCCAAGTAACAAAGGACTTGGTAATTTAGACATCTTGAGGTTATCAAATTTGATAAGGGAGATAAATCCTCATTAATTTGTTGTTATATTACAGGGAGGTTCTGGGCCCCCAGGGTTCTCTGGAATAAAGGGAATAAAGGGAGACCCAGGTGATATCCCAGACTCATTTAGACAGAGGCCTAAAGGCATAGTAGGAGATCAAGGATTTGATGGAAGTCAAGGTCAGGATGGTACGCCTGGTCTTACTGGAGAGCGAGGACCAGTCGGATTTCCTGGTGCCCAGGGAATGAAGGTATGGTTCCTGAAATTAGAATAGAATCCATGACTTGTCTGGATCAGATTGGAATGAGATGGGAACTTTTTAGACGATGTGGTGCCAAGTTTAAGAAAAATAATTTATTTGCATAATACCACTGTTCTATCTATCTATAAAAGAAATAAGATACTAAGATTTATAGATCAAAGTAGGCAATAAATATCTAATTACGATAAATAATTTATGGAAGTAGGTTGTGATAGATGTAATCTCTCTATTCCTTATGCTGTGGTCCTTAAAATATAGTCCAAGAAATAGCTCTAAAATAAGATAATCGCTAACGCTGATTTTTCAGATTAAATAATAATACTGAATTTTGGGATGATGTTACTATAGACATCACCAGTTTAACATCAGATTACATTCACACTCTGCTGCTGTACTAAGATAATGTGAAAAATAACTCTGTGATCATCACTAAAAAAAATGTGCCTACAGTATAAGGTGGTACTGAATGAAGTTCTATTGGTGATGACAGGGTGAGATGGGAAAATTTGGAATCGATGGATTAGATGGAATTGACGGCATGAAAGGTTCCAGGGGATCTAAAGGGTTGCCAGGTGACGCCTTCCCAGGATTCCCTGGACAAAGTGGAGAGAAAGGATTTGCTGGAATTCCGGGACAAAATGGAGCTAAAGGAGTGATGGGTAAGATTATGTAAATATTTAAATATTGTGAATATCATATTTTTATAGTCGTTTATAATAACTCAATGTACAAGTTGTTGTCATCACTATCTAGGAATTATTTCAAACTGATAATAAATATGAACTAATTATGTAGTTAATTACTGTAATTAAGGACCAGGGCACTTGAAAATCATAACAAAGGGAGAGGGGGTGGGGGTCACTTGTGGATGTAGAATATTTTTGTGTGTAGTCATTAATCAAGTAGCTCAATATACAGTGACAGTGTATAAGTTGTCAAAAGATTCATCAATTTGTCAGAAATATTTCAAACTGATATAAATACAAATTAATTAATTAATAGTTAATTAATTATAATACCAAGTTAAGTTACAAATTTGATGTGAACACAAAGCACATTACTTAAAACAACTTAGGAAAAAACAGAAAATGAAAACAAAAATTAGAAGAAAAAAAATAATCAAGGGAAGTAACTCTGATTAAGAAATTGTCATTGTTAATTGATAATTTTAAATGACTGAGTAATGCTTTAAATTAAAAAAATATTATAATATCAAATCCAAAATTTTGCTCTGAAAGACATTTAAAATGTCATAAGTCATAAGTTCTTAATCTAGTAAAATTGATTATTTTCAGTTTAGCATGTCCTGTGTATCTCAATCAGAGAAAGTTCAAATTATAGAAACGAGGCTTGCCATCACATCTGCTTGAAAATATCAGACATGTATCATTTCTATTTGATTCTCTGCAGTTTACCTACCGGTACATGCGTAATAGTTAACTTAAAGCAGTGCGGGAGAAATTACTGATGTGTAATTCTGTTGCCTGGTTAATGCATGAAGATGGATGAATATTACGTAACCACACATAAATACAATGGTACATGATAATCTGTCGTACAGGCCCTAAAGGAGAACCAGGACTGCCTATCCTGATCCCAGGCATCAAAGGTGACGTCGGAATTTCGGGTAGACCTGGAATTGATGGAATGACTGGCCTTCCAGGACTTAAAGGTATGTACATGTTAATTACTAGATATGGTTTTATTCGTTAATAGGCTGTAATGCATTTGTGCACTATAATCCACATATCATAGACAATGGAAACAGGGATATCTGAAATTGTATACTGGTAGATAATTTATGCCCCCGGTTATTCTGCGTCTCCATAACATCATGCTTTGGAATGCGCTATTCGAAAACATTTCACAAATTAAAGTTTTATAGACAATTTATGCCTATTATAATCCTATATTTCAAAAAATTACAATGCTAATTGGATAGGGAAACAAAGAATCTTTTAAGCTGTATGAATTGTTTGTGCTCATGATGAATAATTCCTATTTTGCCTTCATTTATTTTTGCATACATTTGTATAAAAATTGATCTTTAGTAGAATTCACTGACTTTGTGTTTGTGGTGGTGATGGTGTAGAAAACATTAAACAATGTCAACCATTCTTGTATAAAGAAATTTTATAATCTCTCATAAATTATCATAATGAATGCTTTAAGGTATCATGATTTTGATATTTGATCTATATATGTTCAGTCAAAACTGTCTATAAAGATCATTTAAGGAAAATAAAAAAGGGTCTTTATAGCCAACGGTATAAACAGGTTATATAACATTTTATTATGCTGTATTATATTGTATGTTGAAATTGGAAATCCAAGAAAGTTGTCTTTATCAGGTTGTTTATTACTTGCTTGTGTACTGAATTATACTGAACATGTACATATTGTTTAAAACCTAATATATCACCTAATTTGATGTAATATCTTCTGCTTTCTTCCACATCTCAATTTCTTTACTGACCTGAATTGAAGCCATAATTTTGCTATATTGTGTATTTCGGCAGAAAAATCAAAAACAACTTTGGCAAGATCTTTCTTAGTAAACATCAGATTACAAGAAGAAAAAACAGATTTTATGTACCTTGATTTTTTATTGGTTCTGGAAATTTTTCTCTAAAACACTGTCATATTCCAGAGAAAATGATTCATATGAATCTACCTATTTTTTAACCTTTTGGAAGATGAGGTCAAGAGGTTAACTCATTCTCCCCTTAAAACTCATAATGAACTGTTCCAGCTTTTGAATTAGAAGGGTTCAAATGTGTCTTCAGGGGTTTAACATGTCTGGCATCTTTGTTGTAAAACAGGAATGGCTGGAGACCGTGGCGAGGATGGAATCATCGGAGAATCTGGTAGGGTTGGTTTCCCTGGTGACGATGGTAGAAATGGTATTGTCGGTGAGAGAGGGCGTGTTGGACCTAAGGGATACCCAGGACTGCCAGGACAAGCTGGCCTGGATGGAGCCCCGGGAGTGAAGGGACAGAGAGGAGTAAATGGTCTCGATGGTTTCCCAGGACTTCCGGTAAGTCGGATAACTTGAAGGAAATATAAGATACTATATAACACAATAAAGACATATTTGAACTTTTCCTTTTTAAATTCAGTTCACATATGATTACAGAGAATTCTCAGAGAAGCTAATACCCAGTTAGACTACATTAGGATTTTTAAAAAGAACTTTCTAGATTCCGGTTGTAAACAGTATGATCTTATTATACAAATCATTATATAATTGTTTTGCCAGTGGAAAAAAAGCATTTGCCATAACTGTCATCTGAATTTCAATATTCCTGGTTCAAATTTTCAAAAGTGTGTAGAAGTGAAAACTATCAAAGTGATTATGTTTATTTCCTGATAGGGAGACCAGGGTTTCCCTGGTAACACCCCAGATGTCCTGTTGCCCGGGTTACCTGGAGAAGATGGATTACCCGGTCTCCCAGGAGAGGATGGATTCCCGGGAGAAAATGGCCGAGTAGGCTTCCCTGGTCTGGCTGGACAAAAAGGAGAGAAGGGTTGGTTATACAAAGGATTTATGTTGACATTAATATTTAATCACGAAAGAAAAATTTTGATGAATGAAATATTGATTTGTGAATATAAACTGAATGTGTATGAGTTCATGAAATGATATATCAAAAGATTTGACTGAACCTCAGTCTTGCTGCAAGATTTTCTCCTTTCTTTTTATATATGGGAAAACTACTGGTATCAAAATTGGATAAAAGTCTTTACCTATAAACGAAAACTTTTTTTTCAGGTTTTGCCGGTGCGCTTGGACTCCCTGGTACTCCAGGTTTGAATGGTCGTCCTGGTGACAGTGGCTTAACAGGAATCCGTGGTCCTCCTGGAAGTCGTGGCAGAGCTGGACAGAAAGGTCAGTTAGACTACTCATCATGTGGAGCCTAACTCATATTTACTCTATCCTACTTCTAGAATATTCTGATCACTCGAATGGCTCAAATCTGCTTCTGAAAGATCTTACAAGCTGAAAGTGTTGACTACACAGTACTAAAAATATTAGCATAATTTTTTTTTCAATTCCTTGAATAAAATTGGTTTTCCAAGCAGTGCAATACATTTGAATATATCCAGCTATATTTAGAAAAAATATATAAATACATTCTTGGGTTCTAGTAGGCAACAGTCTTGATGCATTATAGTATCTTGAACTTTGATGTTTGGACCATTCATACCATTTTGGTGGTTTCAGATGATGTAATTGTCAGGTTTCCTAAACTATGACCTATGACCTAATGCAAAAATTCCTTAACTATGACCTTTGACCCATAACAGGTTTTTGATCTCTGACCTTTGACCCATTGTCATGTTTTTTGAATTTTTATCTTTGATCAATTATTAGGTTTCCCTGGCCTGAACGGTGCCCCTGGTGATGGTGGTCTGCCTGGACTGAATGGTGTTGAGGGAGAACGAGGTGTTGTAGGCCGTCCTGGACTCCCAGGACTCGACGGAGCTGATGGCCTACCAGGAGCTAGAGGAGACAGAGGACTGCAGGGGCTTCCTGGTCTAGCAGGTACAAGGGAGATCACTTTGCCAACAATCAAAACCAGTTTAAATCAAAACAAAAATTCTATAAATTTTTTACTCATATTCAAGTATACATTGGTTTTTTTAGGAATACTTTGAAGTCCTTTTTGAAGAAAAAACATTTGATCTCGAAATGTTTTTAGTGAAGTTATACATGATAGTAAATATTCTTGTGCCTCAAACAAAAAGTGAGATTGTGACTAATTATGTGCATTCATTGTTCATTTATGTTGTACTTTATGTGTGTGTGTTTCTGTTTAACAGGATTGAAAGGCTTCAAGGGAGACATCGGAGAATCTGGTGTTGTTGGTCGACCTGGAAGAAACGGATTACCGGGCCTCAAAGGAAGCAGAGGTAAAACAACTGTCTATACCTGTTCGTGGGTGTTAGTTCTAGACACGTTTCTATGGAAACATAGATTATGTTTATGAAACAACTGGTGAATAGGGTAATGGGGACCACCATGTCTGTAAAGTAAGAATATGTTTTTGTTGTCCAAGACGACAAAGTCAAGTTTTAGGGAGCAAGTGGTCGTCATGGAAATAAGATTACATCAGAGACCGTTTACTGTGTCCTCTAAGTTTGCATGAGTAAAAATTAAAAAGAGTGCCCATTAATAAGGACGACATGGTAATTACTCCATCATAGTTGACCCAGTTATCAGAGACTAGTGTTTTTTCTACTCATGTTTGTCCCTCTCTAGACAATTATTGTTACCACTATTTCTGTCTTTGTGTTATAGGAAGTGTAGGGCCAGCAGGGTTTGCAGGGGTCCCCGGTGCTGCTGGAGCATATGGACCTAAGGGAGAAGCTGGTGCCCCGGGGCCTGATGGCTACCCTGGTGTCATGGGACCTCCAGGTCTACCCGGACTTCAGGGACTATCTGGTGATCCTGGACTGAGAGGTATGATTAATACTTTGCTTTAACTACTTCCCATTGATAGCCATGGTCAGGATATGTCAGGTTTAGGTGGGGAATGAAAGTTGGAAAGTCTGAAATATGAACAATGGTCATTACCTAGCAAGGGCTTGTGGTAATATGTTGGGACATCTTATCCAATCAGCCACCGCGGCCAAATTATTTACGCAAATATTTGAAAGAATGAAAACAGGACTTCATTACTGTATGATATAAAAATTTTTATCATTTTCATGGGTGTTATGGAACAATGTCATGCATCCCTATTTTAACAAAATTTAATTTCATGATTTAGACTCATGGTTTTCTATGTACCTGTAAGGTTTATCATTTTTGTGATTTCCAATCAAAATTTAAAAAAGAAGTCCAAATTTAATCACACATGAAAATGGTTAATGGAACTTAATTTGGATGTTATGAACAATTTTTACAAACAATTCTTATTTCTCATCAGAATAGAGGAGAAGTAAGTTCTAATTTCATTTGTTGATGGGAACACAACTACATACCGGTATATATTATACCTGTTGGACAGTATCTATGATTGGATATCGTAACAGCATAATGTGATTGTGAAATGATTTATTTTGTAGGGTTACCTGGATCTCCAGGTTTGGATGGTCTGCGAGGAGCTAATGGACTTAAGGGCCTGCCTGGAGAGATTGGATCATCAAGGCCAGGCGAGAATGGTGAGTGATGAAACAATAAAAAGGAGTCTTATAAAGAGATTGGTGATAAAACAACAAACTGGAGTCTTATAAAGAGATTGTAGATGAAACAATATACTGGAGTCTTACAAAGAGATTGCCTAGAGTGCTGATTTGATATACTGTATAGTTGTTTAATTTCACAGGTGTAAAATTTGGCGAGATACTGTTCAGGACATATTGGCGGTGATATATTTTTGCGAATTACCTTAGTAGCTTTTGAAAGTATCATTCATATGACAGCTAATACCATTTGTAAAATCATTAATTTAATGAATTTTGCAAGGTATTCAATTTCGCGAATTGGTATGAATCCACATATTTATCGAAATTAAGACCTCCACGAATATTACCAACTATATATACAGTTTTGGTGTCATATAGAGAGAATGGTATGTCTGATGACATAATGTTCTATATTGGAGCTTTAACACTTTCTATACTATGTGTTCCCTCCATGCTCTGTTATAAGTCTCACCCCTAAAGGTTTTTGAGAAAATGTAAGACAAAATGTCCAATTGTTGTGTGCTAATTCATTTGATTTAAACATTTTAAGGTTAGTGGAATCATTGAAACTTACTTTGAAATTCTCTTATGAATAATCTGAAACCTGCATCAAGATTTTATTTTGATAATGCAATCTGGAGCGAAGGTGCAACAAACCGCCATTTGGTTGATATTGATAACTTTTGTTTGATTTATCTTATTCCTCTGCCATTAAAACGATATACATGGTCAAAATAAATATTCATTCAGCATCCAGAAAATTTATTTTGAACTTAAAAATACTTTTCATATATCACAGTATACAAATTTGAATATAATAGGAAATTCATTGTTAAGAATGAACGTCAATATCAAGTGTTGGCTATAGTCAACAACAGGGAAGAGGGAGGGTAAAATCCCGTCTACTAGTAGCCAACAACAGGGAAGAGGAGGGTAAAATCCTGTCTACTAAGTTGACAACGGGGAAGAGGAGGGTAAAATCCTGTTGACTACAGTCAACAATGGTACGCAAAGAGTTAATGATACAAGATATTGGACCTTTATAGACAGAATGGTGGGTTTGATGATACAATATATTGGTACAATATATTGGAGCCTTATGATACAATATAATGATGTTTAATAGAGAGAATGGCGAGACAATATATTTAAAAGAGATTTATGATTTCCTCTAATTCGTTACCTAACTGAGATTCTTTTGCTTTAATTTACAGGCCGTGTGGGTCGACCTGGTGAAGATGGATTACCTGGATTTGATGGACTGAAAGGTTTTAAGGGACTAGCTGGTGAAATGGGACGCCCAGGTTAAAATTTATTTATTCTTTTGTGTAGAATTGTGGACATACTCTCAGTTATTAAAATAAAAATATTATTTTTCACACACCACTAACTTAAATTTGAAAATTTAGTTTTACAAAAGTTGAAGAAGTTCAAGCAGAAATTGTTTGTCTCTCAAAAATGCAATAAAGTTCAAAAGGTCAAAGTTTAATTACTTATTCAATCTCTTGGATTAAATTTGAAAGGAGTAAGCAATTTGGTTGAATTAAAATACAGCGGCCCTATGATAATTTTAACACCGATAGTCCTGAAAACTTACAATATGGACAGAAAATGTCACGGAATGGATTTGATTTAATATTGATTAAGCAAATGAAATACAACGTTCTAGAAAATATGCAATATTTACAGTTTGGGGTTAGGATACAAATGTTTGGAATCCAGAGGATCAAAATTGAATGTAAGTTGGGAAAAATAATTTAAAATGAAAATGCCTGTTTCATGAATCTAATATAAAAACTTCATGTTTCAGGACTTGAAGGATTGAAGGGAGATGAAGGGTTGAATGGTATCGGTGGAGAAACAGGACGTAGAGGTGCACCTGGTGTTAAAGGAGCCAACGGAGAGGACGGCCGACCAGGAATAGTCGGACTGAAAGGAGAAAAGGTATTTGTTCTCAACTGCTTGCAGACAAAAGTATCAAACGGTGCGGATACCCAACATGGCTTTGCATTTTATATTGTGTATGCTAAAACATTTACTACAAGATTTAGGTACGAGTGCATTTCAGAGCACAAGGCATCGTTACATACTGCTGGCGATCGGTCAATTATGAAATGTAGTTAACAGTAACAATAAAGTCAAACATGTTGGTTGTGATTTGGCTTCTCCATACTGTAAACTCACTGATCAGATGGTTGATTTTATTAGCGAGAGATCAAATTTTGCTATATCTGCAGGCAAGTTCATTTCCGCAACCTTAAAAGAGAAAAAAAATGACAAACCATAGTCATTGCTCACAAATTACCTTCAAAAACTTGAAATACCTCTAAATTAATCATAAGACTAAATAAATACACTATGACATCATCTTTGTACTGTCCATAAAAACAAATTTGTATTTGATCTTTTGACGTGTTATTTTAGGGACAAGTTGGAGCTGCTGGATTTCCGGGAGAATCTGGAGTAGTGGGAGCCCCAGGAGAGGTCGGTCCTGCCGGAGAGGATGGAGCATTCGGAGGACGTGGTGACCCAGGTTTCTCCGGAACCCCTGGTCTTGACGGACTTAACGGAAGGCCAGGACAAGATGGTGAACGTGGTCAGCCAGGTGTACCTGGCCTGGTAGGACTGCCTGGTGACGACGGTCTGCCAGGTGTGGTAGGCGAGCGTGGACAGGTGGGAGTCCCTGGCAGGGACGGTTTTGATGGTATACCAGGAGAACCAGGACGACCCGGTAAGTTGTTCTTACTGAATTATAATGTTTACCATAAATAAAAAAGAAATAAGTTGAAATATGAAAGCAAATATATTTTTAATAAAATCCTTATGTTTGATCGTTTAAATCTATGAATGAGATCATGCTACATTACTTCAATACAGCAAGTCTAATGAAGGCTCTAAGGCAAATGAACTAGAATATAAGTTAAACAAACCTGTTTGTCATAGTCACAATAAGTAAATTCTATAAAGGGTAGATAACTCTTTGTTGTTTTCAGGATAGATAACTCCTTGTCACCACAACTCAACTGCAATCTCATGTTGAAAATTTTACTGTTTTATGAAATTGCATATAACAGAGTTATCTGCACTTGCAGGTAGGTATTGATTGTGACGTCAAGTGCTTACGAGTGCAACATCATAATTCTCGGAGAAAACGTGAATTGCGCTCACAAAATAATGACTTAACAATCAATACCTACCTGCAAGGGAGCTAACTCTGTAATATGCAATGACGGAATATACATTTATTGGTTCTGTTTGATTAATTTATCACATTATGTTTCTAGGTGACGTGGGATTGGACGGTTTACCTGGTGAGCGTGGTGAGGACGTCCTTTTTGGTGAGTAGAAGTACTTTCCTTTTCTCTTCATTCTCTCACTAAAGAAAGTTTGAATATTTTATCATTATATGTTACTCTAAATAGCTATTCACTTTGGATGTTTTCGTCTTTATAAAATTGTCAACGTTATGAAGCTCAAGTCTGCTAAATTAAAATCTGCTATAATTATTTGTGTTCAAAAAGATAAAAAAAGGTGAAAAAATAAGATGTAAATATTAAATTTAATATCTAATTACTGATGTTCTTATATTATCGGCACTTTTAAAATAATTGTGAAAGTTATAGTTTCTGTGTACTGTTTTTATTTTAAGTATTTTGTTCATCACATCGTTATTGCACTAGTCATGCAGGCAACAGTGGAAATACAGCATAACTTGCCCAAACTGACACTTCTTTTATCAGGATTCCTGTCTGTTCCTCAAAATATGCATTTTCTTTCTATAATTGTTTTTTTATTTTAATTTATTAAAACCTGCTTAATCTGGAAACCTGGCTATACTGACCAAATATGCTGGGCTGGATGATATTCACTTTAGATAAGTTACAGGTATACTGTACATAAATTTATAGTGTGTTATCATAAATATTCAGTTGTTGAATCATTTCATCAATTTCTAGGTGACATTGGACCCAGAGGAGATGTTGGAATTATGGGAGAAGATGGCTTTCCTGGAGAAAAGGGTCCAGTAGGAAATCCTGGACTTCTAGGATTCCCTGGAATTAAAGGAATGAAGGGAGAGAGTGGATTCTCCTACCCCGGGGAGGCAGGAACGAGAGGCGAACCAGGCACTCCAGGTTTTGATGGTAAGATCAGTAGATGTTTTTGGAACGCAAATGTTAGAATAAGGTCAATACAGTAAAACACGGTTATAATGAACAGTAGAATTACTTTGTTATAAGCATAATGCATTATACACATATCTCATAGGAACCTTGACAGGAAATGAAAATCACTGTATAATCATTTTAAATGTGTTTAACTGTATCTATATATAGTTGAAACTCAATTCCTCAAACTCCATTTACATAAAATAGGGAGGGAAGTATGAAATGGTTCTGGATTGGGTCAATCTGCGGTGACCCTGTAGCTCAATTTGTACATAGGGTTCTCAGAACTTCTGGGTTTCAATCCCGGTTTAGTTGTGCTCTTACAATATCTTTAATGGCTTTGTTAACATTCAATCTCAAGTTTTTGTACTATTTGTATATGTCATCAGGTTTTGCTGGACAAGACGGTTTCCGTGGACGACCTGGACTCAGTGGATTATCAGGAATGAAGGGAGATCGTGGACCTGATGGCATTCCAGGAGAGGAAGGGCGAATCGGAGATATGGGCAGAAGTGGATTCCCTGTAAGCTACTTAATTCTAAGCATTTTTTAATTCAAATGAAAATTAGCGGGAAGTAGAAAAGTTATCTTCACTTCTTTCATCTCAAGAATCATTGAAAAAAAACATGCATGAAGGCCTTATTGTACAAGATAAACAATATTCAAATACATGATGATATTAAAAACAAATGCCCCCTGTAATGGAGTTAGAGATTGTTGATTTCATTAGAAAACAAAACATGGGTAATGACCCAGTGTTTACGTACAAGGTTAAATTACCTCCCCTTGACCATACAAGTCAAATAATCGTCTAACATCCATACACAAGTATACACAGCACTCTTAAAGTCCCAATATCGGTATCTATCTTATTTTTTTCATGATTTAGAAGAATGTTGAAAAGAGATCCTGTTGTAAATCATGCTGAAATCAAGATGAGCGATAATGATTCGGAAAATTTTGATAAAAATTAAAATTAATATTGAACATGGCTAGGTGGGTCCCACATAGTCAAACAAGAGGAAGTAAGCCGACATTGTAACGTCGTTGCGGAGAATATCATGTGACTACCGTAACTACGTAACGTCTGTCCGAACTCTTCCGATAACGGGTCATGAATTTTCCGACTTCCGTTCGGCAATAATCTAATTTCTATGGCGACCAGTTTAAATGAAGGCATGTTTACAAGTATCAACTTTCAACAACTGTTGAACCAAAACTATTAAAGGCCCACTACCTTTCCGAAACGGCTTTTAATTTTTGAAATGGGAATTAAAACGAGATCGATAATTTTGTAGGGTCGCAAAAGTTATTAACTTACCGTTAATACTACACGTATCATCACCTTCTGAACAATTTGATTGAAATAAATAAAACGTTAATTTTCATAACGCGGGTCGTCTTATGTTTCCCGCCGTCGTCCTAAATACCTCGCGGTAGTTGGCTATCACTGCGCCAGACGGCAAAACAGCGAAATGACTCTCAGCTGTTGTCATATATAACACAGGAAATCTTGCATGTGTTTGGTGTTGTAACCTCATCTTAGGCCATCGATATGTATTTTCTGATGTTATTAATGTTTTTAATAAACCTTTTTATTTTGCTCCGGAAAGGTAGTGGGCGTTTAAGAAATCATCATAAATGCTCTTTGATATAACTTAATTTCAACTACATCTACAAATACTAATATTATCAGGGTCAAATTTAACTTGATTTCTTTTGTTGATAGTAACGTATAGTGTAGCTTTAATAAGTAAAATATCTATTCTACTTCATTAACAAATGTTTTAGGGACTTCCTGGCTTGGATGGCTTACCAGGAGCCAAGGGTGAACCTGGAGGTCGAGGATTTCCTGGAGAGGTTGGGGCTGTAGGATCACCCGGAGAGGATGGACTGCCAGGACTCCGAGGGTTTGATGGAGAGCCAGGTTTCCAAGGTATGCATTTGATTTCAACATATCGGTGTTGCTATATTGGTGGCGGCATTCTCGAAGAGAATGCAGGTCAAAGCCATTGTTGTTAAAATTGAAAAATAAGTTTTGGTGCAATTTCTAACAGTAATGAGATTTACAGCTTTTCTTACTTGTTATTCTTTCCATTTTATGTTATGAGTACTTAAGATGTAGGCTAACACGTTTATATTTTACCAAGATGGATGGAATTTCAAACCCAAATCAGATTGGATAAAAGGAAATGAAGTCCCTGACCTAACCAATATAAATGATGCTAATTTGCATGAGTTGATAAGATATGTTTACAGTTGTTGTAAATTAACTAAAATTGACTTTTTTTGTCTAATTATAGGTTACAAGGGACAGCCTGGAGAACCAGGGCCAATTAATATCCGCCAGATACCACAGGCACCCAAAGGAGAGAAGGGTGACTATGGTGAACCAGGATACTTTGGGGAATCTGGTCGCCGTGGACAACCAGGTAAGATAATTGAATGGTGTATTGGTATGTCAGCCAGTACCTCTATTTATTATTTTTTATCATTAACAGGAAAAATTGGTTTACAGCCATAGAATAAAATAGTCTTAACTGAAATTACTCAAAAATATGTATCTCATGAAAATAGAATGCTTGACAGTACATGTACTATGTTTATATAGGTACAAATAGAAGACTTGATATGTAATAATTAAAAAAAAACTTTTGAATACTTTCCAATGGGAAATTTAAGTTAGGCATGTTTGTGGTACCGGGCCCTGATTGACTTATTTTGATGATCATCTAATTATAATCCTGATCGTTATAAAAATAGAGATATTGTATTACTGTAAACCTATTTCAGCGTACAATTTTTCATGTATTTGTGTGTGATAATCACAAAAATGTTTTTAGCGTGTAATTGAGCCAAATATATTATAATCGTGAAATTAAACCGCTGTGAAAAGAGCATTTTAAATGAAAACGCGAGATTTACTTGATGTGAAAATAAGTTGCTTTACAGTAATTGCTTAAAATATGGTTTGAGATTAGTAGATATAACAAGTTTGTATTAACAATGTCAGGTTTTGAGGGACGACCTGGTCAGATTGGAGATAAGGGATCACCAGGACTTAACGGTCTCCCGGGTCTGAAGGGTATGAAGGGAGGTCAGGGTGAGGATGGTATCGTCGGAGAATCCGGACGTAATGGGTACCCCGGAGAGCCAGGACCAGCTGGTCTGCCAGGAAGACCTGGAGCCATAGGAAGTTCTGCAGGATTCTACTTCACAATGTAAGATGTTAGGGTATATGTATGTGTTCTAGGAGGGTACACAGAATTCTACTTTACAATATAAGATGTTGTGTTTTATATATATACATGACAGAGCTATGGCACTTTGTTTTATCCATGTGTATGAGTTATTAAATGTATTGTCGAAAGTTTGATCTGGATCAACAAAGCACTTTTGAATTGAGAGAGAGAGAGTTTTTAAGTTATAAAAGTTCAAGTTACCAAGATTTCACAATATACATGTACATACACTGGTATGATACTTTAGCTTTGAAACTTGAATGCTTACCAGGAACTGAGTTGAAAGGAAACCAACCTGGTACCACCTCCCCTTTTGCGAATACCTCTATCTTTAGCGATGTGATTTTCTTTGAAGTTTCAACAATTGACAAAACTTAATCCTAAGTTAGCATAAAAATTTTCCTTTCACCCATTTAAACTTTTTCGAGATCGATCCTGGTTCACTGATTAAATGTTACTTTTAATATCTGTCCACAGTCACAGTCAGACGTCAATCAACCCTGAGTGTCCCGAGGGAACCTTCAGGATGTGGGAGGGGTACTCTCTTGTCCATGTGATTGGAAACGGTCGGTCCCACGGGCAGGACCTCGGAGCCCCAGGCAGTTGTCTGCGGCGATTCAGCACAATGCCGATTATGTTCTGTAACATCAACAATGTATGTAACGTGGCGGCCAGGAACGACTACAGCTACTGGTTGTCGACGGAGGAACCGATGACGCCTATGATGGAGCCTATCACAGGTCCACCACTACAGAACTACATCAGTAAATGTTCTGTGTGTGAGGCACCCTCAGAGGTAAGCTAAGTCATATCACAGGTCCACCACTACAGAACTACATCAGTAAATGTTCTGTGTGTGAGGCACCCTCAGAGGTAAGCTAAGTCATATCACAGGTCCACCACTACAGAACTACATCAGTAAATGTTCTGTGTGTGAGGCACCCTCAGAGGTTAGTCATGTGTCAGTCAACTCAAGTCTGTTTGTCCTTACTCTGGAAAGATCAAGGTCTTGTACACATTTGTAAGGTCATGGTCATTTTACATACTGTTGTAATGTCATAGATATATACACACAGTGTGGTAGGGTCAAGGTCATATGTATACATTGTATATCAAATAAAAGGCCATTTCATTATCTTCTTATCAAGTAAACTGTACCATCTGCTGGAAGTAGAATGCAAGTTATTGAAGTCTCAATATGGAGTCGGATGAATTGAATGTCATATGTACACTCTAGTAATTTCAAGGCCATAAATGTATGACCCTATTTTAAGGATGACAATGTCTTATACAGACACCAAGTTAAGTTCATAAGGCCACATGTAGTATTAACAGGAAAAAATGTTTCAGATTTTAAATTTGTCTTATAACAAGAAGTTAGCCTTTGTAATCATGGTTACCATTTTTTTAAATTGAATCATAGAATACATGTATCTGTATTGTGTGTTTACAGGTGGTAGCCATCCACAGTCAGACTGTACAAATCCCCAACTGTCCCGTCGGCTACAGGGGTCTGTGGATAGGATATAGCTTCATCATGGTAAGATTTATCTCCCCTTTATTGCCTGTTAAACATTAAATAGCAAAATCCGAATATGAATCATATGTAAGGTAGCAATTTCCTGATATCCAGCAAAATATATCTCATTTTTATATGGCAAATAGCTGAGATATACATCTGAAATTTTTAAATTGAAATCAACCATTTATTGAGATGCTAATTAACAGACTAACTTGGAAAAGTAAAATACATTGATAGTATTTTCAGCTTCAAAATTTACTTGCAAAAATTACACTGGTGCGAACTTTATTAAAGTTTTTACAACATGATAATCAGATTAATGAAATTCTTTTTCGCTTTTTCAGTCCACTGGAGCTGGTGGTATGGGAGCTGGACAGAGTCTCCAGTCACCAGGGTCCTGTCTCCGTGACTATCGCTCTGCACCAATCATCGAATGCCACGGCAAGGGAACATGCAATTATTACGCCACATCATTTGGTTATTGGTTAGCAACACTCCAACGAGGAGATATAAACTCATTTTCACAGCCAGTACCAGAAACCATTAAAGCTGGTAGCCTTAGAAACAGAATTAGTCGTTGTCAAGTCTGCGTGAGATCATAAGACCTGTTGTGATTTTAAATAATTTACGATTTCTTGTTTACTTGTACTTTGGCAGGCCAAATGTTGATAACTTGACGAGGAAAAACTTTGCTATGAAACATATAATTTTATAGAAATTTTAAGCTGCATTTTATACCCTTACAATTTTAAGATTATTTCTTTAATTTGACTGCCAAAGACTGATTTTAACAATACTGTTTACTCAATTTATATATATATATTTTAACTTTGCATCATCTGTTCGACTTAAGATTGTGAGTGCTGTTCACAATTTAATTTGTTCCTGAAACACAGGAAAAGATCAGCGAATACATATACTATGGAAATGTTTTATTTCTCATGTTTGTAATAGAAATTTCTGCCTGTTTCATGACAAATGTATCTCTCTGTAAAAGTCTAAATGTATATTTTGTTGTATGTAATTTGTGTCAAAAGATATCCATGTGCCTTATTCAGAAAAACCCGGACATAAATTTTCTGATTCTCTAGTAACCATAATAGATCCACCTGATGATAGACGTAGAATCCATTACACCTCACTGCAGATAATAGACTCTTCCTGTTAATGAATAGGATGATTTCATTATTTGTCAAGGGGGGAATAAGGTTGATTCAAATATTTGGATAAAAGGTACTTTAACAGAGAATGGATTCTTCCAGTCAGTGATCAGGAGGATCCCATTATGGTAACAGGGGGAAATAAAGTTAATAATGTACTACTGATTTCACAATGGTGCTAGCTTGTATTTAGATAGTTGTGAATGTAATCTCTATCTGTTCTTAGTTTATGTGTATGAGAGGATTGATGTGTGAAACAAAGAAGAGGCTACAAAACAAATCACTTCGTATTCCCTCATTGTCCGATAATCAATAGCTCAAGGTCCTCCAAATATTTGCTGCCTGTTGATGATTAATGGACACCATTTGTTTAGATGTCATAACGTTTCTATGCAATATGCTCCTTAAAAGGCTTTTGAGTTTAAGTCTTCAGCTTTAGTGCCAAATGTTAATGTCGGACATTGGGTAGATCAATTTTAGGTTTCAAGTGAAAAATATTGCATTTTGTCTGTAAAGTTATGATACAATGCAATATTCTATCAAAGATGTTCTTTCAAGGGGGTTCCTAACATTGTTTTCATTGTTCATCTGATGTATCTGTAGTAAGTTTATGTCTTTTAGTTCTTGGTTCACAAATTTGTCATTCCAAGGGGATAGTTACTGGGTATGATACATGTATCTACCCAATAATGTATGCAATACATTTAATGGACGATTTTCCTGTTTTGAGGTCAATATCGCTGACAAATACTTGCTTTTGCCAATCAAGTGATTTTAGTTGAAAGCAAAGTCCCAGTGTTGGCATTTCATCTCAAACATGAAAATTATTTTCAAATAAGTTCTGTTTTCAAGAAGTTGCCCCAACCAAGAACTCAAGTACATAATCTTTTA
This sequence comes from Argopecten irradians, assembly GCF_041381155.1. Classification (NCBI taxonomy): domain Eukaryota; kingdom Metazoa; phylum Mollusca; class Bivalvia; order Pectinida; family Pectinidae; genus Argopecten; species Argopecten irradians. The sequence continues at coordinate 23,346,043 of NC_091147.1, forward strand.
TTGCCATTGACCTCTATTTCACCTTGAAGATATAGGACTCTGGCGGTTTTATATTAGTGGTGTCTGGTGCGTCAGTGTGTTTTGGCATTCATCTTCAACAGAGTCTAAGAGCATGAAAACAAATCATTAATTATAAAAGCAGTAGCTTAATCTTGGCAAACTTTACATGTCAAATTGTGATTTTTTTAGGCTTTAATAAAACTATTGAATTTTAATCTCTTGGTTGGTTTTCTTTTCATCATTTATATACGAGGGGTGTTCCAAAATTATTGTTACTTTGGTGATTTCTCTTTGATAGAAGTAATTCTGATCATTTTACTTTGCCCTGTCCCTCGAAGTACTCCCCCTCTGCATTAATGCATTGTTTCAACCGATCGATCCACTTTTGGAAAGTTTTCGTACTCTTGAATTGGTATACTCATAAGATACTGGTAAATGGCAGAGCCAAGGGCATTTCTTGATTTATATTTTGTTCCAGACAGGTGAAATTTTAGTTTGGGGAACAAGAAAAAGTCACAGGGGGCCAAGTCTGGTGAATATGCAGGGTGGGGGAGGACAGTGACCTTTTCTGCCTTCAAAAACTCCGTTACAATGCACGCCTTGTTTGCTGGCGCATTATTATGTAAGAGCCTGAGGTACTTCAAACCTGTCTGTGGGCGGCGGCGTTTGTAGACTTTCTGAAGTTTTCGAAGTACAACGTCTCTATAATACTTCGCTGTGACAGTTTTGCTTTTTAGAACAGGGATTTGAATGATTGGACCCTTGTTATCATAGAATATGACATACAAAACCTTCCTCACGGTACGTATTCTTTTAGCAATGCTAGGGCGCCTGGCGTTTTTGTATGCCCAGATTCGATTAGAGCATTTTCTTTTGGGTTCGAAAAAATACCCATTTTTCATCACCTGTGACCAAATTATCAAAAGCCTTTTTGCTGTATTTTGGGTATTTCTTCAATAAGGATTTGGTCTTGTCAACCCGGGACCTCTTTTGGTTGTCAGTTAGTAAATGGGGTATTCACCTGGCATTGATCTTGCCCAGCTTAAGATGTTTCTTTAAAATACAATGAATATGTGCTAAAGACAAGCCTGTCATTTTAGCTAACTGCCGGACAGTGTACCTTGCATCTTTTTCAAGGATTTGCCGAATTAGTTTAATGTTATGCTTTGTTGTTGTTGTTACAGGGCGACCTGTGTGGGCAGCATCTTTAAGCTGCTGGTGTCCTGACTTCAATCGAGCAACCCACCTACAAATGGTCATATATGACATTTGACCCTTCCCATATATATCACACACCTCACGATGAATATCCACCGGCTTTAAGCCAAGTAGAGACCTACCTTTGATATAGGCCCTAATTTCAATTATGTTTTCAAATCTCTTGCCAACCATATTTGTATAGAGTGTAACGAGTACGCTACAAAACAATGTACACAGCACCAAGGTCAGTGTAATTGTGAGCGAGATATTTACCTATATCACGCTTCAGATATCACGCTATCGCCACGAGGTAGTTTTAAGCCAATTTAGCACGATTTCCACGAGATATTGCGCAAGTAACAATAATTTCGGAACATCCCTCGTATTCTCATTCTGATGGATTTCACTGGTTCATGAAATTATAGGGACTTATCAGATTATGCTGCAGGTTGTTTGTTTGCCACAGTTTACATTGGGATAGAGTTCTCATATTCTTCAAGCATTTTTCAGGTCATCTGACCATAGGTCTTGGTGACCTACTGCGATAGTCTTTTGTCAGTCGTTGTCCTTGATATGTAGACTAACATTGGAAAGATCGTGGACGACTTTGAAATCAGCTTGATTTGACAGTAAATTACAGAGTTATTTCCCTTTACAATGATAATTATTATTTAACCTTGTGAACATGATAACTTGAGTAAATATGCACTCAGCTTAATGAAACTTTGTATGTAGACTAACATTGGAAAGGTCTCGAACGAGTTTGAAAATCAGCTTGAATCCACGATAATTTGCAAATTATTGTCCATTGCACTAAAAATATCATTGGACCTTGTGAACACAATAACTTTAGTAAACATGCACTCAGCTTGATGAAACTTTGTATTTAGACTAAAATTGGAAAGATCTCTGACAAGTTCAAAAATCGACCTGATTAGATTGTAACTTACAAAGTTATTGGCCCTTGCAATTATAATTATTGAATCTTGTGAACATGATAACTTGAGTAAATATGCACAGAGCTGAAACTTTGTATGTAGCCTGACATCGGAAAGATCACAGACGAGTTTGAAAATCAGCTTGATTCAATTGTAACTTACAGAGTTATTGCCCTTTGCAATTGTAATTAATGAATCTTGTGAACATGATAACTTGAGTAAATATGATCCGAGCTTACATGTAATGAAATTTTGCATATAGACTAATATTGGAAATATCTTGAACAAGTTTGAAAATAAGCTTGATTTGACTCTAACTTATTTACTGAGTTACTGCCCTTTGTAATAATAACAATTGAAACTTAGATATGCACCAAGCTTAATGAAACTTTGTATGTAGACTTATTAGATGTATGTTCCTATTTCGTTACCAAAAGACATCAGTTGGCTAGTAAATATATATATCTAATTTGTATCAAATATCAGGTGACCGTTAAGGCCAATGGGCCTCTTGTATTAGTTTAACGTCCTATTAACAGCCAGGGTCATGTAAGAACGTGCCAGGTTCGTTGGTGGAGGAAAGCTGGAGTACCTGGAGAAAAACCACCGACCAGCAGTTAGTACCTGGCACCTGCCCCACATGGGATTTGAACTTGTGACCCAGAGGTGGCGGGCTTGTTGTAATATGTTGAGACATCTTAACCACTTGGCAACCGCAGAGGAACGTCGTTGAGTTTTATTTTTCATACATCATGTCTGTATATATATACACAAGGTGTCCCATAAAATATGTCCCGAGTTTGACGCTTTATAAAAGATATGTTGATAGACGGAAGAATTTGATCTAAATACCATTAGAAAGGTAGTGATCTGCTCTGTACTACGATATATAACAACCCATACAATATGTTTTTGTTAATCAAGAGAAAGTCATATTTCGCTAAATATTCAAAAATCAATAACTTTCAGTTAAAGAATGGGCGTGAGGTGTCCATCCTTCTTTTCGATGAAATGATGAATCCTGTCCTTGAAATTCCTCGCCACCTCACAATTCTGTAAATCCGCTTCCTGATGATGGACTGCATACCTGGGTTTAATTTACTAAAGTAGGGGATATTCCAACCGCATTATAACTTCAGCCTGAATCTTCATGGTGCTGGAAAGTCACCGAAATGTGACATCATCGATGATGTTTTCATTTCTGTTATGATGTCATCACACATAATGATGATGTTATCTTTATTTTTGTACTCGCTTTCCAAATCATTTAAGATTTAAAAAAAAAAGTTTATTATTGCAAAAGTAATTACCTGTCAAAGCCGGGACATTTCTCTTTTGAGACACCCTGAAAAAAATCCTTACGGATGCAATCTATAAGAAATAAAAAAAATAACGACTGACAAATTACGTGAGAGCTTGAATGGGGGGAAAGCGCTCACGTGACTAGTCAGTCGTTATTGTTTTTATTTTTTATATAGGTATATATATAGAAAGATCGACAGAATAATTCTGAATATTGCTACTAAGGACAAACTGGCAATTCCCTTTACGACTCTCCTTGATATTCCAGAGGTTACTATCACAATGTGAATGTCATTGGAAAAAAAACTGACCAATCACAGGCCTGCAAAGTCTTCCTTTGAAGATTACACGGAGAGCGATGCCCAAATTCAAATCTACACAGTCAATCACAGTGTACGATTCTTTGATGTACATCTACCCATCTCATCTGTTGTCACACCCAGAGCCTTTAGAATTGCAATGACGGAGTGATATTTACCCCTGGAATTTTAGGATGTTTCCTGACAGATGGCACTGTTGTGTACAGCAATTTCATTACAGTAATCTCCATAAAAAATGAGATCACTTAATAAATGGTAATTTTAAGCTTGTTAAGAAAAGTAGATACAATATCAGCAAATATCTTTCTTTGCCACCGATCGTTTTTTAACAAGAATAAGCTATTATTTAACAATACATCTGGTTATAAAGGGAGTTCACTGTACATATCATAAATAATGAAACTCATTTTTTTTCAACAGAAGTTTATTCTAATATAACACAACTACATATATCTATATATACTTTCTAAATGCCCTGCTATAACCTACATCAACCGTACAATTTCTAATACAAATAAGACGAAAGGTCAAATATATATTTTCTAAAGAAGTAATACATAGGAGTATATATATTTTCTAACAAATATTTGGGATTAATATCATTGAAATAGAAATATAGAAAAATCTGTACCTTAATAAGATTTCAAGAATTGATTAGCAAAAAAATGTTTTTTTTAATCTTAATCAGAAAACAAACTTAACTGCTGATAAGGGCAATAAGCATACTAACTTAGTATCCATGGAGATATGGTGTTGTAACCGTGGATAAATAGTGTTGTAACTATGGAGATAAGGTATAGTAATCATGGAGATATGGTGTTGTAACCATGGAGATATGGTGTTGTAATCATGGAGATATGGTGTTGTAACCATAGAGATATGGTGTTGTAACCATAGAGATATGATGTTGTAATCGTGGAGATATGGTGTTGTAACCTTAGTGATATGGTGTTGTAATCATGGAGATATGGTGTTGTAACGTAACCATGGAGATATGATGTTGTAACCATGGATATATGGTGTAGTAACCTTGTTACCATGGATATATGGTGTAGTAACCATGGAGATATGGTGTTGTAACCATGGAGATATGGCACACCTCTATAGATAATATTATATAATATACAGAGCAGGAGTTATAATAATGAGTAAAGGACATCATACATTATATTGGGTAAAAAGCAAAGTGACATTATACATTATATCGGGTAAAAAGCAAAGTGACATTATGCAAGACATGTAAACAAAACAATGAGACAGAAAGATTTTGTTAGGACAATATTTGATTTGAGGAATATTCAAATTGAACATTTTCAGATGCATAAATCTTGACAGATCTAATTCTGCAGGCTTGAAGGTGTGATGTATATAACATGAAGTGTTTGTGGGTACAGTACTTTCATTTATGATTCGTTACTTTCCTTTTATTTCTTGGCAGAAATTTTCATGGATAGCCTACATACAGATCTAAAAACCATAATAATTAATTAGTTTTTTCTAGATTTTATATTGGTGTTTCATAGAGCGAGTATGAAGCTAGTAAACAACAAACATGTTATACAGAATCTCAACTTTTACAGGCTTATTTGAATGCATTTTTTCCCCTCTTACCAGGTATTTTAAGTACTGTATTCAAGGTTCTAATATGAGTATGTAGCCATGTTCTAGTTTATTGAATAACATATTGAACACCTTTGAACAAAATTGTACTATTGAAATGGCAATCACAGAAAAACAAAAGTCTCAAGTCTTCGACTTTCATCAAATGAAGGACAGAAAAATGCATTTACAATTACATAAATTTGGTTTAATTCAATTCTGGCCGTCATCAAATTACCATTGAAGATATTTGAAATTGTGCATTTACAGTTGAACATTTTAAAATTTCCTTCAATACTTGGTAATTCATCATTGAAAGATTTGTGTTTAAACATAATCACAATAAACATCTAATCCATATTCCTATAATAAAAGAATTAGCTATAGAAACTTCATAAAATAATCTAAAACATGAACGACTTACATGTAAATACACAGTTGCAAAGAAAATAGATTTTGCGTCTGTCAATATTGTGGATAAGTTACAATTTATGGTAAATAATTCTTTAAAATTTCAACAGATTCTATATTCATCTTATATTGCACATAAAATGTAAAATTTACAATATTTGAATATTGTAAAAAAAAGTATCTATCTAATATTAATGATTTGCACTTCCCTTAACCATACAACAAATATAAGTTTACTATAACAACAAATGAGTTATTATTTAACCATGTTAAACAAAAATATATATGCAAATTTCTATTTCAGGTTGGCTAACAACAAGATCATCTCCCAATTAACAAATACAGTTAGTACTTATCCTTTTACAATATATGTAAATTCTTTTTAAAGTTAAATTTGTCATGAATAGAAACACAAGATGAATATGGCCCAGTAACCAAGGCAACAAAATGAAAGTACATCTTGGAAATAATGATACAATTGTATATGGTCCCGTAAACCAAAGTCAATATTTGTGGTAATTAAGTGGACAGTAAATTGAATTTACCTGGGATTTTAATTAAATGCAAAAAAACATTACAAGCTAAATCACATTTGTGTTTGTCAGGCACTGGGTTTTTTTTTCTGACGTAAACAACCCACACACACTCCCCTGTTCCCCTCCCCTCCTCCTCCTACCCTCTGAAGCAACAGACATTAAGTGCATGTAACAGCTCGATTACATGCTTTGAATTTTTTTCAAATAAACAGCTGATAGTTTTCAAAACCACTTACCATAAACAAAATCAACTCCATCTAAACCAAATGTAACGAACGTTCATATCATAATAGCTAAACAACTTGATTTGAATGGAAATATATCAATGTAGAACCCTTACCATGACAACTATTATCGGAAGAACAAATGGTCCCAGTAACCATGGCAACGATATTTAAGTGGAAGTATGAAAAGGAACTAGTAAATATGATGATAAAATAATATGATAGAAGGAAGTACAGTAACTATATAATATAATGTAAGTCATTCTGTTACGAATGCAAAATGGTCCCAGTAACCATGGCAACTGAATCTGCATGGAAATAAAAATAGATCATGTAATCATGGCAACTGTCAAAAAATAGTGCCTGCACATGGCATCAGAGTGAACAAGCTTTTTAAGACACAGATCACAAAGGCTAAGCCAAGTAAGCTTCAATCAGGAAAGACAACTCTGGACAGGACAAGCATGACATTATATATCAGATACACAAATATTAAAAAAAATACCAACATAACTAGACGTTTTAAGTAAATTACCAGTATACATTTCGTGTGGGATTTTGAGGAATTTTTAAGCATAAAGAATAGGTGGGTCGAACCTTTTGATGATGTTTTAAGTTTTGATAATTATGCTTGGATTTTAAAATATGTATTTTTCTTTACTTTTTTGATATGTACATGGGGATATTTCTATCATTAACATTTTGTTATGTACTGTATTTCAAAACATCACTCAATAACATAATAAAGTTATCTTTTTCCACATTTTAAAAGCATGAATGATACATTGAATATTCTATCTTTGCTTATTGTAGAGTTGCCTCCCTTGCATGTAGATATCTATTGTGATGTAATTGATTTTTTTAGATGAAACTCATTTCTCTGAAAAGTATGATGTTACGATTGCAAACACATGACGTCACAATAAATATGTACCTGTAATGGCAGATAACTCTGTAATATGCAAATATAGAAAAACACAACTTTGCTCTATCTAAAATTCTTCAAAATAATAAGTATCAAATTCTTTGAAAAAAAATCTACAAAATTGGAAATCATTTAACAGGAAAATAAAGGATTTTTTAATATGCTGTACTATAAATATTCCAGCTTTCTTTACAGTTTTTCTAAATTTTCATCTTGAAAATAATCATCAGATCTTCGAATACAAAAAACACGTATTAAAGATGCTATGCCGCCGAAGAATAGTATTTTTTCTTTATCAAAAACAGGAGCAGACGAATAAGTATTTTTCTTCAGTTATAAAGTTACTTACTTTACAACATTACCAACATTAAAAATTTCAGCTTCTTATTTTATTTAAAGATAAAAATACTTAAAATACTGCAATTAATTGTGTCCCCCAAAAAAAGGTTTCGCTTCACTATGGCCTTTATGGAATTAAGTCCTGATTGTGCATGCACTGAAAGCAAAATAAATTATATGAATTGATGTGTTGATCACACACATATGTTATTGTTCAAATGATGGGTATCATTTATACTCTGTCGGCGGTTGAGCATCTTTAATCAAAAGAAAAAGATTTAAAATTGAAGCACACTAAATGTTATAGGCAGTGAATTAACATATAAAGCAATAAAATACTGACTTCAATACTGAAGTATAGTTTAACATAAAACATTTCTGTCCTTTTTTTCTTTTAAATAAAACATTGATTTTATGATACTTTGTATCGTCAATATTGACAATTTTATTTATATAAAGTAAATGTACATATTTTAGCAAAATTGAATATTGGTATAAAATTGTTTTGAATAAATTGGCGCAATTAGTATAAGTTCATGCATTCACAATAATTGGTCTATCTCAGACTTACAGAATAGCACAATTATATTTTAGCGCAAAGTTTCTTGCGCAGTATGGGTTAAAGTATCAGTACCGCTAAGATATGTACATTTACACTAAGACAACTTTTAACTTTAAAAAGACCAATTTTAGATTTTGTGATATGATTCCATTTTGTCTGCAGCTTTATCAAATGAAAAAAAACAATTATTTCTTCTAATTTGAATATAGACTGAACAAGGATATACTTTAGAAACTGTGTATAAAGAATCAGAATGCTTTATCATGTGGAGAAACAACCATGAGATACCGAAAGATTAGATCTTCACCCAAATTCTGGTAACCTGGAAATTCCGGAATATCATAGGATTTCCTATGCCACTTGTTCATACTTGGCTTTGTTGATGTTTCTAGCCAGACAGCAGGCCAACAATGCACCAAACACCTGTTAACAATAAGACAATGGTGTAAATCTTAGTCATGGTTTTTTACTTAGCATGAATGCACTAATTGAATTTTCTTTTACCTGTATTTACCGTAAATTAATAGTTAGCATGGAAAATACTGCAAACCAACATAGTTTTTGAGGGGATTTGATTTTGTGATTTAGATAACAATAGTTTTTCTGAACCTGTACTCAATTTTGTGACCATTAATTTTCGTGGATTCTAACATCTCAAGAAATATGTCAAATGTAATTGCATGCAGAATTTATTTGGTTTACAGTAAGGTAATGTGCTTTACTTTTTAAAATTTTTACAATTGATTTGCAGTTAAGTACAATTTACCTATAAATAGCATACTTAACTTTAGTAGAGTGTCAACAATTTTAACAGTAAGAACAGACACTTATTGGAAGTGACAGATGTTAATTCGTGTGGAAATGTGCTAATTTGTTGGGAAAGGGTTCTTACCTTTTAGAAAGGGACATTTATTTGTGGGGATAGCGCTTATTCATTTATACATAAATACAGACGATAGTAACAAGTTTACCTCACACTTAAAGTATTCCGTCTATATATATTACAGAGTTAGCTCCCTTGTGGGTAGGTATCGATTGTTACGTCATTGTTTTGTAAGCGCAATTCACGTCGATTTCTCGAAGAATGACGTTACACTCGCAAACACGTGATGTCACAATCAATACCTACCCTCAAGTGCAAATAACTCTGTAATATGCAAATTCGGAATATGTTAAACAATTGGAGCTATCACAGTCCTGTCTGATAACACAAAGCTGTAGTATGTAGAACAAAGGGATATTATTTGTCAGTAGCTTGTACTGTGTAACTTGTATAAACCGGATAACACTACAGGATCAGCAAATTTGGCAAGTATTGACAAGTTTCTGAATTATACAGGTTTTAATCACTTCATTATCCGTATTAATTTTCCATTAATCATTCATTATTTACATGTGTATATAAGATTTGTTTTCCGATCTCAAATATTCAATGGTTTATAAGTAGATGTATCGAAAGACGAATAAAATACTGTTTAAACTAATTACTATAAATTAAGAAGGAAAATGCCAGATTAATCAGATCCGGATTAGACATGGGTCGGTTTTGACAAGTTATATTTCCATAGTAACACAATCATACCTGGAAGAATGAGATGCCCAGGGCAACACCTCCAATCATTCCCATGTTACTCTGCATAAAATCTACCACTGTGGAGTAACATCCCTACAACAAATTAAAATAAACTGATTAAATTAATTGATTAATTAAATTACCAATTATTGTGTTACGTTAATAAAAGGAACTTTTACAATGAACAGCTATTGTATTATAGTTTAAAATATATAGCCAATTACTTACACATATCAAAATTTTTGCAAATTAAACTAAAAACAAGAAAATTAAATTTCAGCTACATAGCTATATGAATATAGGTTTTGCAGATAAATTTTTTATGGTCATAGCAATAAGCTGCAATATCATGAAAATATCATCACCAACAAAAAATTAGCGATAAATCATCAAACCTCTTGTAATGTCAACAAGTCAGATTCCTTTCATATAAAGCTTTTTTTATTGCATGCTTTTCACTAAATTTTCCTTGTGATTAAAAAAAATTTGTATTTGAAAAATATTAATTGTTTACAGCACATGACATCAGGCCATTTCAATACTAAGACTAGACAAAAGATCAAGAAATAGCAAGAAGTCTTAAAACAGTCATTAGTTTAGACTCAAATCACCATTCATAATACAACTTAACTGTGCAGTAATTACAGTCCAAGTTCATTATTTTAACCTAAAGTCAACTGATCGAATCGCAAAAACAGTTCTAGCCATAAGAGTATTTGAGTTAAAATTCCCTGCCTAAAACAGTCCTTTATTTGAGTATATATAGTGTAAAGTTTTGTCAGAAGCGAGAAAAATATGAATGTATTTTGATTTATACAGGGTATGTGCAATAATCAGGGTTGAACTCACCTTAGTGAACCAGTCTTTGACGTTGTCTGGTAACGGTTCAGAGGCACACTTGTTCAGGTCAATACAACAGGAAGTAGGGATCTTGTGGTCCGTAGTGGTCGTCTTGTTTACCCAGTCACCGTAACCATGGATACCGCAACACTTGAGCTAAAATAGAATCAAAATTATGATATGTAGAAAGAAGAGTACATGCATAAGTAAAATTGTTAAACAACAATGAAACGCAGCGTCTCCAATGTCTTTTTACCTAGGGTACTGGTCTTCAAGAACACATTATGACATTGGGGTAGGTGGTATTTGAAAGATGATAAAGTGATATTTCCTTATGCCAGATCACCTTTCTGAGGTTAATAATTCCTTATATAAACCTAAAATAAAGTCAAGATTTGAATATTCCGTTTTTTGGCTTTTTACAGAGTTGTCTCCCTTGCATGTAGCTATCAATGGAGACATCATTATTTTGTGCAAAACACAATATGTATTGTTTTCTCTAGAAAATATTATATTACAATCATAAAGTCATGTCATAATAGACAGCTACCTGCAAGGGCAGGTAACTCTGTATTATGTAAATCAAGAATTGTTGCTAAGGTTACCTGAGACTGAAGGTCGTCCATAGCTCCGGTGATCTCCGTGTCCACCTTGTATTTGTGGAGAGCTTTCTCTAATCCTTCCTTAAATCCAGATTCCAACTGTAAATATAATACAGATCGTGATTAGTCTAAATGATGGAAAACTGACAAAGGACTGATATTAAAGGATTATGTGACATAACTGGGCTAAACTTCCGACATGTTATTTTTCTTCAGTAACCTTTTGAAAACCATAAGATTTTATGAAAACTGAAACGGGAATATGGATAATTATTTGATTCAGACAATGATTGTAACAAGCTTGTGTAATGTTATACGTATGCCCCATAACGGATTGAAAATGTTGACTAGCTTTTTTCCATATTTTCCATTGTACCAATCTATTACATTGAAACTCACAAGTAATGAAGATGAACTAATCTGTAGAAATCAATAAAAGCCTGGCAAACAAACATGTTGGAAGCTTCGAAAACAACAGTAAAATGGTTTATATGTAGTTAATATATTACAATGTTCAACAAGAGGCCAAAAGGGCCTGTATCACTCATCTGGTTTGTGAAGCCAAGCAATATACAGGTTTAAATGTAATGATTTTTAAGAATTACCCTTATTTCCCTTATTGGGGCCCCTCCCCTCCTAGCCCTGGGGAGGCAGGGACAACATTTATACAAACCTGTTCCCCGTTCCCAAGAATTTTCAGGCCAAATTTGGTAACAATCCATGCAAAACTCTCTGACTAGTACCGATTAAAAGGAAATGTTGATGGATGGATGCTACACCATAGTATAAGTGTATAACCTTTTTATTTCTGATTTTCTGACGACTTACCTTACTCTTGTAGACAAAGCCTGCTGCTCCAGCACTGAGCTCCACTATAAACACTATGACCAGGAAAACAGCATACTGTAACCAAAAAGTATAACTGTATAATTTAGTCCAGCATTTTAACATTTAAAACAAGAGATCCTCTGAGAGAGATCTTGGCTCCAACCAAATAAAGATCCATGTCTGACAATGCTTTTCAAATTTCAACAATCAAAATCTAAGATGACAGCCTGTTGGCCATCTCGTAGATCAATTGGCCCTAAAATGCATTATGCACAACTGAGGCCCTTAAGGAACATTTAAGAATTGAATCAGTTCGTTCAATTTGTTTCAAGAGCAATTCAATTCATCACCCCATGAAATCGACCAAAGCAAGATTCAATCCTTATATTTCAATTCAATTGTATTAATTTTTGTTTATTTTTGTTTTAAAAAATGTGAGTTTCTGGGCTTGTGCAAGTCTACAACGACAGACGTAAGAAAACAGTGCGTCATTCGAATTAAAATTAAAAATAAATAGCGCAAATATTTCAATTTGTCATACATTTATTAAGTTTCAATTTGTCATACATTTATTTAGAAACAACTTGATTATCAATGTAATCTAGATGAAACATAAAATATTTACAATAGATTAAGAGGTGATTACAAAAATGGTCCACCGACGATATCTAGACTGTGTGATACGGCTGTCTCCCGCTTCGATTCAAAATGGAGAGTCACCATGTAACGTGTAAAGTTCTGGTGGTTTATGTAGCCTTTAACCTTGATACAAGTTAAACAACTGATTAAAGGTAAATCAACACACATTGACTTTTATATAGTATTTCTTATCGCCGTTTAGGCTTCATCATTTGTTTGCAACTGTGACATTTTAACATAGTTTCGGCACACATCACACAGGGACATGGCACTTTTTATTTTTCTTCCGTAGGCAATGTTGCTCGACTCGAACGATACACAAGAGTCAGTAGAACAAGAGTTCATAAAAATGCTTTTAAAATTGTAGAAATCTGTTCGTAATATTTGTACTTTTTTTAAACCACCGATGTTTAGATCTATGCCTAGGCCTAGTAGGAAGCTACATGTACACTTCAAAATTAGGTCTAGATAAAATATCTCCTTGCACGAAAACCGATGTTAAGATACCCAAGTTCATGAGCAAATGAAACCGGATTTTTAAAGAAGTTTCATTGAGTCTAATTTCGGTGAAAATTGAAATATATATATATATAAATTCTGTACTTTCTCGGAAATAGCAGTAATAAACTTCAACTATCAAAATCCAAGACAGCCAACATGCAATATGCATAACTAGGGTCCTAGGGAAACCTACATATGAAAGAGAAAGATCCTTTAGTTGCGTTCTGGGAAAAAAGCGGTAACAAAAATTGTTAATGGATGGAGGACAGGAGGATGGATGGACGTCTGGACAGATAGGCGGACAAACCGCACACAAAAGGCAATTTGAATAGCCCCCCATTTGATGATGAAGGGCTAAAGATAAAACAGCATTTTAATTATGTTTACTTGTTTATTTTTAAGGCTTATCAACAGTCAGCTGGGTCATCAAAGGATTTGCTATAGGTCGATAGGTTGGTGGAGATCCGGAGTACCCAGAGAAAAACCATCAACATTAGAACATGATATAAGGGCTTGGTCCAATCAACTTTGCCACATCTAGACCCCTGTATTTATATATAAAATACGCATTTGACATGTGTATAGTTATATATATATACCATGTGGCATTGTAATATCATCAAGGTTTATTAGCTTAATATCCTAATGTTTAACAGAAAGGGTCATTTAAAGTTGTATTTCTTGTAATTTTCACCATTGCAAACTGACATAAAACATACAATGTGTGAATATGGATGCTTATATAGGATGGTTCAGATCCATGAAAGCAACAAAATACTATAGACATAGCAGTAAATGTCGCATGAAATATCACACATTTGAAAAGAACCGCCACAGTCAATGCTATGTTTCAAACATTCAGGCAATATTGGAAAAACGCATTGCATTACGTGACAGACATCGGCGATACCCGTACAGATCGGAACTCTCGAGTCGTATCACCTGGCCAACGTCGTCAATACCTGTACAGATCGGAACAGTTCAGAGATTTTTGAGCTATTTTAAATGTGAACATGTTGAAAATTGATATTCAGATTTAATTATTTAATAACTTTGCGAATACAAATTTTATAAAACTTAGAGAAGCGGAGAAAAATATGAAAAACAGTTTAAATACTTTTTCTATACCAAAATACAGCAAGTCACAGACCATACAACTTTAAGGACATGCCAGGTTTATTGATGGCCGTAAGTCGGAGTATCCAAAGAAAAACCACCAACTAGTGGTCAGTATCTGGCAACTGCCCCACATCGGATTCAAACTTGCATCCCATAGGTGGAGGGCTAGTGGTAAAATGCCAGGACATCATATAAACCACTCAGCCACTGCCGCCCATATACCATCATAAAGTTCAGTTTGCATTCATACAGCTATGAATCAACATCAGTATTATTGCTATGTCAAAATTGTTTCTTAAAATATGGATGACACTCCCTGTTCTTTTGAAAAGCATAAATGATTGTCACTATCATTTGGGTATCAAAAATGTCATTTTGGTATCAAAAATGTCATATGATTGTAATATTGTGAAACTAAAATTGCTATGAGGTCAAGGTATTCTAAAAATAGTATACATTGGACGCCACATGACAGGCATAAAAAAGAATAAATTACCAGTAACCCACCGTAATTTGGATATAAAAATATTCCTAATATGACAAGAGGCCCATGGCACAAAACAACAAAGTCACAGTATAAAGAATTGGTTAATGATTAATATAAACAATACAAGGAACTCCTTAGTTAAATATGTAAGTTTCTGAAATAGGTAAATGTCATTTGTTGAACAAACTTGGTAGCCCTTCATCCATATATGGTTGTAACCCATTTAAGGATTAATATGAGGAGTCGTCAGATTTTAAAGCCAAATTTCAGCAAAGCTCCCATTTTGGACCTCCGCCGTACTATCCCCATGGGTCTTAGCTCGGTCCTTTATGAAATATGATTGTCCTCACCTAAAGTTCCCCCTTCTGAATCAATTAAAACCCCTATAGACCAATTTTCACTGAGATCGGAGACTGAAACCTGAAAAAAGGAAGTGGGCCAGTGGCCATCTTGGAATACCAAAATCTTTACGAAAATGTTTGCATGTTGTTCGGCATCAATTAAAACCCCTATAGACAAATTTTTCATTGAGATCGGAGACCAAAACCTGAAAATAGCTAAAATTAAGAAAATTTGCCCTTTTGGGGCCCCAACCCTCAGCCCCTAGGGGTCAGACCAGACTCATTTATATAAAATATGATTGTCCTTCCCCAATGATGTTTGACACCAAATATGGATGAAATTCATCCAAGGATGAAGGAGGAGTAGGATTTTAAAGACAAAATTAAGAAAATTTGCCCTTTTGGGGCCCCATCCCTAAGCCCCTAGGGGTCAACAAGGCTCATTTATATAAAATATGATTGTCCGTCCCCAATGATGTTTCACACCAAATATGGATGAAATCCATCCAAGGATGAAGGAGGAGTAGGATTTTAAAGCTAAAATTAAGAAAATTTGCACTTTTGGGGCCCCACCCCTCAGCCCCTAGGTGTCGGACCAGGCTCATTTATATAAAATATGATTGTCCGTCCCCAATGATGTTTCACACCAAATAATATGGATGAAATCCTTCCAAGGATGAAGGAGGAGTAGGATTTTAAAGCTAAAATTAAGAAAATTTGTCCTTTTGGGGCCCCACCCCTCAGCCCCTAGGGGTCGGCCAGGCTCATTTATATAAAATATGATTGTCCGTCCCCAATGATGTTTCACACCAAATATGGATGAAATCCATCCAAGGATGAAGGAGGAGTAGGATTTAAAAGCTAAAATTAAGAAAATTTGCCCTTTTGGGGCCCCGCCCCTCTGCCCCTAGGGGTCGGACCTATCTCATTTATGTAAAATATGATTGCCCTTCCCCAAGGATGTTTCACACCAAATATGGATGTAATTCACTCAAGGGTTTAGGAGGAGTAGGCTTTTGTATAAATAGTTTTACGCACGACGCACGGCGCACGGCGCACGATAACGGACGAAACACGATGACAATAGGTCATCCTGACCTTCGGTCAGATGACCTAAAAAATATTTGTATTATGGGTATATATTCTAGTATACATAGGACACCAAATGGGTAGACTATATGCCTGGTCCTTTTTGTGACTTGCATAAAAAATAGTAAACAAATAAAGTTATATAGGTAAGCTTCCTATGGAAATCAATAGTTGTAAGGCTGCAGGGTCTGGTAGGCAGAGGCTCTGTACAGATACAAACACTTTTATCTACTTAACTCTTATTGATTTTGTCAGACAGTCATCCATTCAACCATGAATATCTACCGAAGGGTATCAGGGTTTTAAAACACTGCTTTTTCTTCAGTGCTTTAACCAAATTATAGTGATATTGGAAACCAGGATATATTTTCTGTATGTAATATCAAATTGGTACACAGATGATCATCCTAAGGATATACATGTAAATATTTCACAATAGCATAAGCATCGCGAACCAATTTTAAAATGGTTAGGGTATCCCAGTATCATCCCAACATCTCTGGGATGTGAATTTGAATTCCATGTGAGGCAGTTAACCAATAGTCAGTGTTTTTATCTCTGGGTACTCCAGCTTTCCTCCAACACTTAAACCTGGCATTCTTTAAATGACACAGAGAGTTACACCAATCAAATCAAATCAACAATAACAATTCGGTGTGCTGAATGAAATATTTATAATTAAGTCAATTCCATGTTTGATGTTTCAGAAAAGACAGTCTAACATACCAAATTAGCCACCTTAGTATAGTGGGCTCACTTACTTGAAGTCAGACTACACAGAGGGCCAATGTCAACAAAACTGGTACTACATAACAACCGCTGCAGAAAGTGACTGTGGTTGACCCTGGTTGACCATGGTTCTGATATCATGGTTTATCCATGGTCAACCATGGTCATGGTTTGCTTGGGAACTACATACAGTCAAACCTGTCTATAAAGACCACCCAAAGGACCAAGAAAAATGGTCTTTATAGCCAGGTGGTCTTTATACACAGGTCAAATTGAGCTGAAATTAACCATTTGGGACCCTGAAAAGGTGGTCTTATCAAGCAGATGGTTTTATACAGAGGTGGTCACTAATGCAGGTTTGACTGTAGATCACTTGACTATGTTTTATTTTGCCCCATAAGTAGGTCTTTATAGATAGTTTAGATTGCAGACTAACATTTCCAAGTCTTGAGGTAACAACTACTAATTCTACTGAATTCAAGTTGTTATGCAGAGGTAACTTGCACAAAATAGTACAGACTATTTTTCTATCGAATGCAATTTCCCATTTTAGCCTTTACTTGCATAATAACATACAATTTACATAAAATTTTACAATAAATCAGATTCTAATCTATTGCTAGTACTTCTCTGTCCATATAAGGTAATTCCCAGCTAATTAACAAAGTTTCACCAGACACACATAGCAGGAAACTATATTGATCAAGTTATTTTAGTGGAAGCCAATAGAAAATGTTACAACTCCAATCTAGAAATAATGATTGTGCAATATAACAAAATCTCCTGCAATCATGTTTCCATGGGAACCGATAGTGGTGGACAAAATCAATATGTCCTTCGATAAATTACATCATGAAAATGATTTGGTTTTGTCCATCTGAACAGCCTTATGGATTCATCAAATCAACAACTCATTATAAACAGACACAATTAGCCAACCTCACCTGAGGTCCTGGTGGCTTCAACAAAATATATTTGACACATCACAATTCTCTTTATACCTGGTCTTGGGTGCCTCTAGCTATTCTCCTAGTACTAACAATAAACAGCTGGTGTTGTAATTGTCATCTGACTACAGTAAATATAAATGAATTTAGTTGTATTTTTTTCACATTTTTAATTCACGTAATTTACTTTTACACCTGTAACCCAATTTGCATGGCCTCGAGTAACCTTTAACATGTAAACCAATTTGCATGACCCCAAGTAACCTTTAACATGTAAACCAATTTGCATGACCCCAAGTAACCTATCACAAGTAACCCAATTTAATTTACCCCAAGTAACCTTTAATATGTAACTCAATCTGTATGACCCCAAGTAACCTTTAACATGTAACCCAATTTACATGACCCCAAGTAACCTTTAACATGTACCTCAATTTACATGACCCCAAGTAACCTTTAACATGTACCTCAATTTACACGACCCCAAGTAACCTTTAACATGTACCTCAATTTACATGACCCCAAGTAACCTTTAACATGTACCTCAATTTACACGACCCCAAGTAACCTTTAACATGTACCTCAATTTGCATGACACCAAGTAACCTATCAGAAATAGCCCAATTTACATGACCCCTAAGTGACCTTTACACCTGTAATATAATATATATGATCCTAGTAACATTTACACCTGTAAAGTAAAATAAACCAAAATGATAACAAGAGGCCCATGGCCTTAACAGCCATTCAATTATTTGTACAATATACAATCAATGACAGTACCAGAGAAGACGAAAAACTTGCCTAACTATTTCTTCAATTTTTGTGTTCAATAATATATTGAGTAGTGTTCTGGGCAACAAATATTGGGTTTTTAGCTTTAGCCATAAAATCCAGCTTGAAATTGACTTGAAAAGTTTAAATTTCATGGATTTAAAAAATTGAATGGAAATTTTACCATTATGAGTGGTGTGGATATTGATTTATGAAGATAAACTTTTAAAGATTTTCCATCGCTGACAAATGGTATTTTTTACCATCAAAAACAGGAGCAGACGATTCAGTTTTTTTCTTCAGTTGCAAAAGTTACTTAATTTACACCATTACAACAATTGAAAAGTTTGAGCTTCTAATTTTACTTTAAGTTAAAAATATGAAAAATAATCAATTGCATCCCGAAAAAATTCCGTGTCACTATATTCTATATGGAATGAAGTACTAATTGCACATGTACCAATGACGAAATAAATTATTTTTTATTATTTTTTGAGTTAATTAGTCATATATATACAAGATTAAACACCAATTATTGTTCAAATGATGACTATCACTTATGCTCTGTCGGCAGTGGAGCATCTTTAAGAATTTACTTGGATTGCAAAATTCAGGAAATTAAATTGCATGTGAAAGAAATCTTTATCTTTATGATTTTACATAACATATACACACGTTCTCTATGACGTGTAGATATGAGGACAAACTATTAGTCTTATCATCTTATCAATACCATCTTTTTCATCTTTAAAACATATGCTAAACAACATTGCTAATGAACAGGCGATCCTGTTTGAGAATGTCGTTACCAACAATGGCAGCCATTACAGTCAAAATTCGGGTGTGTTTACCTGCCCGATGGAAGGAGCTTATGTGTTTTCTTGGACTATATATGCATCTGGTCCTCATTTCTTAAATCAGCCATATAATTATATTGACAGTGAGTTGGTAAAGAACAGTGTCGCCGTGGCCTATTCTCGTGCTGGTGACACAGACTTTGATGAAGCGTCTAGCACTACTGCCATTGTCAATCTTAGTCCTGGTGACCAGGTCTGGGTCAGAGTAAAAGGGAGATCACCCAACACTAATATAAGACCTGATGGTTCCATGTTCTGCGGCTTCAAAATATGATTTTCAATTTTACTCAAGAAAGGCCAAACGTTCTTTGTGATATATATGACCCTGTTTTGTATGACAAGTGATGACGATGACTTAGATAGCACTCTCTCCTCAAGTATCTGGATAAATATCCCAATATACGTACTTTTGTTGTTTTCCATATCAGTGGATGTATTTGTTTATATTTTGCTCTTTCCTGTAAGTGGTTGGGAGTTTATATAATAATTTCTTTACCGAGTCCAGCACTCCCTGTTGTTGAGTTTTCTTCATCATTATCTCAAGTTGTGTCTTCAGAGCTGACAACCTTTAGGTGATGCCACATATTAAACTATTGTTTTTCGAAGTTGCGCAGAATAAAATCATGGAGCCTCAAAATTCCTAATAATTCTTATTATAATTGTCCTAGATTATTATTTCCTTTTTGTTTTCTATATAAATATACTTGTAATAAAGGATAAATCTTCTCTTACATAAATTTGTGTCATGTGTTAATCAATTTTACTACACAGGTTCTTGGGTGTCTTTTAGGGTGAAGATTTTAGGACTTTGTTAAAACACCCGGCCATGCCAGTGTTCAGAAGTTTTCGGTTCGAATCCAGTATGGCTACTACATTTTCTCCTCTCCTTGCTAGCTGTTACACAATTACTGTTAACTATTGACATACCCATATATATATACATAGGTGTTATTTGTTTACGTTATAAAATGTCTGTTACTAACAGTATTGGGGGAAAAACCCAGAATATTATCACATATAGACAAGTCTTGTTAATTATACATTACAGTTACATATATATTAATTACACTTATTGGTTGATGTTCATTAATTATACATTACAGCTACAGTGTATATATATATGAATTAAACTTATTGACCGGAAGATGTTCATTAATTATACATTACAGACACATTAATTCCACTTAGATGTTCACACAGCTGTCAGTATTTTTCCTTCAATAGACCATACACATGTATTCATTCAAGTTAAGATAGTCAACAATGTTAGTGCAGGTATGGTATCTAAAATATTAACATGAATTACATGTACATCACATCATTAATATATTGGGGAATGCCAATGAAATACAATGTATTGATGTTTGATGTTCTTGGTTACAGTTGAGAGTTTTACCAATAAAACAAAATCTATTGTTACAATGTACATTTGTCGGCACCTGATCACATGATACATATTACTATAACCTTTGAATATTCAAGATGAAAGATATATATATAATTTCTCATCCATCTTAATCAAAGTTGTGTTGCCATGGCAGCTTATGATACATTGTACATAAGGTGGACCATTTCCTGTGTCATTCAAAATGGTGAAAATATTCCATAAAATAAATAACTGGCTACAAAATGTATATTGATTTTTTAAACACATGTACCGTATTTGACCAAATAATCGCCCATGTCCCTATAAGTGCCTCTCCCCCTTTGTGAGGCCTCAATTTCCATTGCTCGTGTATAAGACCAAAACAATCAAAATTGTATAGGTTTGCACATAATTAAGTCTTATTAAGCATTTTTTCCATTTTTGAAATGTCCTGGCGCTTATGGGGTCTAATACAGTAATCCCAACTACCATTATTGGATATATAAGATATGTACTATTATAAACAAAGGACTAAATACATTCTATCTTAAAATTATTATAGCAAATTCAGTTTCAAGAATTTTGTTCCACCGCCTACAGAGCATAAATGATATTCATCATTTGAACAATAATTGGTGTTTTAACACAAAATATGATATGAAATAATTTATTTTGCCTTTGGTGCATGGGCAATCAGTACTTCATTCCATATAGGATATAGTGCCACAGAATTTGTTCGGGATGCAATTCATTATTTTCTATATCTCTAACTTAAAATAATGTTAGAAGCTCAAACTTTTCAATGGTGGACTGGTAGTTGTGTAAGGTACGTAACTTTTGTAACTGAAGAAAAATACCAAATCGTCTGCTCCTGTTTTTGATAGTAAAATAATACCATTTTTCAGCAGTGGAGCATCTTTAAGTGTGTGAGTCTTTCATCTCTAATATACAATGTATTTCAAACCAGTGATTTTTAAAGATAAAATGTAAAAAGATTTTTCGTATTTGAGAAAAATTTGAAGACTTACCATATAAAGTAAAACAGAATTGCCCTTGATAGTACAGCAGCAGCCTAAAGATCCAACCAGAATGATGACCGCTCCAACACCAATGAGGACATATGGGGATTCTCTGTAGTAAATGGAAGATAGTTCCATATACTTGTACAGGTCCACTTTGGTCCAGATTCCAAGGGCCAGGATAACAATTCCAGTGATCTGAAATATCACAATAATATCCTTTTCATTTTTCTATGCTTAAAAAGTTCTAGGAAGATCAATACATCGTATGTAGACCAAGTCCAACTGAAAAAGAAAATATTCCAAAATTCTGATTCACTGAAGTTTCAACTGATAGTTATTTATAGAGAAACAGCCATTCTAAATGATACCAAAGAAACTTTATTGTTTGTTATCACATGGGAAGTTATTAGCTAAGAAAAATGTAAGTTATGCATGAAAAACCTTTTAACAAAAGTAGTCAGTCATATTTTAATCTGCATGAACTCATACTAGCACATTAATCTGTACCAGTAAACCTACATGTACATTTGCTTTTCTTTCTATTAATATGTCATTTTACATATGAATGACTCACAATTGCAAGTTCATGTAATATGGAATACAATGCTTTTGTTATATATATATATATATAAGCATGATACCTAGTTATAAAACATTGTTAAATCTATGGGACGGAGAGGGGCATTTATAATATAGGGCTGAAGGCATTTATATTACTTCAACTCTTCTTGAAGAGGGGAGGGGGCACTTATAGGGGGAGAGTCACTAATTATGGCGAATATGGTAATTTATTTAAGTTTTAATTCATGTTTATCCTCTATCTATGGTCATTGGATGAATATATAAGTAATGAAAAAAATTTTCATTGCTCTTGTTTGAGCTTATATCAATAATCTGTTGATACAAATTGATGGGATATGATTAAAGTGAAAGTTAAATTTTATTTTGAATTATATATAACAATTACCAATTTATGCAACTCCTAAAGATGCTCCACCACCAACAGAGCATAAATGTTACTTATAATTTGAACAATAGTTGGTATTTAATTATGTACAGTTTATATGTGTACATACCACAAATGATATATTTTGCTTATGGTCCATGGACAATCATTACTTCATTCCATATTAGGTATAGTGCCACAGAATTTTTTAGGGATACAATTAATTATTTTTGATATTTCTATCTTGAAGTAAAATTGGAAGTTCAAAATTTTTCAATCGTGGTTATGGTGTAAAATAAGTAACTTTTGTAACTGAAGAAAAAAACTAAGTTGTGTGCTCCAAGTTTCGAACTTTTGTAATTGAAGAAAAAAACTAAGTTGTGTGCTCCAAGTTTCGATATATAGAAAAAATACTTTTTGTCAATTGCTGAGTCTTTAATGTCCTTCAAACCAATTTTAATTTAATTTTAATTTGTGTCCTTATTTACTGCACATGAGTTTTAATGTTGTTAAACCTGCAAGCATAATACGAAAATTTAAATAATTATGTGAAGCTAACAAAGCTTTTGGAAAATTGTAATTAAACTTGATTGAAGGACTATCGTATGTCATCTATTTTTTTTTTAATTCACAAGTATATTAATACTTGTAAAACCGAAATGTTACATGATGAAAGATTTTATCAGGTATAACTATAAATATAACATGGCAGCTGTACATAAATTTTTCACACTTATTTACACCATATGGCAAATTAAGCCATACAACAGAAATGGCAGAATTGAAATTTTATATAAAATATAACACTTGAAAACTAAAAGGTATAGGAATTTCTTTGTAGATTTTATCTGAAGACCTGATCTGTTTCAATTTTTTAGGCAAGAGACATTTCTTAATTAGTAGAAATTAACTAATTACATTGTAGATTACTTAGATCAGAAATCAAGAATTTCTGTTTTTATTTTAATCAAATATGCTGAGATCAGCATTTGCTATACAGAAGTAAGAAACATGTATTATCTGAGACTGAGTGCCATAGATACAGCGGCTGGGGGAGCTTGACATGTGGTACGATATCAGTCTACCATATAATTATCCAGCACTCACTGACACTGTTTACCAAAACAAACCAACAACTTACCCAGAACAGAAAATTAAACACCATCAAAAGAGTTTTCATACAAGTGACGGCTGGTCCCGTGGCCATGGCCGATTTTGCCCGTCCTTGATCCATAGTGTAAAAGTGCAAATAATCCCAGACAAAAGGGAGAATCCGTTATGTCACTGCAGAAATTTATTATGACAGACCGTGGGAGTTTTAAACCGGAAGTAAAATCAATAAGGTAAGACAGGAAATTAAATTAACGTGATAACTTGTGAATAAGTGACGGACACGGATTAAAAAACAATACAGATTTTCTGAGCTTTTATTTTATTCATATGTAGACTACTTTGTTAGACAAAAGATCAGTTTCTTCTGCGTGTTTTTTCTATTTCAACATCATTTTCAGATTTATTTTCATTTTCATTTCCAAGCACTGTGCGCCTTTCTTAACATTGACGCATTTTCTGCATGTTATAAGATTGACAAAAAAAGGAAACATGTTACAAAATAGGTTTAATGTATTTTATATGAATATGCATTACCATTTATAAAAAAAATACAGTCATCAAAAATGTATTCCGTAAGTTACGACAGTGGTCGTTTTTAATTTTATAAACGATTCCACGTTCACTTCCGGAAATGCAAAGGCGTCTAAACAGCAACCAATGCAGAAACTAATTTGACATCAAACAATCCTTGAGAAGAGAAGTCACGATGGCTGTAAGTGATAGCATTATTTTGTTTTGAATGTGGAATGCAAATGCTAGCTAATTTGGTCTCCTAGCAAATTATATTGTCCATACGTGACGTGTTACATGTCGTCTGCCGTAACTGGTCGTTACAACAAAATTGACAGGTGTCCTGTTAGTTTTCACGACAGCTGGCGGAAGTTTTTGATAATGGCTGTCGGCACGGTGATCTAATTCAATATATTCCAATACTTTGCATTTTGAAGCGAGATTCCTAATTTCAATTGAAATTCGATAAATACATGTTCATGTATCTATTCAAACATTTTCTAAAGTAAATCCAACAGACCAAAAATGTACCAGCTATTCACATATGTGCTAAAAACATATTTTTCGCAAATCCTAACACTTTTGTTAAATACTAGAAGATAAACGTTAGGAAGGATAAAGCCAAATCATTTCATCAGTTGGTATAGTCAAATAGAAGCTTCAAATTTATTTATTATACCGTAGCTATTAACAATTTTTGGACAAAATAAAATGTTCAGAGATGCCATGAACAACCCCATTAACTATTACTAAAAATGTCATTTACCTCCAGGACTCGCCAGCGGATGGGGATGGAGGAGCTCAAGGAAAGAGCCCAGCCTCATCCAAGGTAAAATTGTCACAAGAGTAATACATGTATAAAAATAGCACAGGGTTATAAACCAAGGGTCTAAAATATGACTGAAGGAGCAAGACTAGTGTTTGATTTTCAGGTAGAATGTAAAAACTTACCTTGTTCCTATAGACAGATTTTGTTTGTTCCTATAGACAGATTCTTTAGATTCTGGTTTCTTTCTATATAGTAAACATTTTATTTACATCCAATTGGGCTGACAAGAGTGATTGTTATAATTATTGTATGAAGTCAATATGCTTTATTTTTTTATGTACCGGTACTGGTATGTATACCCAGTAAATTCTTTAACATGCAAAAAAGAAACTTTTACTCCATTTTGCATAATCCTTAAAATTCTTCCATAATATTGTCATGATAGATTTATGAAATGTATAACACAAAGAAAAAAAATATAGATATTAAATAAAATGTTTCCATGTATTAATAGCTGGACCAGTTATCAAGGGAGGATCTCACCAAGTTTGTGAAGAAACAGATGTTGATGTTACAAAAAAGTAGAGCCAAAATTGAAGGTAAATATTGTTACTATCATCATTAATACGCTGAAAAGAAATTACCAACTTTCAATTTACTGAAAAAATATTTATGATAAGATAAGAACGATATTATTACAGGAAAGGAAGCTACCTGGTTCAAAAGGTTTACCAGGTTGACAACTGTAGCAATAATAATATAACACCCCTATGTGATGATGAGTTTCATTTAATGATGCTGAACTTTGGACAATACCCCTTAAACAGTATTTGAGGAAATAATGAAACATTTTAATTTCACCTTGATTTACAATATTTTTTGGTAATAACCTTTAATTTGACGTTTTTTCATTGTGTTTTCGTTTCCTCAGAAATGACAAAGAAGATGACTGAAGTGGAAGCCAGCAAGTCACCAGGTGGTGACGATGGTGGGAAGGATAAAAAGATTCAGGTTTGTATATCATGTACCGGTAATAGTAATGGATCTTGCAGCAAAACTGGTAAATATCTTTCCATATAAATGCAAAAAAAACTATGAATATACTTATATTAGTGCATAAAGAATCATAAAGAAGAAACAAAGCTTATGTAAAGTGTTTTGTTTACTAACAGGAACTGGAGGAAGAATTGAAAACATTAGAAGAAGAAAAAGCGGACATGTTGTCAGCATACCAAGCTGTACAACAAGCCCAGGAGCTGTCAATATCTAAGTTTGAGGTAAATTATCACAAATAATAATTTCATATCTGTATCCAATCAAGGAGGTATAAATTCTCCATTTCTAAGTTTGAGATAAATTATCAAAGAAACATCATGTATTTTTACTTAATCAATGAGATACAGATTCTCCATGTGTAAGGTTGAGGACAATTATAGAAAAATGTTACAGCTTTATATCTGGTCCAGGACATGGTTGTATAAAACCTATGTAACCCTGGTCAATACTAGCCACATTATATTGCTTGGCTAGAGAGAACTTCTCTTTAGCTCGATCAGTTGAGGCTCAGACTAGTAATCCAGAGGTCCCGAGTTCGATTCCTGGCAGAGACAGGTTAAATTTATTGTAAATCCTGCACCCTGTTATATCTCTAAAAGTTAAAATAATTAGTTTTACATGTCTGGTGACAAAGACATAAACAATCTTACAAGGTGGAGATCCTCAGCTACAGACTTAAGTGTTTTCTGGGAATATACTAATGCATATATATATGTTATATTGATTGTGCTGTATGTTCCAGGATATGAATTCCCAGTGCAAAGCCCTGCAGGAAGAAAAGCAAAAAATGGAGACAGAATTATCATCTGTGCAAAAAATCAGAAAGGTAGTGTTTTCTTATGACGGAAAAAGATAATACCGATATTCATAATTTTATGATTTTACCATTCAAGATTATTATGTTTTTAGTTTCCTGTGAATATATAGTGAGTTGTCTTCTATATATTCTTAATATCAGATTTAAATAATTCTGTTGCATTGTGCCTGTATTTAAAAGAATAATGAAATATTTCAGACAAAGTTTTCAGAACAATGACAGTACACAAACATAAACTTACATACTATATCTATGTGATATCCTGGTATGTGTTTCAGGAACTAGCCGAGCAGGTTGAGTGCATGACTATGAAGGATGAAACACTTAGCTCTTCACTTCAGTTTATGCAGCAGGAACAGGATAAAATAATGCAGGAAAATAAGGTTAGTGTGGGAAGGAACAGAAAGGAAGATTTCCCTTAAATGCACTTTTTAACTATATTTCTCTGCGTTAAAAATGCTCCACCGCTGACAAATGGTATTTTTTTCTCTATCAAAAACAGGAGCGGACGAAGTAGTATTTTTCTTTGGTTACAAAAGTTACTTCCTTTACACCATTACCACTATTGAAAAGTTTGAGCTTCTTATTTTACTTCAAAATAGAAATATCAAAAATAATTAATTGAACTCTGAAAAAAATTCTGTGGAACTATGTCCTATATGGAATGAAGTACTGATTGCACATGTACCAAAAGGAAAATATATTATTTAATATTATTTAGTTGTATCAATATGCACATGATTAAATACCAATTATTGTTCAAATGATGAATAACGTTTATGCTCTGTCGGCGGTGGAGCATCTTTATAAAAGCTCACTTATCTTATATTTCAAATCACCAGTGCTGTATTAATTCTCAAGAAGCCCATCCTAAATAGTGACATTTTAGTATCAATTGAGTTATCCTCACAAAACCCTTCAATCTCAGTGTGAAAATGTAGTACCATATTTATCCTCATTTACTTTTGATGTGAAACAGCACCATATTTATTCTATATTAAAGTTTCTTTCGGTAGACTGTCATATTTTACTAAAAATGCTCTTACCAGTACTTGTGCCACATCTTGCTAAACAATTCTCTTACTGGTATTCGTTCAATCATTAGTTGTTATAATTATTGTCCTCAAAAATCAAACATGCACAAAAGATATGAAATTATTTAGATGTTGTAAAACACTTTCATCTTCGTTTCTGAAAATTCTTGAAAGTACAAAAAAGAAATGGGTGTTATTTGTTCGCAGAGGCATGTACAGTAGCTTACAGCGAATTTATGTTTATATGATATTAATTTCCATTCCCCGTCAAAGGTTAAGATTCTGTAATACAATGTCTACATGTATGTAGCCTGGTCAATACTAGCCGCAGTATATATCGTTCAGCTAGAGAGAACTTCTCATTAGCTCCATGGGTTGAGTGTCAGACTAGTAATCCAGAGGTCTTGAGTTAGATCCCTGTCAGAGGCAGTGATTAAATTTATCATAAATCCTGCACCCTGTGACATGTATTACAATCTGTGCTTATAACAAAATGATTTTGTTGGTCTACAAGGGTTCATTAAAACTGTGTTTTACTGTATACAGAGAATGCTGTTTTTTTCTTCATGACAGACAACACTTATATTGATAATGTTATTATTACACAGGACTTAAAATCCCAGGCAGAGATACTCACTGACGCTCGAGACAAAGTGATGCAGAAACTGAAACAGATGAAGAAGCTACAGGAGACCCAGGGCAGTGAGAGTGAGGGACAGGTCAAGCAGCTGACCGCCCAGGTGTCTGAATTACAGACACAGCTTACACAGGCTAACGAGGAGCTACAGGTAATTAACTTAAATTACCTGAGTATATAGTCACATGATAATCTAGTAGAAGTCATAGAGTGTTGCCAAAAATACCATGTAGCTGTTTATTTTTGTGTGGAATATGTTATCGCAATGTTTTAAGGACATTGTTATGGTTACGAAAATTTGATCCACGAAAAATACGTCATATGTTTTGAGAAATAGATGAAATATTTACCTTAAACCAACTTTCTTTCATTGGCGATTTTCTTGACTTTTACGAATATCATGATCCAAGTAAGTTTGGGAAAGTTTATCTCTGTGAATTAATATCTACATCATCTATATTGATAGGAAGTATCATTCAACTGTTAAGTCTGCGAATGTTAATCTTTGCAAATTTGTTTTGAAATGAAAATTGTGAAATAATCTTTGCAAATTTGTTTTGAAATGAAAATCGTGAAATTTAAAAGCCTCGAATGATAGCTGGTTAACAGTTTACCCATATTACCAGTTTTTGTCCATTCACCTGCAAAAATAACGGGCTATACGTTATCTGAGAATCTTAATATTCATCGAGTACAGCTTTGAAACAAGTTTTAAGGCCAAAGTATAGTTGCATGTTATTGAAAAAGAGTTTTCTCTTTTATTGGATAAGAAATGAAAATGTCCTGTTGTCATAATCTAGCTATGAAGTTTTAATTAAAAAGACAGTGAAAGAAATTGTGACGATAAGTATTTCTTGAATTTGTTTTATTATTTGGTGTGGTTTAATACATTGAAGCATTTGTCAAAAATGATTAGGTGAATAAATTAAACAGTCATTCTTTGAATTTTCAGGCTCGAAATAAAGCCATTGGAAATCTTGAAGATGAAGTTACTTCACTAAAAGCTGTGTTGGAGAAAGACAAATCTTCAGCTGAAGAATTACAGGAGGAATTGAACATTAGCAACAAAGAGAAACAGAGTTTAGAAGAAACCAACTCCAATCTCTCTACAATGTTAGAGGAGGCAAAATCTGCTAAAGAGCAGATAGCGAACTCATTCCAGGAGGAAATAAATGCATTAAAACAGAGACTTGAACATGACAAAGAACAGCAACAAGAAAATGAGGAGGCTAAAGGTCAGGTCGCGGAATCTCTTCAGAAAGAGGTCAACGAGTTAACGCAAAAACTGAAACAGGAGTCGGAGAATCACAAGAAGGACGTGGAAGATTTGACTTCATCGCAGAAAAAATTCCAGGAGGATTTCGCCAGTACTAGTAAAATGATGCAGGAGTTGATAGAGGGAAAAGAGAAGATGGTTGAACAGAAAAAGGAGGTCATGGATGAAAATGAAAGATTGAAAAGATTATTGGAAGAAAAAAATAAAATGGAAGAAATCAGTGCTGATGTGACGGACAAGATGAGTATTTTGGAGAAACAGATGGAAGAAGCTGTAAGAGGACGAACATCAGCGGAGAAAATATCTGATGAACGAGGGCAGAGAATTGAAGAGTTGGAAGGGAAATGTGAGGGTCTAAAGGGGGACCTTCTTGTCGTTACCAAGGAGATACAAGATAACCAGGAAAAAATCAAACAGAACCAACAGGAGAAGGAAAAATTGAAAAAAGAACTTATGACAATGGAAAAGAAAGTCAAGGAGCTACAGAGTACGAATGAATCTCTGAAGTCTGCCAAAAAAGAGCAGACGGCCAAGGGAGGTAAGAAGAGTAATCCAACGGACCAGAAGTTTAAGGCCGTACTTCAACAGAAGGAGGAGTTAGTGTCAGAAATGAAACGTGTGAGCGAGGAGCGTGACGGTCTGAATGTTCGGGTGCGTGACCTCGTAGAAGAACAGGAGATGCTGATGGCAGACATGCAGAAGAAAGAGGAACAGATGCTAGAATGGGAACACATGATGAACATGTTACAACAAGAAAAGGAACGCATGCTGCATGAACTTGACGTAACTGAGGAACGAGATCAGAAACTTGTAGCTGAGTTAGACGCAATGAGATGTACAATGTCTGAAATTCTTGGGATCGAAACAGACCCAGCAGATGACGTGTTTAATGAAGATGAAGACGATTCAGTGATGATGGCGATGGATAAGATTAAAGGACTTGTTACACAAATTGTTAGCAAAACTGAAAACCTGAAATCTGAGTTAGACAAAGCTTGTAGTAGTAACGGTGACAATTCGGTACAACTTCATTTTGTCAGACGTGAATTAGATGAAGCAAGAAAGGAGAAAGAATCCATAGAGAGGGAGAAAGAATCACTAGAAGTGATTGTCCAGCTTGCAAAGGAAAAAGAACAGGACTTGTCTTCAGAGAATAATCATCTGAAGGAAGTGAGTGAAACTGGAGATACTGAGATTAGAGAATTAAGAGAAATGTGTCTCAGTCTTAAACAGCAGCTGGATCAAGCAGAGGAGGAGAAAACTAAAATGGCCAGCCAGGTCAAAGAGACAGAGGAAAAGTTGAAAGAACGGCAGGCTTATACAGAAGAATTGGAGAACAAAATCTTAGATATGTCAAATGCTTTGGCTGAGTCGAGGAAGAAACATGAACAATTTATTGAAAAGATGGAAACTGATGGTGCATCAACTACTGAAACACTTCAACAAGAAATAAAGAGCCTTCAAGAGAATATCAAATCTCTTGAAGAGGAGTTGGAGTCTGTTAAATCTAAGCATCAGTCGGCTATCACAGAGGCTGCAAACTTGTCAAAACAGGCCGACGACAAGGGGCTTCAGTTAACTGAGATGATGGGTAAAGTCAATCACATTGAACTAGAGCTGAAAAATATCACAGACGAAAAACAAAAATTAGATGAGAGGCACAAAGAATCAATGGCAGAAAAGGAAAATGTTTTAGCAGACCTTACTGAAAAATGTCAAAAACTTGAAACAGAATCCCAGCATATGAAAGAAGAGAAAGAAAAAGTTAGTGCTGAGAATCAAACAATGCAAGAACAGATTTCAGATTTCAAAGCGAAATGTACTAGTCTTGAGGATAACATAACACAACTACAAACCTCTTCCGAAAAAAAGGAGGAGAATTTGTCATCCCATACTACAGTGCTACAGGATCAGATCAACAACCTACAGGACGAGAAGAACCAGTATTCTGCCACTCTCCAGGAAAGAGAAAACCAATTAGAGCAACTTCAGGCCTCGCTGGATGAGAAAATGAAAGAAATTGATCTACTCGAGCGTCAATCACAAAGTAAAACGGAAGAATACCAAGATGTGTTGATGGAATTGGACAAATTGAAGGACAGCATTGAAACTGGACAACAAGAAAATTCTGATTTAAAAGCAAAATTATCAGAGGCTACCCAACAAAGTCAGGTGTTAGCTAAGTATGAACAAGACATCGGGGCACTACAAAAGGAAAATGACTCAGTGAAGGAACAATTGAAAAAATTACAGGAGGAAAATGAATCAGTGAATGAACGAGTGAATAATCTAACTGAGGAAAATAGATCAATGTTAGAAAAGAATAAATCGCTTCAGGAGGATTCCCATCAAGATATTGTTAACAAACAGTCAGAAATTAAAGACTTGACAGAGCGTTTGTCTGTGATAATGGAGGAACTCAGTGAAATTAACGCCCATAAGGAAAGACTAGTCAAAGAATTTAAAGATAAATGTGATGAAGAAGTGAACCTTAAAGCTAAAATAGAGAAATTAGAAAATAATCTACAGTCTCTTGAAAGTGAAAAAGAAACTGTTTCAAAGGATTTAGAATCTGTTAAAGCAGAGGCTGAAGATTTGAGAGGTGAAAAGGAAAAATTAAACATTGAGTGTGAGGAGTTGAAGGGTAGGTTATCGAGTTTAGAGGATGGGGCGACAGGGTCAGAGAAACAGCTAGCCGATATGACCGGCCAGCTTGAGAAACTTAAGGCGGAGAAAGACAATGCTAATGATAAATTATCATCTCTACAAGATTCTCATGCTACTGTTTCTGAAAAGTTATCCCATTCTGAAACCGAGGTAAACAAACTTAAAGAAGATAAACAAAGTTTAAATGAGACGATTCAAGAACTTGAAAACAAAGTTAAGCATTTACAGGAATTACAAACCGAAATTGACAATTTGAATAAGCGGTGTACTGAATATGAGAAAGTCCTTCATGAGAAAAATGAGGAAAAACAGGCTGTGGATGTTTGTATGGCGGAAACAAGTGAAAAACTGGCTAAGTATGTTACTGACTATGGGGAGTTGAAAACCTCACATGTAGAATTAATGGAGAGTAACAACAAAATGAAAGTAGAAAATGTAGGATTAGTGGAGAGTAATGACCGAATGAAAGCAGAAAATGTAGGATTAATGGAGAGTCTGGAGAAACTGAAGGTAGAACAGACAGATCTGGTAACACAGGTACAGAAATTCACTCAGCTGGAGGCAGAGAACCAACAGAAATCCAGCGTAAGTATTTCTTCATATCTTGAAAATTTTGATGATCAAAAATGTATTATTTTGTGACTAAGTCACAGTGGCTGAGGCTACAAAAATATGATTTGCACTTCAGAATGATAGAGACTAGGTTGTTATAAGGTATCTGCATTTCTAACAGTGGAGTGTCTGAGTCCCAGTGTCTATGTGTTAAAAGTGACACTCAACCAATCACCCCAACTCCTCCCCTGAATGAGAAATCAGAATAAGTGGTCTTGTCGACCTCTACTACCAAAACATTCAACATGTCCTTAACAATATAAAATATAAATAACACCTGACTCCAAATTCTCAACAACCAAAAAAAAAAAAAATTAAAAAATTAAAAAATTAACTTCAGTTAGAAAGTTTGATTTCAGCCATATTGAGAGTATGGAGAGGTGACTTAAGTTTTTACTCCATTCACTGCTTTTTGTTTCAAGAAATTTGGGCCTGGATTTCTTTATCACGACAGATACATGTTTAAGTTTTTGTTTTAAATGTTTGTACAGGATTCTAGTGCTGAGGTAGGTAAGCTAAAACAGAGCCTAAAGGAGAAGGAAGCTGTTGCAGCCAAACTCAAAGCTGTGGCAGTCAAGTGTAAAAAAGAACTGGCAGAGACTAACAAAAAGGTAAAACTAGGTCACTGCTACCGAGATGTTCTTGTTGAATAAATTTTCAATTTAATGAATTTTGTATTTGGCTTGATTCACAAAATTGTAAGACACACATGATATGCACTATTTTGAATAGTTTTTGTGAATTTAGGTAATGAATTTCTTGAATTGTTTTGATGTCCACTTGAAGTTTATATTATTTTAGTGTAGATAATTCCCCTCAATTACCATCTTGATGTTGTTTAAATTTCTTTCCCCTGGCATTTATAACCATGACATTTTATATAGAGGTAGAAAAATTGAACAAAACACTTTAAGAAATTTTTACGAATTTTATAGCTTGTTGAAAGCACGAAAGAGTTGGAAGGCGTGAAAAAGGCTAAATCTGACCTTGAACAGAAATTTGAGGTCCTGGAGCAGTCACAGAAATCTGATTCTATTGTGGCAGAGAGTTACCAGGTATGTACTTAAAAAAACTTTGATAGTGAATGGATAAGAAAGATTAATGTTAAGATTGAAGAAACACATATGGTATGCCATATTGGGGTACAAGTTGTTTTCGTGGAGATATTTGTCTGCGACTTGGTGGGCCTTCGGAGTTGTTGCTAAATTAGATGCATGAAATAATAAAACCAAGTATGTCTCTTCTTTAGGTAGTCCGCAAAATTTAAATTCCCATTATGCTTTCACCAAACTTTGCTAAAATATACATTAACATCCCTTATGAAAGGTTCTTCATTTGGTTTCTTTCCAATGAAGATAATTACGCAATAATCAATTAGTAAAGAATTCTTAAAATAGAACGGGTTGATTTGCATAGTTAAAAATACCTCGTGTATACGTATATGTTCGATACCCGGATATAGTAAACAAAACAAGCATGGCCGAGAGAGAGGGCAGTTTTGAGCAAACGGTGAGCAATGCAATGTTCTATAATTGTTTTAGTATATGATACACATTAGATTTCACATATTATAAATGTGTCCTGTCAAAGGTTACTTATAGTTTATATAAAGCTTAATACAAAATACGTATTAATCGAAAAATAGTGGATGTAAATAGTGAAATGCATACATGGGGCACCATATGGGGTATTTTATCGTACAAATATAAACACGTGGCCGTGTCAATTTTGGTGATGATCGGTTGATTTTCTTTCCTCTCGTGTAATAATTTGAGATAAATACGGTATTTATTCCAAACGATATATAAATAAATAAATATCATGATACTACTAATCTATTCATAATTTGAGAGTTAGGAGAGCACAGTATATCTAAATACTTAGAATTAAACATACGCATAGAGGTGGACTAATATAGCTTACTCTATACATGTATTATAACTGCTTTCTATTTCTTCTTTGGGTATTTTATAACGATATTCTTATGTCTATGAAATATGTGATAGTACATACATGTACATGTAGATGAATGTAGTCGAGATACATATCAATCTGTATGCTGAGACATGTCTGTATTACATTACTTTGCTCATAATCAACACGGTTACTGCATGTATACGTTATTTGTAAATATATGTATACATATCGTATATTACATCTATATATATATCTATTCTCAGTATTCATGTACCCAACTTATATGTGTTTGTTAGGATCCAGCCTACTTAATTGACATATATACCGTTGCTATTACCTACTTAATTTTTTTTATCAATTATGCATGTAAACATTTTCTGGTATATATTCCAACCAGGGGGCTATATACCGATACATTTCGAGATTTCATTTCTGTATAATTAACTGATTAAGGATGTATTCTTCTGAGGTTTCAGTCCCGTTGAAGTCTCGTTTCGACAAAGATCAAAGAAGTTACGAGATTTTCAAATGCAATTTATCGATATCTGCAGCAAGTTGCCAGTTGCAAATTTTGTCAAAAAATTACAGTTCTAACTTTAGCCGATTTTTTTATATGGGGATTTTAAGAAATGGCCCATTTGGCGGCCATTTTGAAATTGTGTCTTTTTCGCTTCAAGTAGAGCGACAGCTTTACCATTTTTTACTGAAAATGTTTTTACTTGAATCATCACTGCACCTGCATTTTTAGCTGTATTGAGCTAATTTTTGCTGTAAATCTTTACTTGATTCGTGATAATTAAAATATTGAGCATTAATGTATGAAATGATTCACTTTTTTCACTTTATTTTTACATTTAATGGTAATTTGAGCACTTATAATTTTTACTCTAAAATACTAAAAAATAACAAATTTTCAAGTGGGGCAAAAAAAGTAAGCACACGGACCCCCCATTTTTCTGCCTGATTCTGAAAGAACAACCCTTTTCCTATTGATATGCAAAATATTAACAAAAGTTTAATACCAGAACTTTTTCTATAAAGGGTTAGATTTGGCAAAAATGGCTGAAAATGGTGCATTTTGTAGCTCAAAATTAAGGGGTAGGGGTAGCATATCTTGTTATTCTGAGAAAAAATATTAGTCTTTTTGATCAAAACTGGTATATTTTAAAAGAAGACTACTGGAAAATAAATTATACAAACATAAATACATATCAAACACCTCATTAGGAAATTATGGCTTTAATATCTTGTGTATATGGTCAAAACGGCAAAATTCCCATAAAATCCAATATTTTGTCAACTAGGTATCTTTGAGTGACAGTAGCTCAAAAACGAGCACACGGACATATGTTTTTTCTTTCATTTTCTTTCATGGTATGAACTCCTCTTTCCAAAAATCTATATAAGAAAAAAAGTTTAATACAAGAAAATTTTGACTTCTCAGAGGAGTACATCCTTAACAATTATGTCTCGATTACGTTTCGTGTGGTAAGAAAAGGATCGTCATACATTTCATCAGAGTATGCGTGTTTATACACCAAGTGATTACGAGGTGCATGAGTCTTAATTATCGTATGGGCATTTTTAAATATAGGCCTGCAATTTTAATAATAAATATGTACACTGACCGAATTAAACTAATCAAAGACTCGCATTTATATTAGTACAAACGTCAGTATTAGAGTAAACTAAGGGGATATAAATATTGTCAGACTATTGGAGTTTCATCATTAAAAAGACACAACATATATTATTTTGACCCTTGATGCTACCTGGTGGACTATCATTTGCCGTCAGTACGTAATTCTTAGTACCGTATACATGTACGTAGTAAAAAGGAAAAGGGAATTGAAACTGAAATTTCTCTAGTTTCACGAGTGTGCATTCCATTTTACGCTGAACGTGAATTATGTTTATTAGCATTCAGTCCATTTGTTTTCATAGAACAAGTTCGATTTGTGGAGCAAGCATATATATATAAGAGAGAAAAATGTCTATAGAGCCAAACACCAGCGGTTCATATACAAAAATGTACATGTATCTTTACATGTAGCATAAACATATATTATGTATATATGTTCCTGCGTGTAGTAATTACAACGTTCATAATAATAATCTTATGCTACAATGTGGATTGTACTCAGTTAGTAATTCATGATCATGATCATTTGTCATGGATATATCCGATAATGCCGATATCGTCGTTGACCCTGTTGTCTCAAACAAACACTGGTCTAAGTTTATGTTCGGTCTTCGATGGAGTAGAACATGTAGGCTTACCAGACTTCGTATGTATATGTATGTATATATCGCTGTATTAACATAAAAAGAAAACAAAGTGTAATATTTATATAGCTGGTAACGACATGGCGTGTTTGTGTTTACTTTCATTTGTTTACGAGTTTTGTCGAGCCACCCCGTTGGAGGCCTCATCTCGTTTCGATGTACACATTTCAATAAAGCTAGATTAGGCCCAAAAGGCATCTATAAATCTTTATTACAGAATACATAAGATAAGCAAATACCATTGTAATTATAATTTAGTTAATTGATTGCTTTCCATTCAAGAACAAAAACTTTTTGAACAGTTTTAGCCTAGTTTTATATAGTACATATATATACATTGTATACATGTACATGTACAACATGTATTTGTAGGTCCACGCGTGGAATGCGTGGGTTCGTAACGTGCTAGCGATCGAGCAACTTGGCCGCTAAATTGTCGTTGTTTGAATGTGTGTTCGGTTCGCTGACACGTATTTGGCGAGTCTTCAGTGCGTTGGCCATGCACGTATATGCATGATGTTGAAGTTTGTTAGGGAAATTCCACTCTTTATGTGCCTACGCATGCGTACTAGATTGTTTTGGCTCTGGGGCGGAACTACGGATTTCCCCCTCTCCGAAGAGGGGTTTTCTATTGTTTTTGGAAAACACAGAAATGTTGGGTATTTTTTATTACCGGATATTTTCATAAGGATATATGCTCTACTATTCAGCAAAGTTTGGTACTTTATGACGATATTTTTTCACCCCAAAACATAATGGGGCTTTAAACTTCTAACAAAAATTCAAATTTTTACGTTTGATATAAAAGTCATGAAGTTAATAACCCATAAAAATAACTGACAATGTGGAATCTTTTTAAATTATTACATTTATTCCACTAATTCCGATACATGCATATAAGTTGTATTTATAAAATTAACTTTTATCTGAAATGTAATTTTCAAAACAAATTGCTTTGTAAATATTTTTGTCACATGACCTTTCATTTTTATCCCAACAGTCTCTGCAGGTAGAGCACAAAAGGTTATCCCAGGAATTGGACACTCACAAGAAGACAGCTGACCAATACAAACGTGACCTTGAACTTACGGTACAGGACTCATCGGAGGTCAAACAGAAACTGGCCAACACAAAGGAGGAGAAAGAAAGGATTAATACAGAAAAGGATAAACTGACCTCACAGATCAAGGTAAACACAGGGTCAAAGGTTACATTAGAGGTCAAAAGGTCAAATTTATTGTATAGGTTAATTTTTTGCCTCTTTCTGATATCTAATATATTTTCCAAATGTAATGAAATGTTTCATTGTGCATTATCATTGACTCTTTTTGATCAGGTTTTGGTTATTAAATTTCTGATAAATATTTAAAATGTTTCTTTTTCTTCAGAGTTTAGAAACTTCAGTTAGTGAGCTAAAGTCTAAACTATCAGCATCTGAAAAGGAAAAAGAGGCAAACAGAATTCAGTATGAGGAAATATCCAAGGAGAAAACACAGGTATATATTATATTATTTATCAAGAATAGATTGGGCTCATTAAAAACGTTCAACATTGTATATGAAAAAGACAATACAGTAATAACGAATCTCTAAAGACCAATGAAATCGCTCTGTTATAAGCTAAGTTTGTTATACACTTATTTGAGACATTGTTTTAGGAACATTGAAACAGAATGAAAATTAATACCTTATAACCATGAATTCGTTGACAGCATGTTCATTATAAACGTGTTTTAGTACTTCCCTTCTTAGTTTATAGTAGATTTAACTTGTATAACCTGGAATAGTAATTAAAACCTGTATAACTCGGAAACCTAGCTATACCGGCCAAATATGCTGATCTTGGGGACATTTGGTTTAGCAAGTTACACAAATTTAAATGACGATAAAGGGGCCCATAGATTTCAGCATCATCTATGTAACAATTGTCTGTATGCCAGCTGTCAATCTAATCACCAGTGGACCACTTTTGACTTTGCACTTTTTGTGTATACTCTGATATTTGTTCAAAAATTGAATGCATACATTCATATTCATGTGCGGGCATGCAGTGTTACTAAATTCTATCTGTCAATTGGACAATGTTTATTTGAAGTGTAGACACTTTAGTTTATTGGTATATGGCTTACAGATGATGATACATTTCTCAGGGTTCAGCAAAAAAAGTAGTTTGTACCTAGACTTTATTGTTAACACAAAACTACAACCATTGCTATGTATAATATTATAATACTAAGTTTACCAATTAACAGATATTCATTTATGGAATATTTTCTAAATAAACGGTTAGTAAAAACTGACTAGTTTGACAGCCCTAATATAAAATATATTTTTATTTTCATAGTTACAAAGCAGATTAACTGATCAGGAAGAGAGGTCAAAGGTCGACCTTGAGAAACAGAAGTCCATTATCACGGGTCTGCAGGGCCAGATACAGACCATGCAGAACCACCTGGAGCATGCCAAACAGGTAAGTAGGTCATAACACAGGTCTGCTGGTAGAGTGGTCAAGGTGTTTGGGAGACTTGTGGGGTAGTTAGTACTGACTATAGATTGGCACTGTTGATGTCCCTGCTATGAAATGAGGGAGACGAGGGTGGAGGGGGGGGGTTAGTTAGCAAGTACTCACTATAGATTGGCACTGATGTGCCTGCTGTGAAATGAGGGAGTCGGGGGGGGGGGGAGGATAGTTAGCAAGTACTGACTATAGATTGGCACTGTTGATGTCCCTGCAGTGAAATGAGGGAGTCGGGGGGAGAGGGATAGTGGCTTATAGTGTTAACAATTTCTGTTGTGTGCTGCCTTGTCCAATGGCTAGGGGGATATGATAGCAATGTCTATTATGTTTTTATCTGTCCTGCCTCTTTGCCTTCGGAACGGACACTTGAATTCATATGGAAGCAATAGCTCTTGCATCCTACAAACATTTCTAGTTCTTCAGGAACTTTCCTCTACCACCAAGTCAGTATACGTCCTTTAATACAATAACATGACAAACGGGGGCCGAGTGATTAAGATATCCCAGTTAATTACCACTCCACTTCTTGGTCTGTGGTTTTTCTCCGGGTACTCTGGTTTTCATCCACCACATAAATCTGACACATTCTTTAATAGGACATTAATATACAAATGGCAAATATTAATAGGATTTAAAATACAAACAAACTAAACACATGGTTTCTGATAAGTTTTAATACATAATTAAACTAGAAAAAAGGAAAAGCTGTTCTATTTGAAGTTAATTATTGATTGCAAGACTTATCTTATGGAGTTCTTGTTGTAAACAGGAAGCCAATCAGAGTAATATGATGGATCTGGAGATAGCAGACTATGAACGAACAGTTCAGGCCCTCAATACGCAGCTGAAGGAAAAGGAGACTGCTATAGGGGAACTGAAGGTGGAGATAGAGAGAAAGGAGGAACGAGTAAAATCTCTACAGGAACAATTAGGTAAGATAGAGAGAAAGGAGGAACGAGTAAAGTCTCTACAGGAACAATTAGGTAAGATAGAGAGAACGGAAGAACGAGTAAAATCTCTACTGGAACAATTAAGTAAGATAGAGAGAACAGAAGAACGAGTCAAGTCTCCACAGGAACAATTAGGTAAGATAGAGAGCAAGGAGGAACAAGTAAAGTCTCTAAAGGAACAATTAGGTAAGATAGAAAGAAATAAGGAATGAGAAAACTCTTACAGGAACAATTAGGTAAGATAAAGAGAAAGGAAGAATGAAAAAGTCTGTACAGGAATAGTTAGGTAAACTAGAGATAAAGATAATATAGAGAGAATGGAAAAAAAGTTAAAGTCTCTACAGGAACAATTAAATAAGATAGAGAGAAAGGTAAGATAGAGAGAAAGGTAAGATAGAGAGAAAGGTAAGATAGAGAGAAAGAAGAAATGAGTGAAGTATCTACAGAAACAATTAGAAAGGAAAAATAAATCAAGTCTCTACAGGAATATTTTAAGAAGGAAAGAAAGAAGAAACAAGCCAAGCCTACAATATTAAATAGATAAGACAGAGAGAAGGATGAATGAGTTATGTCTTTACATAAAAAGAGATAAAGAGAAGAGTCAAGACTGCAGAATCAAATAGATAAAATAGAGAGAAAGAGAAGTCTAGTTTTTAAATGAACAAATTGTTAACATAGAGAGAAAGGAAAAGCGAGCCGTATCATGACAAGAACAAATAGGTAAGATATGTAATATTGAGATCCGGCCTTCGGCTGCCACTTGCCGAAAGGTAAATTGCGCTCCATTGTGCTGTATAATTCAATATTTGTCTACTTTGTCCCGTATTACTATGTTCGAATCCTATTATGTATTCATGTTCATTTTGTATGTCTTGATAAACGGCCAGATCGCCTCGAAAATTTGACAATTTAGTTTTGTCCACACGGTTGGAATTACTTCCTTGTCCCATAATACAGAGATAGCTACAAAGGCGTAAAGATTTGGTTATACTTCATATTTTAACGCTTTGCTTTTAATTTTTTCTGTCTCTCGTAAGTACATTGTGATGTAATTCATGTTTTATACAGAGGCTGTTGATGAACAAAGAAACCAGTCAGAAGAGCGAGGCAACAAATTTAAACAGATGCTCGTCAAAACCAAAAAGGAACTGGCAGACGCCAAGAAATGGGTAAGTTAGTGTTAGATTGAGAAATCAGATTTTAAAATGTTGATTATATTTTTATCATTCACCAAGCAATGTTAAGGGTAAAGCATGTATAATGGGACTTTTTCACATACCACGTGATATCCAGTGATGATGGAATGTGACTCTGTAATGAGGTTAAAGATGCTCCACCGCCGACACAGCATAATTAAAATGGTTTTCATTATTTGAACAATTTTTGGTGTTCAATCGTGTGTATTTATGTCTAATTAACACAAAAAATAATATATATATTTTTATTTTGCCTTTGGTGCATGCGCAATCAGTACTTCATTCCTTATAGGAAAAAGTGCGTCGGAATTTTTTCGGATTGCAATTAATTATTGTTCATATTTTAAGCTTTACATTGAATAAGAAGCTCAAACTTTTCAATGGTGGTAATGGTTTAAAGT
The DNA here is from genome assembly GCF_041381155.1 of Argopecten irradians. NCBI lineage: Eukaryota > Metazoa > Mollusca > Bivalvia > Pectinida > Pectinidae > Argopecten > Argopecten irradians. The sequence continues at coordinate 23,388,817 of NC_091147.1, forward strand.
AAGTAAATTTTGTAACTGAAGAAAATTACTAAATCATCTGCTCCTGTTTTTGATAGTGAAAAAATACCATTTGTCAGCGGTGGAGATTCTTTAACAAAGGATATCATCATTTAGCGTCATTCCATCACCAATAAAAACAAAAGTTCAACACAAATGTTATCGGGTATCACGTGGTACATGAATTAGTCCCATTATTATGCAGTTCAACAAATAAACATGCACCAATGGTTTGTTTGCACAGAATCAAATTTGTTTTTCTTTCGTTATGCTTACAATTTCATTTTCCACAACCATTAATTTTTGATTTGTTTATCAGGAAACAGAACAGCGGTCCTCAGATGCACACCTCCGCGGTGAGATGGAACATCTAAATCAACAACTCGAGGAAAACAAGGTCAGCTATATACATGTATTTTAATGAATCAGAAACCGTAAAATGGTTCTACTATAATTAAGTTTTCATCTCATATTTCTGACTAAGCATTCTTACCTGCTTATCTAGAATGATTAAATGTTGATTTTGTGCTCATATGCAAACATGTTTTTTCGTATTCAAGGTAATTGTGTTTAAAATAAGAAAACTCTGAGCAATAGTCTTTATTTAATTGACTAAAATCATTATTACGACCTTTTAATTATAGATACAAATGAGTGAGCTGGCGGGAGAAAACCAGAAGTTTAAGGAAAAGATGAGGTCATTATCAGACTCTAACCAAAGGACAATTAGGTCACTAGAGAGTCAGGTTCAGTCGCTACAGGACGATGTGGAGGTGGCGAGGAGTGAACAGGGGGCGATACAGGCTGAGTACGAAAGTTATAAGGTAAGAGGGCCATACAGACCAAGCACAAAATTGTTGTATTTTCTGATTGTAAAATCTACAGTGTATAATGTCTAAGTTTGGTTTGCTAACTTGTAGGTGCGAGTACACAGTGTATTGAAGCAGCAGAAGAAACCGTCTCAGGAACCCACCGAACAGGAGAAGATGGAAAAGTAAGAAAAGAGTGCTTTATAGAAGCAAATATATTTTGTAGTAACTGACTGTATATCCTACTTAATAAACAAAAAACAATTGAGTACCAGTAATTGTTTAATGACGTTTAGTTCCTTACTCAATAACAGTAATTTTCTGTACATTTTTTTTTAAAATTTAGCGCGCAATTCTCATATGTATTTTCATGATTTTTGTAATAAAGGTAAACTCGCAAAAAGTTATCTCTGCAAATTATCATTTGCTTTAATGTTATTGAGAGACTTTTCAATTTATTTTTGAATCATAATCCACAAAAATTAGTCTACGCGAAATTGATTTGAAACAGATATCGCAAAATTTAGTAGCCATGAAGTAAGCTTGGTTAACAGTATATTGTATGCATAGTTCTACTGAAAATATCTTTTATGTTATTTTCTTTTCAACATTTATTTTAGGGAAAGGCTGGAGAAAGCTGTTGAACAGCTAAAGAATAAACTACAGGAAACAAGGTTAGTTCTAACTTCTTGATTTTAAAATAAGAAAGCAAAAAATTTGATTCAGTTTTGTCAGTAAACTTAACATTAATGCTCGAGAGTTAAAGTGTCTTCATGGTCCTGGTCTTTTCCCAGATTTACTGAATTCTGTCTTTGCATAAAACAGAGTTACCTCCCTTGCAGGTAATATGCTATTACTCATGTTGTTATCTCCGAAAAGAATGACGTTGTGCTCGCAAACACATGAGTACCTACCTGAAAGGTCAGATAACTCTATAATATGGAAAGACAGAATAACAAAATCATATAGAGAGGTTGAGTTGTAATTTTTATATTCATCTCAAAAGATTATTGGAACAAAAATCCTCAATATATATATATATATATATAATATATAAAAATAAAACTCAACCACCTTCCTCTATATGGATAATTCAAAGTGTTACAATGGTCACGTCAATTAAGAGTAAGCGAGATTTGACTGTATAATGAAATCATGTAATGAGGAAAAGTTTGAATAGTGAGAGATCTCCTTTTGCTTTTTATAGAAAGTTTGTCTACGTTACTTGAATGTTAGTTGTTATAACAACAATCTTATGTAGCTGTGTCTGTTTTCCAGCGAGGCCCTGAACAGTGCGAAGCAGGAGGTGAGCGTACTACAGGAGGAACATGACCGTCTGCTACAGCGATACAACAAGGTGTTACTGGACACACAGGAGAAGGAGGAACACTACAGGAAAAGGTAGAGGCTCACTGGGTTTAAAGTCACTTATACAATTGCTAATAAATTTTTTGCCCTCTTTGAGATGAGACAGGGGAATCTCAACCTGAGGTGTTTGACAGCCGAGGGTGGAGATCTCCTGTCTTGCCCCTAAGAGGGTGAATGATTCTTTTTCCCTTAACATGTGCACCACTTTGTGTCTCAAATTCAAAGGCCTTGTGTAGCTTGTCTTTACCCTTGGGTGAGACAGAAAAATCTCACACTGGTAAAATTACCGATATCCATGTCCGAGTAAGAGAAAATATATTGCTCATCCCTAAACCATGAGAATAAAATCTTACATGGGTCTTTAGAGAAAAACTTCAATCTGAGTTGAAGATTTTGGCCATTTAAGATCAGGCTTGTCAAGAATTGACATCCGGACATGTTCAGGAGGGTTGGGGTATATCCATATCTATCTAACAAATTAACTCATGTTTGATCATTTTTGTTCCATTCTTAGAAATAAGGAATTTGTTAAGTAACATTATCACCGAGAATTGATATCTGTACTGCTTTGTTCTAAATGATTTTCAAGTTCTGTATCATATGGATCTGATATGTTTAATTCTGTCAAGTCTTCTCAAAGATTATTGGGATATAAAACAAGAAGAAATTTCCTTTTGAGATTAACCATGTTATATTTCAGGATGGACGAGGCCAATAAGGATAAAGTATCCTACAACAAAGAATTACAGGATACTGTCCAACAGTTAGCTGGCCAGAACGAGTCGCTGACCAACTCTTTCAAGGTAATTAAACTAACCAAAATCAGAACGAGTCGCTGACCAACTCATTCAAGGTAATTAAACTAACCAAAATCAGAACGAGCTGCTGACCAATGCCAACTCCATTTTACTTCCAACAGTTAGCTGGCCAGAACGAGTCGCTGACCAACTCTTTCAAGGTAATTAAACTAACCAAAATCAGAACGAGTCGCTGACCAACTCATTCAAGTTAATTTAACTGACCACAATCAGAACAAGTCGCTGACCAACTCCAAGGTAATTTAATTTATGGACCACACACATGTATTACAGTCTAAATATATGGCACTTTACTTCTTAATTTGTAGTTATTATAATCTAAGTAATCCAGAAACCTGGCTATACTGCCAAATATGTTAGTCCCGATGACATTTGGTTTAAACACATTACACTGTACTAGTTTGTGAGTGTCATACAACATTTCAAATATTTTCCACCTAATTTTGTTTACAGGAACAGATAAAATGTCTACATGAAGACCACCGGCGTGCTTTAGACTTACTACAGCGACAACTGGACTCGTCAGAAAATGACAACATTCGTCTGCAGAGGGAGCTACAGAATCAAGTCCAGAATGTTTCCAAAATGATATCTGAACGAAAAAGTCCTGAAACATTCCAATCCGTCCAATCAACAGAATTTATTCCTGATATGAGACATGAAGAGAGACAGGAAGGGGAGGTAATTCTGTTAATTTGTTTTATCAGTTCATTTGTTTTAAAGGTTTGTTACGGTTATTATTGCAGCAATATTAGGTCATATGTGAAATGTTAAAAAAAAATAAAAAGAAAAAAAAAACTGAAAATTATAATTCTGAATATCAACCAAGATTTAAGTCGTGATACTGTGCTGGAAATACTAATTATGTAGAATTATGAACATTTAGATAGAGACCTTGCATGACTAAAACATTTAAGTAAATGTTAACTATGATAAACTCCTTTTACTGACTGTACTAATATCTAAACTGTTATTTTAGGGATCAGAGATTGTGGATCCAGAACCATGTCCTAAGGTAACCAGTTTAATATCTAATTTGATAATAAATACATGTAATATCAAATCCATACCTAAACCTTAAAAAAAACAACTGAAAAAATCTTCAAAAAAGAAATTCTTAAGAACCAATATTGAATTTGTGCCCATGATATGCCCTAATAAAGCCAAAATAAGTCTTCAACCTCACATAAAAGAAAGTTTAATACAGTGGACTCAAGATAATAAAATCTGGTATCTGATGATCTGGAAAAACTCACAATTTTGAGAAAAACCTCAAGGAACTGATTTGATCATAGACTAAATACTGTAAACAGAATGTGACAGTCTGGAAAATTCACACTGGGGATAGTTTGGGTAGGGGAGGTACATGTTTGGAGAATCAAGGGTCCACTGTATACTGGTTAGAAACCTGCCATCAGGAATAACTCTTAGACATTTTCCAAAGAAAGGATATACATGTAACTTAAATTGATAGAATCAATTTCAAATGGGTCTAATCTACTGTCAAGTATGTTTAACCATAGTTAGATTTTCCATGAATTTCCATTACTCGGAGAAGAGTATACATACCTTGTACTGAACCTGCTACTTGATTTGATGAAAGTTTGTGTATATATCAGTGTTAATGCACATTCCTTTTATCTTTTACAGGGCAGCACTAAAGCCGCTCCCATACCGCTCGACAAATTATTAGTTGTTGGTCCAGAAGACACCGGTAAGGATTAAAATCTTCAACTCATGTGAATTATTCTCAAGCTCTAAAAAGTTTTAAAAGATACTAAACCTCATTATCGTCTATCAAAACATTAAGGTTTTTTTCATGGAATCTGAATTTCAAGTTTTTGTACTGAATTAATTTGTTCATTGTCAGTTTTTAGTGCGGGTGTACTCGTACTATTATTTTCCTTGTCGGGTGTAGAGTCTGTGTACATCCGCTATGCGCAGATTCCAACTGCGCACGCGATACCGGAAGTCAGTGTCTTAGAGCGTTTAGTAGATTTCGCCATGATTTAGTGACACCAAACTTCCAAAAACATATATTAAGATATACTTGTCAGCAATAATCTACTATAAATTAACAACAGTGACATTTCACAGTGCTAAACGCATTTGTTTTGTGTAAACTTCAAGTGACGTATCATACAAACTCTTCCATCGGTCACGATATTCTAAGCATCTGATCGACTTTGGAGACTTCCGGAACAATACAATGCAATTCAGGTTTATATAGTCAATAACAGAAAGTGACAAAACGGATAACTTTTAGTACCAGCCACATATTTAATTTATTTCACATCATCCTAGGTCCTAGGTGTACGTTGCACTATCGCTTACTAAACCCAGTGACCATAAACCACATTTGCTGCAATTCTAATTAATATTTATAAAATAAACAGCTTTAAGTGAGAGAAACAGAATAAAAAAAACACATATGAAATATCAGTCTGAGTGTCTGAGCTCTACATCTAATGTACCTAGAAAGGCCTTTAAGCCTGACACAGGTAAGTCACCACGTTCACAGAGACTGGAAGGTGTTCTAGCGGACGACTGTTTTGAACAACGAAGCAAATTTATTGTATCAATATCAATATGATATTATACACACTTTTATGTAACAAAGAACTTACAAAGTAATTTCACATTTAAAGTTCTGATGAAGTAAAGGAAAGTATTTATTACAATGCACCAAGGGCGTAAACCATCTCCTTGCAATAGTCCTAAGGATACTGAGCGAAAGTGCTACGTACACCTGTTGCAGAGGATGATTTCATAGCGGAAATTAAGGTTAGGAAGTATTTAGCGAGCACTTTATGTCTAACAGACATATTTCTAGGTTTTTTTTAGATTTACTGGACTAGTTTCTCAGTTTTTAGCCCACCATCATCAGGTGGTGGGCTATTCAAATCTCGTTTTGTCTGTCGTCTGTCCTTCTGTCCGTTAATCAAGCATTGGTTGTCATATTTTTGACATGCATTAGTGTGTAAATACATTGGGTGTTCTAGCATAGCCAATGGTGCACATTAGCGCACCATGTCCCTAGTTGTTGGGACAGATCAGTTAACAAAATGGCCACCAGGCAGCCATCTTAAATTTTGAAAGTTAAAGTTTGTTATTACTATTTCTCAGAAAGTACAGAAGGGATCATTCTCAAATTTCATATGTAGGTTCCCCTTGGGCGCTAGTTGTGCATGGTGTTATTTGGAACCCATCGGTCAACAAAATGGCCGACATGCCGCCCTCTTGCATTTTGATATTTGAAGTTTGAAAGTAGACAAAAGATCCATCTAACATTTGTCAGACATAGATCATTCTTTGGTGAGCGCCGAGATCCCTCTGGGATCTCTTGTTATTTGCCTACAAAATATGCGAAATTTCATCGCACTCAAGCTGGTTTGTAGAAGTTTAAAATTTTGTCAGAATATGATCTAAGTCAGTAAACTCACAAGCTAAATTAACAATATCTCAGACAATGGACCTGTTTTCCATATCAAATATTTTTTCACTTGTTTGTAAATACATGTACTGGGGTAAGTGAAATTTTGTTTCCTATGTTATTTCAGCATCCAAACTTGGCCCACATGTTGACACGGCAGTTCTACAGGAGAACTTGCTGACAGCAAACAGGAGATTAGAACATTCTACAGAGGTAAGCTTGAATGTTGATGCTGTAAATACAATTATTCTTGTGTAAATAAATGATATTTTAGTGGAAAAAGGTTGATTACTCGTGTTGTAAAACTGTAAATATATAGCACATGACAGAGTTGAACAGATTCAGGGTGGTATACTGGAATTATTACCCTTTCTGTTGTACACAAATTTTGTCCAGAAAACTCTTCATAAACTACTAGACTAATATGAATGAAACTTCACAGTAGTTTTAATTTAATTGCCTTTGTCTGAAATAAAGGGTAGTGTGGGGAATAGTTCTTGTATTTCCAAACATTAAAAATTTGCAAAATACGCTAGAATCTGACATTGAAATAGAAGCTCTAAAGAAGTGTTACTCTTTAAATACATTCTACATTGTTTTTACTTGTAGGGATATGCTAACTGGAATTAAAGAAGAATCTAAAAAGTTTGCATTGTCATTTTGATCATTACTCGAACAAAGGGGAGATAATCACAAACCAAGGGGAGACAATCAAGTGTCAATAATTCAGCCAAGAAATTCTTCAATGTAAAAACAAGAGGCCCATAGGGCCTGTATCGCTCACCTGGTTTGTAATGCCTAGTAAGGTTCATTGTTTCTTTTCTGAAGGAATTTGAATATTTACCTCTAATTCCCCTATTGGGCCCCACTCTTTCTGCTCAAGAGGGTTAGAGCCAAAAATTATAGGAATTCTGTTAACCCCAAGGATGTTTCTGGGCCAAATTTGGTTAAAATCCAAGCAGAACTCTAAGACTAGTAGCGATTTATAGGATTTACCTAAATTTCCCCTATTTGGCCCCGCCCCTCCTGCCCCCCAGGGGGTCAGATCCAAAATTTATACAAGTTCTATTCCCCTTCCCCCAAGAATGTTTCTGGCCAAATTTGGTTTCAATCCATGCTGAACTCTAGGACAAGTAGCGATTTATAGGATTTACCTCTATTTCCCCTATTGGGCCCGCCCCTCCTGCCCCCGGGGGGGTCAGAGCCAAAATTTATATAAGTTCTGTTCCTATTCCCCTAAGAAAGTTTCTGGCCAAATTTGGTTACAATCCATGCAGAAGTCTAGGACAAGTAGCGATTTATAGGATTTACCTCTATTTCCCCTATTGGGCCCCGCCCCTCCTGTCCCCAGGGGGTCAGAGCAAAAATTTAAACAAGTTCTGTTCCCCTTCCCCCTAGGATGGTCCTGGCCAAATTTGGTTACAATCCATGCAGAACTCTAGAACAAGTAGCAATTTATAGGATTTACCTAAATTTCCCCTATTGGGCCTCGCCCCTCCTGTCCCCGGGGGGTCAGAGCCAAAATTTATACAAGTTCTATTCCCCTTCCCCCAAGGTTGTTTCTGGCCAAATTTGGTTACAATCTATGCAGAACTCTAGGACAAGTAGCGATTTATAGGATTTACCTCTATTTCCCCTATTGGGCCCCGCCCCTCCTGCCCCCGGGGGGTCAGAGCCAAAATTTATACAAGTTCTGTTCCACTTCCCCCAAGGATGTTTCTGGCCAAATTTGGTTACAATCCATGCAGAACACTAGGACAAGTAGTGATTTATAGGATTTACCTCTATTTCCCCTATTGGGCCTCGCCCCCTCCTGTCCCCGGGGGTTCAGAGCCAAAATTTATACAAGTTCTATTCCCCTTCCCCCAAGGATGTTTCTGGCCAAATTTGGTTTCAATCCATGCTGAACTCTAGGACAAGTAGCGATTTATAGGATTTACCTTAATTTCCCCTATTGGGCCCCGCCCCTCCTGTCCTCGGGGGGTCAGAGCCAAAAATTTATACAAGTTCTGATTCCCTTTTCCCAATGATGTTTCTGGCCAAATTTGGTTACAATCCATGCAGAACTCTAGGACAAGTAGCGATTTATAGGATTTATCTAAATTTCCCTTATTGGGCCCCGCCCCTCCTGTCCCCGAGGGGTCAGAGCCAAAATTTATACAAGTTCTGTTCCCCTTCCCCCAAGGATGTTTCTGGCCAAATTTGGTAACAATCCATGCAGAACACTAGGACAAGTAGCGATTTATAGGATTTACCTCAATTTCCCCTATTGGGCCCCGCCCCTCCTGTCCCTGTGGGGTCAGAGCCAAAATTTATACAAGTTCTATTCCACTTCCCCCAAGGATGTGTCTGGCCAAATTTGGTTTCAATCCATGCAGAACTCTAGGACAAGTAGCGATTTATAGGATTTACCTCAATTTCCCCTATTGGGCCCCGCCCCTCCTGTCCCCGGGGGGTCAGAGCAAAAATTTATACAAGTTCTGTTCCCCTCCCCCCAAGGATGTTTCTGGCCAAATTTGGTTAAAATCCATGCAGAACTCTATGACTAGTAGCGATTTAAAGGAAATGTTGACGGACAGACGGACGGACGGACGGACGACGGACGACGGACGCCGCGCCATGACATAAGCTCACCGGCCCTTCGGGCCAGGTGAGCTAAAAAGCTGCAGTCTGATGGCTTGTCTTACATAGTATGATCTTTGTTCTGATTTACCTGAACAGTTTAATATGAAAAAAAAAAAAAAAAAAAATCTTGACATCTTTTGATATATTTTAACTTCATTGTTTCTTTTTTAAGCTTCTAAATGAGTCAGAGGCAGCAGTAATGAGACTGACTGAGCAAGCCAAGATCCTGAAGGAAGAAATACGGAGACTGGAGAGAAATCAGGAGAGAGAGAAAGAGGCAGCCAACATGGAATACCTCAAAAACATCCTTCTTAAGGTAAAAAAAAAAACATATGCATTAAGTTTCCATGAAAGTAAAAATCTTATAAGTTCATAACTATCAGACTTAGTAAGCTTTTCTATATTTCAAAACCATCCTTCTAATGTAAAATACTTTCATAGTGACTGGCCATTCAATCGTCTTAAAAATATCATACACTCAATGAATATTTTCAAGCCATATTGTAGTATATTTATTTCAAAAGTCCTGTTGACAGAAATGCTGGTATGAGTGCATTTTGGTATAAAATATGATAGTTCTTTATGGTGAAACATTACAATATGATGCATGATATTATTTTAGCTTTTGTTTGATATCTTATTCAGTTTCTGAGTCTGAAGGTTGGTGATGACCGACAGAAGCTTATCCCTGTGCTGTGTACAATGTTAAAACTAAGCCCAGAGGAGAAATCTTTACTGGACGCTGTAGCCCAGGGTATGTAGTTCATTCATGTGAAGAAGAAAAAGCGAAACTTTTCAGCCTTTCAAAAATTTGAAATGTCATTACCAGATACCATCAACAATAGAATCAAAATAAATGCAAAACATCAAGTTGTTTATTCTCTCTAGATATTCTTTGATTGCTTTCTATTGTCTAATAGCAACACTGACAATCCAGAGCAACAACTTCATATAAATGTTATTTTCTTCTATTTAGAATCCACTTAATTTTCAGTTTGCAATGAAATCAATGTGTTTATAATGTGAGAGGAAGGCGCTTGTTGCTAAAAGAGGGCTTATCAGTTGAATGTCATTTATCCTTCAACATGGTCATGTTGAAAAATCTGTTTTTCCACTTAAAGCATAATAAGGATTCATGTTTCCTTTCAGGTGAGGACACTGGACAAGGACAGCAGGCACAAGCAGCAGGATGGGGTTCATATCTCCACCGCTGGTCAGGGCTGGCTGGATAGGGGTGTAAATCAAAAGAGAAAGTCAAACCACCCTGTATCTAAATTAGGGGTAGTGATTCCTATGTACACTCAAAAAGCAGGATGGGGGTCGTATCTTCACCGCTGGTCTGGGCTTGCCGCCTAGTGTACAGTAATTACCACCATGTCAAGATACAAGATGAATACTCATACCTGTAACGGCATAAGTAGCAGGTTGGGGTTTATCTCCATGGCTCAACTCTATCCACCCTGTACAGATACTTGAAGGATAATAATTCCTCCATTGATAGTCACAACTGACTGGGAAGTTAGATAAAATAGTCTATCCACATGTATCTAAATAAATTCAGCTATTCTTTAATACGTATTTACAGTTGAAAGATTTGAAAAACAGCATTTAAATAGATCTGAACATCCTCTCAAAGTAATACTTTGTGAAGACTTAGCTATGGACCCAGTACTCTTAAGGAAATGGTGGCCAATCCTATTACTATAGGTAGTGGTTGACAAATTGTATATAGATGACGACTAGATTTTTCATTGAACTGTCACTGAAACTTGATGTCACAAAGTAATTTCAGCATTTAGTTGTTATATATAGGGTATGTCTTGATAAATTATTGGTATACTGATATGCATGATATCAGATAAATGTCAGCAAGTCGTTAGTCTTGATCAATCCAAGGTTGTTGGATCCATCACATTTTAAAAACAATTCTTATTTTTGCTGTGATTCTAACGTTACAATGTCTGACTGTGACAAAATGTATGGCTTCAGATATTTATGAATAGCTTCAAATATTTATAAATAGCTTCAGATATTTATAAATCATGACTTATGGTTTGCATTGATGTTACTCTGATTTAAGTTACCCAAGGAACAAATTGTTGATCCTTATTTCATCGTATGGCTGTGATCTTTGACATAGGCAAACATTATAAAACTTATTTATAACATTCCAGAGGTCTTGCCAAAACTTTGGATATACCTATCACACAAAGTTAGGTTCACTTTCTTACATGTAAGGTGTTACTGTTAAACCATATAGTAAGGATATTTTAATTTTTAAATTTAGAAATCTGATAGAAACTTGCTTTGTACAATTGTCTTTTATCAACTTTGACTTAAATATTTGTTTTCTTATACCTATAATATATATCAATTTGTAATTAAACACAATTAAAAATAACCTGTTTAGTTCTATTGTTGAAAATAATGCAAATTTTTATGTGTTTTTTTATTCCAATCTCTAAACACATTGAAATCATTTGTTGTTTCACAACAATTACTGTTTTTGTAGTCTATATTTTTACTAAAGCACACCACATCCCGTCACACATCTATTCAAAACTATACTGTACAGTCAAACCTGTCTATAAAGACCACCTAAGTAACTGAAAATGGTCTTCATAGCCAGGTTGTCTTTATACAAAGGTGGTTGCTAAGACAGGTTTTACTGTATAATAATGATACTTCACAGAGTGATTCCCAAATCAAAATTATTTACTCATAAATCGTTGATTAAACTTTTGACTGTAGCCAAACCTCTTGTTTATGACACGTAGGATATTTCATTTAGCAATGATTTTGATGGTTTTAAGTATGGTTTGTCACAAGTCTTTCATGGACACTACATCTTTTAATATTCAAATGTCTGGTTTGTCTTCTGCATCTTGCAAGAGAGGTAAAAATATTTTTATAACATACTAGTATAAATTCGGATTAGTGTTACACAAAAATATATTTCATGTCCAATGTAGATAATATATTCCTTGAGAATATCACAAATGCTGTTCGTATAGATTATATAGATAATACCCATCTGACTTTAGACCTCTGAGTAAATTGAATTGTTTTATTAGGTTTTTGTTGCTCGATAAGTCAAGAGGTTTACCCTATATTTGTGACATTTAGAACGATTTCATTCTATTTTGTTTCGTATACTAGTAATGTTCTGAGTCATGTATGTCCCATGATATGGTATGTTGTTTCTTGATGAAGGAAACAATGCACAGTTGGCTTTGATGATCATTATTGATACCATTTATATACTTGTACACAGTAGAAACTATAATTTGCATATCAGAGTCTATGTTACTGTGTCATGTAACTGTTGCAAATCTAGAATATCGGTACAAACTTTCACTCAATCATGCAACAGATATCCGAGTGTAGCAAATTTATTATTTAGACAAATTAAAGCCTGGCAACATAAATACCAGGTACCCGGTATATGCTGTAAAACTGGGCAAACTGTGCAAATGTCAATATTGTAATTTAGTGATAAAGTTTGAAGTAACTTAATCATTTGTAAATAATTTTAGATCTAAACCAAGAGTAATGTAATCTCTTTAATATCAAGTCTATGGCTAGCTTAATTATAGAGCTTTTATATTACTAATTTAACAGATTCTTTTTTATTGTGAAGTTACTTCAGGGTTTTATTCATTGTACATGTACTACAACCATGTTAGAGATTAACATGACGAGAGACTTCTGAAATATTATTGTGAGACATCCATCCCATGTAATCAGGTGGAATAAGATCTCATACATGTGTAGGAGTATATGATGATAAATATTGCAGATTTCTACTAATTATGAGGAGTTATCGGTAATTAGAATTTTTCTGCGTTGCATTCCTGTTTGTGATACTTTTGATACCTAAAGTGCAGGAACTTTATGGGGAAATTGCGTTAATGTTACATGTTGAATATGTGTTATCAGATATTTGATCTTGAACTTAGGAAAATACATCCTCGATACTCCAGGGGTTCCGATCACTTACGATCTCTACACCCCTGGACTATCTCATAGTAAAACTGGAGGCAACTGGAAAGAACAGGTAATTTAGTCCTTTGATGTACATCAAAAGAACCGTATAACGGTACACTGTGGTTGACTGTGTGACTCTGATGTTAGGCGTCGCTCTCTCTGTAGTCTTCAAAGGAAATCTTTGCTGGCCTATGATTGGTCAAATGTTTTCAGCTGAGCTGCCTTCAATTTCACTATGAGATAGTCCAGGGGTGTAGAGATCGTAAGTGATCGGAACCCCTGGAATATCGAGGATGAGGAAAATAGACTCCCTCCAGAATGACTCCTGTCACCAACTGGAGGGACCGAGGGGAGAAAAATCATAATCATGTATTATGTGCAATACCTGATGTCGTTCAGGTTGTCGTGTTACATGCTTCTTTGTAAGAGTGGGAAACCAAGTCCAAATATTGATAAAAAGTGATACCATATACATGTACATATGTATTAAATATCGGAGTGAAATCTGCAACGATTTCTCCTTTTTTTGGGTCAATCTATATTAGCCTTGTACAATACATACTTTTCATATATTTGACCTTATGTTAGCAATTTTGTGAAATTAATCACTAGCTGCAATGCCTTAAATCGATAAGAAATCAATTGAGAAAAAAAGTGTGAGTTTTATTAGGAGTATTTTTTTCAAAGTGAAAAATAAAAAAGAGTATTATTTTAAAGTAAAAGAAATCCATCAAACAATCTTCCTGATTGCCAGTAGCTGATAGACAAGTTTTTCTTGATATATAAGAATCTACGATGGTGTGTGTTGCTCATCTTGAATACTTAAGCATTAAACTATCTCCCTATGGCATCTATGGTCTGTATATATGACAGAGCTTTGCAGTCAATCTTCATAATGCGAGATGATTGTCTGCAAAGCTCTGGCATCTATATAGACCATAGATGACAAAGGAAAATAGTTTAATGCTTATATTTACATTGACAACTCATTTTAGAGTTTCTGCATTAACATTGTTTAAGCTAAACCAGGAAAATCGTTTATCAACGACGATTTAATCCACAAGATGGAACAGCCATTTTGACGGTGATCAGTTGACGTCATCACGTCAACATTAGTGACGTCATAATGGCCACATTTTGAATGTCAGTTATACCTTCATATACATGTACTTCACTTTGCCTTGGTTAGTTTATATAGTAGAAGTGACATGTAAATAATGTAAATTACATTATGTATTAATAAAAGTTCAGAAGATATAACAATTGTAAGGTGATAACTATGATTGTGTTTAATTAATTTTCTATCATTGAATATATTGTGATATAAAAAAATGTGATTTATATTATATAAAAGTGAATCGATTGTTTAATTCATGCATATACTTATATATAAGAGCTTCAACGTAAAGTTATATGACAGTCTAAGCTATGTTATTATGCAAATTATAATATTGTATTGAAATGTTTGTGATAAATGTCCTAAAAACATGGGTTGTAACTTATATAGAATTATCTTGAATAGAATATACAGTAAAACCGGTCATTTTCTCGGGGATGATATATTCGTAATTTTGCAAATTTTGTAAATTGCTATGATTGCGCAAATTTGGTCCGTTGAATATCGAGAAATGGTTGAGTCATATACATGTCCTAAAGTACTAAAAAGAATCATCTTTTTTAGTTCAACTCATGAAAAATTGACCCGCAATAATAACCGACTATGCTGTATTACTCACCCATACATATTATATGAAATATGTTAAGGGAATGTCATAACTGATCATCAATGTAATTAGAATTAGACTGTCTTGTAATTCCGCTCCAATACCATGCTCTACAATATATTCCAATACAAGTGGGGCATATCATAGAGCATCATAGTGAAGTAGAAATAAAAGAATAATTTTAATTAGATCGAACGCATCATGGGTGTAGTCAAATAGTACTTTCTTTTATTAATATATTTTGTTTTGATTTGTGGTGCATGAGAATAGCAACTTATAAATTTTGGTCATGTCTCCGTCTCCCGGATATACAGTGAACCTGATAATTCTGACACCTTTGATCCCAGTCTAAACTGTCCGGATTTGTGTTCTTAGTTGATATGTAACATAACAATAATCTATTCCTTAACATTATAATATTGCCATCCAGACTGAGAGTTTTCAGACTATCAGAGTCCGGATGATCTGGGGTCCACTGTAAAATGATCTGGAGAAAACAAGTTGGTTTATTTTTGATTGCATTCTAACTGGTATGAACGCCAAATGGTGTCACAGGTGGATAAGAAAGAAAAAAATCATAGTTTCCGTAGAAATCCACCAACCTGTCGACTACATAACATGGATACCCAGAGATGGAGGTAGGGTTAGTATCAATATGAGTGTTGTACTATTTTCCAGCAACCATTTGTACAACACAGGTTTATTTTACTCACAAGTACTAGCTTAATTTGTATTGCTCAAGTATTATTTATTGTTATAGCAGTAATCATTTATTTTCAATTTTGATGTGCGACAAATCATGGTTTAAGGTTTTAGAGGTATATGATGTAGATATAATTTATATTCAAGAGTTGCAAGGAAGCAATGGTTGATTTCCAGTGATTGACTGAAAATTAACGAATGTTTAACATGTTAGAATGAAAGCTTACCAGGTAGTATTTATATAAATCTTTATTGGAAAGCAAGTTGAAAAGATGAAGTTTGCTGATTGATGGTTTTGTAATGCTATGCTGAAAGACTAAAATAAATAGTATATATTAATTATTTTATGCTAAATTTTGAAATGTTTTCATTTTAGTTGATGAAGTGATTGAAAGTTAGGTGGACAATGCATAATGCTAGATTAGATATACGGTATGACAGAGTGATTAGGATTTCTGATTTTTACTGCATCAAACATGAAAATATAGAACTTGAGAACATTTCCACATGTCACGTTTTGTAATGGTTTGATTGTGGTAATACGTACAAGTTACAAATTAATGTACAAATGATGTTAATATCTGTGCAATAATTCACGAGGGGAAAAATAAAACATGAAAACAAGTGAATCATTGAAGTATTTTATTAATAACAACAAAAATAATTTATTCATTTATATATTTAATCAATCAATTATCACAGTTATTGGATCGGTAACAGTTGATTTATTAGTTATTGATAAATTTCAATGATAACCATTCATAATACCTCCATTTAATGAAGAGAAAGAAGAGAACAACAATGACACATGCTGTAAACATACTTATTTTAGAGGGAGTTTTATTTTACCGCTTTTCACATTGTCTTTGAAGCGCTTATTCAGGTACAGCACTGAATTTTGTAAAAGGGTATATCCAGTATTGAACTACTGCATTGCACTCATTTATATCCTCATTTATAAATCATAATTTACATCTGGTTGCATTTGCGCTAAAATATGACTAAAATAATAATGTTTACAGTAGATTGATGACAACATAACAGCTCACTTATATTTAAAAATCAATGTCCAAAAGCTTTGATATTTCATGGATGAAGACTTTAAAATAGTTAATTTTCAGTTCAACTGATTGTCATATCAATTATGTATTAAACTGGTGTATGAAAGCACATAAAATTGTAAAAGCAAAGATCATAGTTGGTGAAGTAAATTATAGAACTAACTTGGACACGTTCTGATTATCAATAATAGAACTGACCACAAATACATTGATGTATATGACATAACCTGGGTACATACATATACAATTGTGTTTTGGAATCTGTAAGGTCTAGCTGGCCCTTTCAAGTTTTTTAATGATTTCACAATCAATTTATTAAAACTACTGTGATATCAGATCGGAATAGTTAATTCAACATCTTACATCATAACAAATTATATGTAGACAAGGGCTACAACTCTTGTTAACTCTACTATAATTGGTGTTGGTGTTGCTGGCTGGTAGTGGATCATTATGTAAATCTATAAAATTATGACCACTTTCAAGAAGAGTGCTTTGCCTAGATCCTAACATCATGGATTGACATTCAATATTTGATATTAGCATAGAAATTATGCAAATTATTTCATAAGATATCACAGAATCATTGCAATTAAAATATCCAACAAATGTTACAGCAGTTGAATGCAAACATGAACACGGTACACTTAGAGGTTTTACAAACTGTAATCATTCTACATACACAAAACCTGTTGGATTTCTGATAACAACTCATTGATATCAAGATAGATATTGATAGAAGTTTGGGTCTGGTGTGGGTCTGAAAATGGCTGAAATATTTGTAACATCCAAATACTGAATATCTGCTGCTGCTGAAAGGGTGTTTATGTAGCTCACATTTAATTGACCTGATGGGTGTCAGTAATTCAGAAAATACCATCAAATATACTGCTGAAAGTCTCCTGCGGTGAATCTGATGATGACCTAGAGGAAGAAACAACATATACAAAAAAAAAATACAATGTGGATACATTATACATGCAATATATGTATTCAACTTAAGGTCTAAAAGTTTGCTGTTATTTCATCAAATTCCCCTAAGATCTAAAATAACTTATTGGCCTGTCTCACTGACCTCTCATTTAAATAAAGTTTCAAGGTAAAACATCAAACACATTTTTTGCCATTTTTTCCAGCATGCAACATCCATTAATGCTGAATATATCTTAAGACTCTCAGGGACACTTAGTTATGGAGGGTATTATGTAATAAAATCTAAAAGTTGGCACTTAAAAATTGGAAATAGAAAACTGAAACTTTAGACTTAAAGGTTAACATAATAGAATATAAAACTAACTCTTAGAATTGTGACCCATATTACCCTCCATAATTATTTACCCTCCATAATTATTTACCAAGAAGAATTAGTTGGATATTCTAACATATTTTCAGTGATCTTCAATAAAGGTATCATTTCAAGAAACTTGTTAGCCTTCATTTTAACTTGGCACCACTGCAATATCAGGTATTTGGCTATTTGATAATTGAACCTTTTCAACTGTATAGGTGGTGAAGGAAATTTATTAAAGTATAATTTAGTGAATGTTAAGCATTATTTGACTTTGAATGAAGGTTACTGAAAACAGGGGGCATGACAATGAAAACAAAAGTTCAATAGGTCACCTGTATCTCATGTGATATAAAAACTGAACAGAAACACAAGGTGAGAGCTTCATGCTAGTACCTCACAGAACAGCATATGTGATAGGCTTATTGTATTGAACTATGCTCTGCTAGCCAGTAATCTTTCTCCAGCATTCCTGAAAATCATAACTTACTGATCAGTTGTGAAAAATGAAGCTGTCCTGAACATCGATGGAGGGGCAGGTTTGGGCTGCTTTGTCAGACTGATGTTGTTACTGGTGGTGAGTTTGGAACAGTCCGATGGTAGTAGCGTGTCTGCCGTCTTCTGATAGGGGGGTTGCAAACAAGATAAAAAATATCAGTTAATTCAAATTGAGTTTGCTTTGGGTTACCTTGTAATACAAAATTTATCCTAAAATACTGAATTGTTCATTCAGTACCAAAAATGCTGTACAACTGTTAGAAATTATCATTTAGAAAAGGCTTCTATGAGGGCTTAGGAAACATCCAGTGAAATTCATTTTAGATAAGCTTATTTCTTAATATGTAGACAAAAGGTTGGATTAAAGGTAACACTGACCTCTGGCATACCACCTTGTCTAAGATTCAAATTAAAAGGAGAGTTGGGAAAAAAACACCTGCATGTTGGCAAGCTAATATGCATGAAAAAGTACAAATTAACAAAATATAAGGACAGAGTAAAGACTGTAGCATCCCCTGACCAATCTATTCCTAAAAATATACTTTTTATATACATTATACATACACACATGTATTTTAATAATTTGTTTTTACTTACAGCTTGTTGAGGGCTTTTGCTCTGAAATATGTCCACAGATGGATTAGAAGAACTTTGAATTCCCTGTGTTAAACTCTTACAGAGGTAATTTGGAGTTTCTGTTCCGATATTCTCACCAGTAAAGCCTTTGTTCAGAACATTCTTCCCAATGTTAGAACCATGGCTTTGTACAACACTGGATCTGTTGTTTTGGACTCTGTTAGCATTGCTGCTCTGAATTCCATATGTAGCACAAGAACTTTGAGGATCCCCTTGCCTGTGTGTATTGCTTTGGGTATTCTCAGGCCTATCATTAGAATTTTGTGTGTTTCCACTTCCATAACTGTTGCTCTGCATCCTACTTTTTTGCCTGTAGGGATTGTTCCCGAAATTCTGTTCTTTGTAAGTCGATGCTACGAAATTGTCTTTTGAAGAACTGCTGTGTCTCACATTTCCTTGTGTGTATATGTTAGTTTGTCCAATGTTACCTTGTCTGTTACATGATGTTTCAATATTCTCCTTACCATAAATATTGTTGTTTCTTGAATTTTCCAAGTAAGTGTTATTTCCACTTTTACCTTGTGTGTGCCTTGACATTTGAATATTGCCAGTATTAGAACTGTTACACGAACTGTCATACTGAGACCTAGAACTGTTGTTTAGGACATTTCCTTGCCCATAATTAATGTTTCTTATATCACCTCCTTGTTTGTAGCATGACATTTTTTCCTGTCCGTGATTATGATTGACACCCTCGGGTTGACATCCATTCTGTGCAACACTGTCAGTGACGTCTGCCTGGTCACTAGGTCCAGTTGCAAATTTTGATGTGAAGTTGTTTGTTTTGTTTGTTCGAGGCTTTGGTCTCACCAATTGTGCCAAGGAGTCTGAGTTTGAACCTGAGGCTTTCAACAACCCATCAGTATTTTCTTTTTTGTCATTTGTTGGTCTAGAAGAAATAAATGAAAGGTGTTATTTTGCTTTTAAATAATAAATTTGAGCAAAGCATGGGCTGATACAGTCGTTAACCATTGAAAAAGAAATAATCATCAAAATATAATGTTACAATCACCAGAAGGTGGGCCTAAATGATGGTAAGCTAATCAGAGTGGTAAATCATACTTAATTGAACAGTTATGAATATTTTACCTATGTAACCCTGAATAAATATCAGGTCCAAAATTATGAAGAAAAAAAATAAAAAATCATATCACCAAAACATCTTAAAGCTAAACACTGCAATTTTTAATACAACAGCTTAAACATTAAAATGAATGCATTTTTTCTTATATACAAAATAACAAACACACTTTGAAATTCTTCTATTGAATTCCCTACTGGATTACCTGAAGACGCCTGAAGACTCTTCCAACATGAGGAGATCGTTATCACTCCCACTCCAAGCATCTTCCCCGCTCAATTGATCACCTGGAGATGTCCTTGGTCCCGTTAACACTCGACTATCCTGTTGTTTTGGTGTCACAGGACAACTATGTGTTTGCTTTTGAGAGTTAGACCAGGCTACGACTTGTCCAAATCTACACACAAAACACAGAAGTAATTAATAAATGTTCTATACATATTTCTGTAGAGATGACAAATTCTTTTCAGTCAGAAAGAAAATCTTGAATTTAAGGTTAATCAAATAACTAGCACCTCCATTACAGTTAAACAATTCATTTTGCCCTCTAAAAAGTGGAAATTTCTTTAAAGTCCTGGAGCTGGAGGAACTTCCAGGAAGATTTCATTTCCAAGAAAAGCACAAATCAAGTTGGCCTAAGAATTCAACAGAGGTGGATGTGCCGCTCACATTTGACCAAAAATATATTCTGAATTTGCATATTACAGAGTTATCTTCACTTGGGGGTAGGTATTAATTGTGACGTCATGCCTTTGCGAGCGCAACGTCATACGTTTTGGAGAAAACTACGTAAATTGCACTCACAAAATAATGACGAAACAATAGATACCTAACCGCAAGGGAGCTAACTCTGTAATATGCAAAGACTGAATACCAGAACTTTCATAAGCATACCTGTGTCTTGTGTATGGGTTATTTCTGTGTAGTTGTGACTTTTCTTCTTCTTCACAAATCTGTACATCTTTATCCTCACCATGATAAGGATATGCTCTCTTCCTGACACCAGTGTCAAAGGCCCTAGACTGTACTGGAGTCCTTGACTTATCTCTACTGAAGGTCAAATTTGGTTCCCTTGTATCAGAAGTATCCTCAGACGTTTGAAAGTCTGAGTTGTCATCAAAGTCTTCTGAAGGGCTATAGGACAATGTTCCATCTGGATGTGTTGTGGTGCCGTACGCCAATCTGTGGGGGCTGGGAATTCTACATGGGAACAGACTTGAAGTGATGCCAAAACTTCCATAATTAT
Organism: Argopecten irradians; assembly: GCF_041381155.1. Classification (NCBI taxonomy): domain Eukaryota; kingdom Metazoa; phylum Mollusca; class Bivalvia; order Pectinida; family Pectinidae; genus Argopecten; species Argopecten irradians. The sequence continues at coordinate 23,410,090 of NC_091147.1, forward strand.
CTGCCTTTTGTGATCTGCAAAATTTCAGAAAATATATGTGTGATATTCGTAGTCTCTTTCCTTTCTACTAATTAATGAAATAGGATCTTTTTGGTTGTGATCTTAAAAATTTCCTGATAAATGACATAGGTGATTTTCTAACTTCTGTGAATCAAAAATGGCTGTTTGACATTATGTAATATGTGATTTTTCTGGAGTTTTACATTTTTTACCATACACATGACAAACTAATCAGCAATATCTTCCAAAGCAGTTGTGAGATAAGACTACATTTTATTTTGGAAAATGACATAAACAATGAGTTTTTTTAAAAGTAACAGATATACATACAATCAACCCATTCTACCTGACTTACCTAGAATCTGCTCTGTGACAATTTAAAGCTTAGAGTAGGAGGACCAGAGGTAGAATGAGGTGACATCTTAGCCAGTATGCCACCCCCTTCTCATTATGTATATTGTTCCAGACAGCTTACCTGATGGTAGTAGATTCTTGTGGCGAATCTCTTATGTCCAGATCAGGTAGATCATAGTCATCTTCTTGTTGGAAGTTGTCAGCCTCTACAAACAGTAATTACACAACTTAATGTTATAATTCTGTTTTTTCATCCCATTTCAATAAATTACAAAACAAAAAGCTTCTATCCTAACATCATTATCAAATAGCAAGATTTCAGTTGTTGACTTTTTTGGTTTAATTTAGCAAAATATATACAAAACAATTAATGTGCATGAGTAGAATTGATTAACATTGTGATAATTAGCCTTTTTCTTGTATCAAACATAACATAAAATGTCTTCAGTTTTGGAGTTATCTCAGGGGATATTTCAATCAATTCACCTTTTGATCTAAGCTATTGCACAAAAAGTCAGGTACATTGGAATTCAACTTCCTGGTTGCAAATGCAACAAACCTTTCATGTATTCTTCCCTGCGTTTCTGGTATAATTCTAGCTGTGTCCACCCACTATACTCGGGTCTTGCAGCCTTCTCCACCAGATCGTCTTGTTCCTGAGTCTTAGCCTGTCCCCTCTCTCTGACCTCCGGTGACATACGAGACCGCACATTGTTATACTTTGGTGTAGGGTTATCTCTACATGCTGGTACTGTATGGACAGATGGACAGCTCTCTGGTGAACCATCACTGCTGAACTGTTCAATAGTTTCATAGCTTCCATCCTCTGACGATACCATAGGTCTCTTTGGTGTGTAGGCAAAGTGATTGAGGTTGAAGGAATGATTATTGTTGCCCATCTGAAATGACAAAAAATGTTATTTATAATGGCAGCTTCACAAATTGAATACGTGAAGAAAGTATGTAAAGCAGAACTTCTATCTTAAGTTCAAGGGGGGGCCTAGAGACCTTTCTATCTATGAAGAGTATTTGATTCTATCACATCTGTGAGTGGAGAAGAAGATTTTTGAAATGTTAGCCAATTTTACCCCTTTAGACCCCTCCCACAGCCCCCTGGGGGGTGGGGGTCATATAATTCACAATTTTGATTGGCCTTATGCCTTAGAAGGTTTGTGCAAAATTTCATTGAAATTGCTTCAGCGGTTTTGGAGAAGAAGTCGATAATGTAAATTGTTTACGGACACACGACGCACAACACACAACGATGGACAAAAGGCGATTAGAATAGGTCACTTGAGACTTCGTCTCAGGTGACGTAAAAAGGCATGAGTTATATAATTGTTATATTAGCAGATAAAGACAAAAACCTTACATGAACTTAATTCATCAAACTAGAAATGTCTAGAATCAATAAATGCTCCTGCTTGCACATATAAAGTTAGATTTGATAGAATTGATATCAATATAAAATGTCATTGCTACAAAAAATGAACCACTATGGCTAAAGCTATGATTCAGGCTAGGATTAAAACTTTTGATAATCCAATGCATTCTCAAATCTATATAGACATCGGACACAAATACATATATAAGTTTATCTATATGTACGTACCTTGATCCTCTTGGCACTCGGTGTATTCGGGAGCATGTTAAGTTTGTTTTTGAGGCCAGATATGTAGCTACATATGCTGCCTGTTTTGGGTTTGGTTACAGCAGGGGTCCTTGGGGTCGGAGTGGTCTGGGGCTTTGCCTTAGTCATGGAGTTACAACATTTGTGTCCACACAGAGACTTATTGTAGCAGCAATGATTACACGGCCGCAGTCCGCCCAGAGTTTGTCCACCTGTGGCTCAGCAGATTTTTGGAGGAGTACATGTACTAATATTAAGGGCTTAAATGCACTTACCAGTAATTATCAATGATACATGTATCTGCAGTACCATTACATGACAAAGGCAACACTGTTGATTATTTATTACCCGATTATTTAACAAGATTTCTTCAAATCCTTAAATTTTTGTCTGAAATGCATGTTTATGTACAATGTGTAATTAATTATAATTTGTACATACCATATTAAATCTAAGAGTTAAAATAAAATTGCATTGTCAAAATTGCAGGCATCATCTTTTTTCCCAACAGATATCTTCATTCAACATGCATGTATACATAAAATTATAGACTAATAATGATTCTTTTAGCCATCATTATTTTCAATATGAACAATAATAAACAAATTGAAATGCTTAGATAGACTTCTCAACATTATCTCACCTAGAGATCCACCACCCGATTTCAGCTGTTGATTGCTCCCATCACCCTGTGGAAAGTCAGGATCTAAACCATTTACACCAAAGTTTTACCATACATTTCATTTCACAGAGATGTGTTACTACAAACCAACTATCTTTCGCGGCTACTAAAGTTTGTGATTTTCCATTTCAAAACAAGTTCCTGAGTATATTTACATTTGCAGATTTGAAAATTGACAGGACATTCCTATCAGTATCAATGATGTATATTTTAAATCGCAGAGATAAAATTTTACGAATTCACTTGCATCACGAAAATTCGCGAAAGTAAATTGCACTCGAAAGAAAATCGCATGTGAAAGAAAGCTGGCTTACAGTATTTAAAACCCCAGAGGGAAATTCTAAATGACTATCTATTACCAGATGAAAATAACTGATTCTTAAGCTGGCCATCATTTTCAATATTTGTGGGTATATTTCAAGTTCAAATTTTTATCATCATATTTTCCTCATTCATAACTAACTTGCACATATATTTACTGAGTTTCCTGTCTGGTTACACATCCTACCTTTGATGGAACATTTGAAATCCTTGTGGCCCCCAGGTAGTACGGAGAATAGGTAGTTTCAACATCCAGTCCAACTGAAAGTTTAAAGTACTACTGATAAACTACATTTATGAATTACACTCATATACGAAACAAAATATGACATATAATACAAAAATTTAGAAACAAGAGATCCCAGAGGGATCTTGGCGCCCACAAAAGAATGATCTATGTTTGACAATGAAAAGATGAATATTTTCTCTACTTTTCAAACTTTTTCAAACATACTTTACATATAGAATTTGAGACATATTGCTTCAGTACTTTCAGAGAAATAGCAGTAACAAACTTCAACTATCAAAATCCAACATGGCTCCTTGGCGGCCATCTTGTTGATCAATCGGTCCCAAATCGCAATACGCACAACTAGGGCCCTAGGGGAACCTACAAATAAAATTTGAGACAGATCTCTTCAGTACTTTCTGAAAAATAGCGGTAACAAACTTAAAATTATCAAAATCCAAGATGGCGGTCTGGCGGCCATTTCGTTGACCAATTGGTCCCAAAATGCTTTATGCGCAACAAGGGCCCTAGGGGAACCTACAAATAAAATTTTAGACAGATCTCTTCTGTACTTTCTGAGAAATAGTGATAACAAACTTTAAATATCAAAATGCAAGATGGCTGCCTGGCGGCCATCTTATTCACCCATCAGTCCCAAAACGAAATATGCAAAACTAGGGGAACCAACATATGAAATTTGAGACAGATCCCTTCAGTACATGTACTTTGTGAGAAATAGCGATAACAAACTTAAACTATCAAAATCCAAGATGGCCACCTGATAGATCAGTCCCAAAACGCAATATGCATAACTACGTCCCTAGGAAAACCTACATATGAAATTTGAGACAGATCCCTTCAGTACTTTGTCAGAAAAAGCAATAAGAAGAAATGTTCACGGACGGACGGACGGATGGACGGACGGATGGACCACGGACAAAAAGCAATTTGAATAGCCCACCATCTAATTATGGTGGGCTAAAAATGTAATTTTCAAATATATCTCTTGTCTCACCAGCCAAAGGTCCTTTCAGTTTATGGGAACAAAGAAATCAAATCTCACACTAGCAAACCTATAACTCAATTTCTGTTTTGGTGCTTTCATATGGAAAATGTGTTTGTAAAAGGGAAATTGCAAATGGTGGCACATGCAATCAGATTCACAATCAAGTATCACACAAACCAAGCTCAGGAATCAAAAACTTTAGAGGCAAGAACTTAATCATGGAACCTTAAGTTGCTCTATTCAACACAATTTGGGGTGCATACCTCATCCAAATACACTATTGCCATTAGATTATTCCTTCAACAACATAAAAGGAACACCCATTGGTTATAGACTTACCCCAGTCCTGACTGATGAGGTGGATGTATAAATCGGACCCTGTGGAAGCCCTCTGAACCTCCAGCTTTTTGGTGAAGCCTGCTTCTTTCAGTAAAAATGAATCCCTTAAGGATTAAGAAGAGAATTAATAATAAAATTCACATTCCTTTACAGTTCCAACTGAATTCCTCAGATTCAACAGTAAGCCTATATATTTATTGAAAAATCTCATTGTCCTGTCTATCTTCTAAAGTGTGAAAAAAACCAAAATGTTACTCCAGTACTTGAAAGGTGTATTCAAACTGAATTTGATGACAAAATTAAGATTGAGGTGATAAATATTATCATAACTATAAAATGGTCATATACCGGTAACATTTTTTTTCTTGGATCATTGGTAAACGAAACACACCCGAATTATTCTTTTTTGACATTCAACTTCAGTTTTAATTTTAACATAATAAAAGACCATGATCTATGCAACCAATGTGTTTAAATTAAGCCAGAGATGAAAATGGAAAATCTTAAAAAAGACTGGAATTTATTTTTTTATGAAAAAAGGAATTACATGTACCAGGTAGCTGTTTTCTGAAAGTCTAAAACGCTGAAATCAGCCAATCGGCTGATGATTTTCATCCCTATTAAGCATATATTCATCATCTTATCTTTCACTCACATGAGCTTGCGTCTGAAGATGATTTTGTTGTCAGTGTTAGCTACCAGTAAAATACTGGTATGCATGGGTGAGGCTGTCTTCTTTGTCTCAAGACTTTCCTGGTTAGCAATGCTGAGGTGTATCAGGATCTCTGCTGTGTCAACATTGTAACGTGACACCTAAAATGGAGGTGAATTTTGCAATCAAATAAATATGAATGTCTTTACATCTTATAATTACTAAATCTCAAATCATATTTAATAATACAAATAGAACTCTCATAAATGCCTCCATAAGAAATCTGAACAAGAAGGAACAGGACATAATACAATGGGAGGGAACATGACGGAAAGCTAGAAGGATTTAACCTTACTGCATCCAAAGGGTCTCCATATACATGTTGTATTATAAACTTATGAGATGTACAGTGCAATGTGAATTTGCTCACAAAATAATGATCAACATCACAATTGATACCTTCCCTAACTCCGTAATAAGCTAAGACAGAATAATAACGGAGATGACTGCAAAAAGGACAAAGCTGTACAATATTCAACTTATTCTTGGAAAGATGAGCATTGCATGCTACTAGCACTTGCCTGAAGTCCAACAAAAGAGATATATCATCTTTTTTCTCCTTCGAAAGACAGACACATGTCAAATACTGCAATCAATTTAATCACATTCAGGTTCATTATAGGATGTGCCAGTTAGTTTAGGAGGTGGAGACTACCCATAGATATATGGTCATTACCTGGCAACTACCCCATGTAGGATTCTAACTCGAAACAAAGAGGTGGAGGACCAGTGGTAATATGTCGGAACCCCATAACTACTTGGCCAATTATGGCCACTGTAAATACAGACAAACCTGCTATGACAGAATTAATGGACACCTGTCTATAAAGGACAGACTCATCAACTTGATTTGGTGAACTTGATCACATTATAACTGACCTCTGTATAAAAAACATTTTTGCTACCTTGTGTCCTGAGACTTTCAACTGTATATGATTACTGTTTGCAGACAACATTAAAATGTAAAATCCAACACGACATCAAGAGATTTTATAAATTGTTCCCCGAGGTAAGTGAGATATTTTACCTGTTCCATGGTAAGTTCATACTTTGGGAGATATGTAACTGAGTCTCGCACCTGGTTACCAAATGGAGGGTGTCTGTTGACAATCTATAATGTAGAAAACAAAAAAGTTCAGATATAGATAAAAACAATTCAAATAGTCGGTTAAATTACTATAATAATATTTCAAGAATAAACTTTAAATGAGAACTAAACCAAAAGATAAGCTTTAATTAAAATCTGGTATGATTCAATTGCATGTATCAAACTTCCATTTCGATTTTAGTGATATTTATGCAGACTGGAACTATTGCATTGGTTTTAATTCATTATCTTAAGGAGAAGCCGAAAAGGTTTGAGTGATGCAACCTGCAATTTAGCATTTAGATTGCAATATACAGGTAAGCATGACACAGCCTTATTCAGTTAGGAAATGAAGACAGAAACAGCAAAAACAGGGCAGCTCCATAATTTCTTACAAGTTCTAGATCTCTGGGATTGGTTTCTTCAATCTTCTGAAAGCTTGTGATTCCAGCATTTACAAGAGCTGTTGACAATGCTGGACCTGCATGTGCAAACATGATTTATATTCCATTTATAAAACAGTTTTTATTTTGGTAAAATTTGAGTTAAACTCAAACTAAACAGTCATGGGTATAGGACATCATTGGCTATTAAAGAAATATTCATATATGATTTGAGTTGAATTTAAGAATCACTTAAGAACAAGAGGCCTAAGAGCCTTAACGGTCATCTGACAACCTTGGCAACAGTTGTATTGGAAATTAAGTAGATATGGTGTGATGGTGGCCATCTTCAATTTTGAATCCACCTGAAAAATAACAACATTTTGTCTAGACCATGTCAGCATCATTTCAGATGACCTATTAAGACATTTTGAACATGTTCTTGATTAAAGTTTTAAATTTCAATATTTTTATTTTTTATACTGAACCTATCCTCTCTAACTGTTTGGCAACATGTTTAGAGTTCTCCCAGAGTCTGGCTTTAATTGCTTTACACAGCTGTGCAGCACTCAGGAATGCCTGGTAGTCGTCTCGTATCCAAAGTACCTCCATCAGACCTACACATCAAATACAAAATCATTAAATGATATCTTAACAGTTGTAGAGGTTGTGGTGACAGAAAAAACACATTACGACATCCCTTCCCTTTGGGATGCAAGTTTGAATCCCATGTAGGGCAGTTTTTTAATTTCATATAGGGCAGTTGTTTGATTGTTCTCTGGGTAGTCCAGCTTTCCTCTACCCTCTAAACCTTGCATGTCCTGAAATGACTCTGGCTGTTGATAGAACATTAAACCAATCAATTCAAACCAAAGTAACAGTGTTGAAATACAATAATTGAAAATAAGAAGTGCGATCTTAACGTGGAATTTGACACTAAAAAATCTGACGGCTCAAACTTATCACTTACTCAGAAATGTTTGTCATTACGCAATATCAAATCCTTATAAAATATTGATGTATTGACTTATTTAAATTCTGAAGAATTAACATACATCTAGAAAGTCTTTGGGCAGCTCTGAAGATCCTGGTGGTATCCTGTTGCAAAGCAAAATCCTGTACAAGGAGGCAACCAAGTTGTGCTTGCATGAGGCTGAAGATAAAAAGAAATAATAATTACCAGCTTAATGCAGGAAATCTGTCATTCTTATAAATCATGCAGAGAGAAACATAGATGAAACCAATAAAAACATGATTTCCTTAATATTCAGAAAAAAGTTTTACATATCTATCACTCTTGACTTTCTGGAATTGAATTTAAAGTAATTCAGTTGCATCAAAACAGATTTCTTCAATTTATATGAACTTGTTGTTTTTATCAAATCACAGTTTATAGATAAACACACTAATTCAAAAGAATAAAATAAGAACATAAAATTCCTTACCAGTTGACTTTCATTTGCTTTGTTTTAATCTTTCCTGGCAATTGAAACCTAAAAATATTAATACTGCTTTTCAAGACAACTCATCCAAAATCTAAAAACTTGTATAGCCTGAAACACTTCAGAGATAATAATAAAATACCCAACATTTTTGACAGAAAACAAAAACTAAAGTTGTCTTAATCATTTAATCACTTTGGCAAATGAAGAATCAATTTCCATATATCAACTCTATGACCTTGAAAGCGGGTAAGGTTATCCATTTGAACAATGACCATGGACAAATTAAGGATAAGGAATATCTGTAAGATATCATCCTCCATCCAATACAAAAAATCAACGTATTTCCATGGTAACTTAATTTTTATGTTTTCCGATCTTACAACTTTTTCAGAGGCATTTATATATAATTCTGCACTCCACAGTTTTAAGAATGGCTAATTTGTTGTTGTAATTGAAATGTCTTCATGGCGATTTATTTTCACGAAATCTAGTCACCCACAAAATATTAGAGATCAAATTGCACATGATAATAGTTTAGCTTACAGTATATCAAAGCAGGATGGAATAAAACTGGACAGACATGGTTAACACTATAATATGTCCCCAACCTCTTTCCATTTCATCGTCAGGGCATAAAAATATTACCATCACCCAGAGAGAAAATTGACTATACACTTGTATGAACTTCTTTCAACGATGAACATATATTTTGATATAGTTCAGTAAAATGAATTTTCATTGCTTTTATTGTATACCATTGATAGCGCAGAACAATATCAATCATTGATGATTGTATTATATAAAATCAACAGAACCACTCGGCCAGTACAACATTGAATTATGGTTTAAATGTTACAGAGGAAAATAACTACCTGATAGTCAGCCTATTCTTATCCCTGTTCAATGTATTCAGGGTCTTTTTCTCATTCACCCTCAGCTGGACTTCCATAAACTCCTCACTCCCAGCTACAATCTCAAGCTTTAGAGATGGAAAAATCATTGTTATTCATCATCGCATATATATCTCCAAAATCCCATACAGTTTTGAAATATATTACATTTAGAAAATATCATATAACCAGGATTAAAAATGAAATAATGTTGATGGACACAGACTTTTTAACAAATGCAACATTTCAAACTTATCAAAAATACATTTTTATTAAAAATAAAATCTCAGAGTAAATTATTTTATTTATGTTAGTATCTTATTAAACTTGAAATGAAGATTCTGGTTTACTGGCATGTTTATTATTTTAAGATTTCATGCAAAAGTCGCTCGGACAGCATTTGTCTACTTTTTTGAGAATGACTCATATATCAGCTAAACAAATACAGTTCAATCAATTAAAATAGTATAGAATTAATATGGCACATGATTGTCACATGGTTAACAGAAGTGGTGATTATTGAGATTTTAAATAAAATTTATAAATAAATAGGCTATTAAAAGTAAAAAAAAAACAATGCCATTTGTTCATTTTATTGTAAAGACATGTTTTTATCTAGTTAACTTATCATTCTGTATTTTAATATTATAGAGTTATCTGTCCTTTTGTGTACAGTAGTTGTCGACAGCAGCTTTGTTCTGTTATTACGAGTCATAATTTTGTATGCATCATATAAGTATTTTAGAGAAAATGACGTAATTTACTCCCACAAAATAACATAAGATAACTTTGTAATATTCAAAGACACAACATTTTAAAGACATACAGCCAGGCTAAGATATGATTAAGTTGAAGCTAAATAATTCAACTATATGTCCATACCAAGTCGCTGATGCTCTCCTCCCCTGTCACACCACAGAACTTCTTCATTGTCTCAAAGGCGATACAATACCTTGCCATCAGTCGCCCTGCTTCTGTAACACCAATCATAAATGTTTGAGTAAAAAGAAAACTGTGTAATAGAGAAGTAAAACGGTGAAGACAATGTGTGGAGGGACAAATGGACGGAACAATGAAGAGATGCCAACCTAAAACTTCATATGGTGTCATTTGTCATATGTTATTTTCTAACCTGTGTAAAATCTGTCGAATCCAGTTTATGTCTAATCTGGATCCACGTCTCTTCCAGCTTTGTTGTATAGCATTTCCCCTCTAAATTATACTGTAATTAAAATCTGTTGAATTTGAATACCTGTCTGATACCAACTAAATATGCTAGTCCCAATGATATATCCTTCATACAAGTTATATTGTATATCAATTGTGATCATTTTTTGTCATAAATTCCTTACCTGTGCTTTGAATATCAAATGTTTCTCCATTCATTTTGATCATCTGGATACCAGCTAGTTGATTCAGATTCCTCATGCAAAGTTCTAAAGGAAAGGAAATGACTACCAGTGGAAGAAAATTTTGGAAAAGTGAGTAATACATGGTGGAAAACTACTGTATGTATTGCTGATCATGACTGTTTTTGGGCAGTATCAGATGTTTCTTTACCGAGATAATCAGTTATTATCACCATTTGGCAGATTTATTTCCCTTTATAGAATTTATAAAATCCTTTTGAATAGTGCTCTTTTGAAGTAGTTATTAGCTAACTCACTTAGCATTATGAGAGATGCATTCGCAAGCTGCCATACACCAGAGAAAACCTTTCAAAGACAAACTTGCAGTGGATTTTGAACCTTTACCTGAAGTTCCATGGGCTGAATATGATATTCAGGCCAAAAGCAGGTGTCAACAATATATATGCAGCTCATATATGAAAAGGGAAGTATACCTTGAAGTTTAGTCTCTGTTTGCTCTCTTGTAAGGCCAATTGGCATTCCTGAAAGATATAATATGGATTTATGTGTAATATCATCTTGAACATGCAAAACAACCAAACTTATTTCCAGAAATTGATATCTTCCACAATTACACCAAAAAGTATTAATATTCAATTTCAAATCCCAAAATACTAAATTTCTGCAACAAGCATTGAAATGGAAATCGCTAGTAGCCAGTGTTGGAAATTTTATAATCTTTTATATCAAATTATTGCTAATGTGATAAAATTTATAACATTAATATTGTGATGTGATATAATATGGAAAATTTAAATTTAGAAATGTTATTTGTATATTTGTAATATGTGTATCATATTGGTCATGTTTAACTGTCTGTATCCTTAGGGACATGTCACGTATCGCCGGTCAAGTTGTCCAGACATCAATGAAAGTTATTTAATAGAACATATAAAGGAGTGTATATATGCCTTGTATCTATAGGAATCATGTACAACGGTCAGGTTTTGATGTAACTAAAAATAACATTGTACAAGTTCAAAACTTCAGTGGCTACAATATAGTATAAATCATAGAATCCTGACTACTAAGACATTTTTACTAAGAATAGGTAAAGCGGATAATAACATATGTATATTTTGTGGAACTTCTCCCGAAACCATAACACACATACTATGGGACTGTGATAAAACATCAAATCTGATAGAACAACTGAGAATAGCAATTATTACAAAAAATCTAGTACTTAGATTCAGTAAACAAGAATTCATATTTGGCAAGAAAGTTAACAATAAACATTCACATTTTAATTTAGACAACTTAATCTTACTTTTAACAAAACAGGTCTTAACAGAAATACAACTTTGTCTCCAATTTTAAATTTTAAAACATTAAAAACATACACAAAAACCAATAAAAACTTGTAAAATAAATATTTGACCTAGGTTTGACAGAGGTACCTTGTATGTATGTGTGTTCTGCATCTCTCCGATACTTAACAATGTATATAACCTTAAAATATCAATTTTGAAAACTTATCCTCTATAAATTATCAGTGAGTTTGTTAGTGTAAATGTGTTGTCCATTGATTGATGTATATTATGAGTATACATGACTACTTTTGTATTAACTTAATTAACTCCAACATACATCGTTCAAATATGTTGTATTGTATTTGTATGTACAAAACTTTTGAAAATGAATAAAAAATAAATTAATAAAAAAAAATAACATTGATTTATAGATATTACTCAACACGAACATGTTGGCTTATATAAATGCCATCAAAACCAGTTTATAGTGGTCACTTCCCCCAGTGTTCGACCATGAGTACTGGGCCATACTTTGTCATCTGGAATAAAGCGATGAAACCACAACTTAGTGTTTGACTCTACATAAACTCAACTCTACACTTCACCATCAACAATACAGACAACACCGACTTAAGGAACACACAGACTTAGAATTACTATATTCAATTTCAAATCCCAAAAAACTAAATCTCTGCAACAAGCATTGAAATCGAAATCACTACTAACCACAAAAGAAGATTGATTTACACTAAATTATGAATGTGCATGTAATGTTTTACATCCTAATTTATAGGGTTAAGTGTTTGGAGTTTTTCATCACCCTGATATAGAGGTAGGGTACTGACCGTAAAGTTTAGGGTTTTTCATCACCCTGATACAGAGATAGGGTACTGACTGTAGTGTTTGGAGTTTTTCATCACCCTGATACAGAGATAGGGTACTGACCGTAGTGTTAAGGGTTTTTCATCACCCTGCCACAGAGATAGTGTTTGGAGTTTTTCATCACCCTGATACAGAGATAGGGTACTGACCGTGGTGTTTAGGGTTTTTCATCACCCTGATATAGAGATAGGGTACTGACCATAGTGTTTGGAGTTTTTCATCACCCTGATACAGAGATAGGGTACTGACTGTTGTGTTTAGAGTTTTTCATCACCCTGATACAGAGATAGGGTACTGACCGTAGTGTTTAGGGTTTTTCATCACCACAGAGATAGGGTACTGACCGTAGTGTTTAGGGTTTTTCATCACCCTGATATAGAGGTAGGTGTGTCTGATCCATTCCATTGCTATAGCCATGTCACTAATAGTTTGCAGTACTATCTCAGCATTCAGGTGTTCTATCAGGTGCTTGTGGAGGCTGTTAAAAATGATCAGAAGTAAATTAATTATTAAATAAGGTGAGAATATTAATTAAAACAATGGAACACAATGACTGATTTCAAAATTCTGAAAAATTAAAAAAGAAATAAAACTATATTAAACAAATGTTCTACAATCAATTTTGACTATTATTTAACAACTGTGACCAATAATCTAACAATTACCTGCTCTCAATCAGCTGTGTTCCATTTAATAATGATTCATACTTCAGCTGTCAAAGAGAACAATTAAGCACAATCAGAATACTGTAAATACAGAGGACTCCACATAATCAAATAACGGTTATTTGAATATTTTGGTTATTTGCATAAAATTCTGCGGTCCCGATTTTTTCCTTCTTTATCTTTGTTTTTCAACTCCGTGTATTTGCATAGACTTTTACATGACCTCCGGTTATTTGAATAAAGTATTTGTGAAATTCTAAAAATAAAATCGAATATTTTTCAATTTTGCGATATATTTTTAGCGAAATTCGCCGATATGTTTCAAGATACTTTGCTTTTACTAGAAATCATCATGGTGACAAATTAATTGTATACTTATTTAAGCATTATCAAATTTTAATGCCAAATTGATTTTGAACTATTGCAAATTAGCACAATGATGAATTTATGCACACACAATGATGAATTTATGCACACACAATGATGAATTTATGCACACACAATGATGAATTTATGCACAAACAATGATAAATTTATGCACACACACAATGATGAATTTATGCACACACAATGATGAATTTATATGCACACACAATGATGAATTTGCTTTATCCAAGACACATAAAAAATGTCCCCAGTGCAAAGTTTCTAATATGAAACAGAATACAGTTCGCATTATTTCAAAGTGTGAAAGGTTTTTACGTTATGAGTTAAAACAAAACATTAGTTTTGTCTCACCTTGTTCTGAGTCTTTGTCATTATAACAGCAGTAGCAGTCGTGTCAAACTGTGAATAATGAAAATAATTTGAGGATCGTCGATCATCATCTGTATGAATTTAACATTCAGTAAATAATGTTTTGCTATAAATTATAATTAATTGACCAAAAATCTTCCATTGAAGAAATACACTTCATATTACATGTAACCTAGAAAAAGGCAGATCCATGTAGGTAGAAACACATTGGCTTGTAAAACTAACAAAACATGAAAGTGAATTTCATGCAAAGCTCAAAGTAAGATTATTTTTTTTGTGTTATCTAAATGATTCTCAAACATATTTTTTTTAAACATTTCTCCCATAATTTGGCGTAACAGCCATCATGCAAATATTACATGTGGGTTAAAAAATAGAAATAACGTACCTGTGGTCGTCCAGCCCGGCCAATCATCTGTAGAACCTGTGTGTTAGAATACTCCTCCAGCATCCCCATGTTGTAGTGTTGTGTGGACTTGAGGATTACAAGGTGAGCAGGAAGGTTCACACCCATAGCAAGGGTGCTGGTTGCAACTGTCATAACCGCAATACAATATATAACCAGCATGCTTGTAACAACTGTCATAACCCCAATACAATATATAACCAACATGCTTGTAGCAACTGTCATAACCCCAATACAATATATAACCAGCATGCTTGTAGCAACTGTCATAACCCCAATACAATACATAGCCAGCATGCTTGTAGCAACTGTCATAACCCCAATACAATACATAACCAGCATGCTTGTAGCAACTGTCATAACCCCAATACAATACATAACCAGCATGCTTGTAGCAACTGTCATAACCCCAATACAATACATAACCAGCATGCTTGTAGCAACTGTCATAACCCCAATACAATACATAACCAGCATGCTTGTAGCAACTGTTATATACCCCAATAAAATACATAACCAGCATGCTTGTAGCAACTGTCATAACCCAATACAATACATAACCCATGCTTGTAGCAACTGTCATACCCCAATACAATACATAACCAGCTTGCTTGTAGCAACTGTCATAACCCCAATACAATACATAAGCAGCATGCTTGTAGCAACTGTCATAACCCCAATAAAAATACATAACCAGCTTGCTTGTAGCAACTGTCATAACCCCAATACAATATACCAGCATGCTTGTAGCAACTGTCATAACCCCAATACATACATACCAGCATGCTTGTAGCAACTGTCATAACCCCAATAAAATACATAGCCAGCATGCTTGTAGCAACTGTCATAACCCCAATAAAATACATAGCCAGCATGCTTGTAGCAACTGTCATAACCCCAATACAATACATACCAGCATGCTTAGCAACTGTCATAACCCCAATACAATACATAGCCAGCATGCTTGTAGCAACTGTCATAACCCCAATAAAATACATAGCCAGCATGCTTGTAGCAACTGTCATAACCCCAATACAATACATAGCCAGCATGCTTATAGCAACTGTCATAACCCCAATACAATATATAACCAGCATGCTTGTAGTAATTGTCATAACCCCAATACAATATATAACCAGCATGCTTGTAGCAACTGTCATAACCCCAATACAATATATAACCAGCATGCTTGTAGCAACTGTCATAACCCCAATACAATACATAACCAGCATGCTTGTAGCAACTGTCATAACCCCAATACAATATATAACCAGCATGCTTGTAGCAACTGTCATAACCCCAATACAATACATAGCCAGCATGCTTATAGCAACTGTCATAACCCCAATACAATACATAACCAGCATGCTTGTAGCAACTGTCATAACCCCAATACAATATATAACCAGCATGCTTGTAGCAGCAATTGTCATAACCCCAATACAATACATAAGCCAGCATGCTTATAGCAATTGTCATAACCCCAATACAATACATAACCAGCATGCTTGTAGCAACTGTCATAACCCCAATACAATACATAACCAGCATGCTGTAGCAACTGTTCATAACCCCAATACAATACATAACCAGCATGCTTGTAGCAATTGTCATAACCCCAATACAATACATAACCAGCATGCTTGTAGCAACTGTCATAACCCCAATACAATACATAACCAGCATGCTTGTAGCAACTGTCATAACCCCAATACAATACATAACCAGCATGCTTGTAGCAACTGTCATAACCCCAATACAATACATAACCAGCATGCTTGTAGCAACTGTCATAACCCCAATACAATACATACCAGCATGCTTGTAGCAACTGTCATAACCCCAATACAATACATAACCAGCATGCTTGTAGCAACTGTCATAATCCCAATACAATACATAACCAGCATGCTTGTAGCAACTGTCATAACCCCAATACAATACATAACCAGCATGCTTGTAGCAACTGTCATAACCCCAATACAATACATAACCAGCATGCTTGTAGCAACTGTCATAACCCCAATACAATACATAACCAGCATGCTTGTAGCAACTGTCATAACCCCAATACAATACATAACCACCATGCTTGTAGCAACTGTTATAACCCCAATACAATACATAACCACCATGCTTGTAGCAACTGTCATAACCCCAATACAATACATAACCAGCATGCTTGTAGCAACTGTCATAACCCCAATACAATACATAACCACCATGCTTGTAGCAACTGTCATAACCCCAATACAATACATAACCAGCATGCTTGTAGCAACTGTCATAACCCCAATACAATACATAGCCAGCATGCTTGTAGCAACTGTCATAACCCCAATACAATACATAACCAGCATGCTTGTAGCAACTGTCATAACCCCAATACAATATATAACCAGCATGCTTGTAGCAACTGTCATAACCCCAATACAATACATAACCAGCATGCTTGTAGCAACTGTCATAACCCCAATACAATACATAGCCAGCATGCTTATAGCAATTGTCATAACCCCAATAAATACCATAACCATAGCAACTGTCATAACCCCAATACAATACATACCAGCATGCTTACATAGCAATTGTTATAACCCCAATAACAATACATAACCAGCATGCTTGTAGCAATTTGTCATAACCCCAATAAAATACATAACCAGCATGCTTGTAGCAACTGTCATAACCCCAATACAATACATAACCAGCATGCTTGTAGCAACTGTCATAACCCCAATACAATACATAGCCAGCATGCTTGTAGCAAACTGTCATAACCCCAATACAATACATAACCAGCATGCTTGTAGCAATTGTTATAACCCCAATACAATACATAACCAGCATGCTTGTAGCAACTGTCATAACCCCAATAAAATACATAACCAGCATGCTTGTAGCAACTGTCATAATCCCAATACAATATATAACCAGCATGCTTGTAGCAACTGTCATAACCCCAATACAATACATAACCAAGCATGTGTAGCTTGTAACCCCAATACAATACATAACTGCATGATAGCAATTCATAACCCAATAAATACATAGCCAGCATGCTTGTAGCAACTGTCATAACCCCAAATACAATACATAACCAGAATGCTTGTAGCAACTGTCATAACCCCAATACAATACATAACCAGCATGCTTGTAGCAACTGTCATAATCCCAATAAAATACATAACCAGCTTGCTTGTAGCAACTGTCATAACCCCAATACAAATACATAACCAGCATTGCTTGTAGCAACTGTCATAACCCCAATACAATACATAACCAGCATGCTTGTAGCAACTGTCATAACCTCAATACAATAACATAGCAGGATGCTTGTAGCAACTGTCATAACCCCAATAAAATACATAACCAGCTTGCTTGTAGCAACTGTCATAACCCCAATACAATACATAGCCAGCATGCTTACAGCAACTGTCATAACCCCAATAAAATACATAGCCAGCATGCTTGTAGCATTTGTCATAACCCCAATAAAATACATAGCCAGCATGCTTGTAGCAACTGTCATAACCCCAATACAATACATAGCCAGCATGCTTGTAGCAACTGTCATAACCCCAATACAATACATAGCCAGCATGCTTATAGCAATTGTTATAACCCCAATACAATATATAACCAGCATGCTTATAGCAATTGTTATAACCCCAATACAATACATAAGCCAGCATGCTTGTAGCAACTGTCATAACCCCAATACAATACATAACCAGCATGCTTGTAGCAACTGTCATAATCCCAATAGCAATACATAACGCAGCTTGCTGTAACACATAACTGGCATTAACCCCAATATCAATACCATAACCAGCATGCTTGTTTTCAACTGTCATAACCCCAATACAATATTATAACCATGCGAATGCTTGTAGCAACTGTTCCCATAACCCCAATACATATATTAACCAGCATTGCTGGTAGCAACTTGTATAACCCCAATACAATTATATACCAGCATGCTCTGTAGCAATTGTACATAACCCCAATACAATAACTTTATAACACAGCATGCTGGTAGTAATCATGTCATTTTACCAATACAATACATAATCAGCATGCTTGTAGCAACTGTCATGAACCCCCATTTACAATACATATAACCAGCGATGCTTGTAACAACTGTCATAAGCCCCAAATACAATATATATAACCAGCATGCTTGGTAGCAATTGTTATAACCCCAATACATATATAACCAGCATGCTTGTAAGCAACTGTCATAACCCCAATACAATACATAACCAGCAACTTGCTTTTAGGCAATTGTCATAACTCCAATACAATACATAACAGACATGCTTTGTAGCAACTGCCATAGCCCCAATACAATACATAAGCCAGCATGCTTGTAGCAATTGCCATAGCCCCAATACAATACATATCCAGCATTGTTTGTAGCAATTGTATAATTACCCCAATACAATACAGAATAACCAGCATGCTTGTAGCAACTGTCATTAAACCCCAATACAATATATAGCCAGCATGCTGGTAATAGCAATTGTCATAACCCCAATACAATATATAAACCACGGCATGCTTTGATAGCAACTGTCATAACCCCAATACAATACATAACCAGCATGCTTGTAGCAATTGTATAACCCCAATACAATACATAGCCAGCATGCTTGTAGCAACTGTGTCATAACCCCAATACAATACATAACCAGCATGCTTGTAGCAACTGTTCATAACCCCAATACAATACATAACCAGCATGCTTGTAGCAACTGTATTGTCATATAACCCAATACAATATATAACTAGCAGGCTATGCTTGTAGCAACTGTATTAACCCCAATACATTAGATATACCACATGCTTTGTAGCAACTGTCAATAACCCCAATACAATATACATAACCAGACATGCTTTGTAGCAATTGTCATAACGCCCAATACAATACATAAACAGCATGCTTTGTAGCAACTGTTATAACCCCAATACAATATCATAACCAGCATGATTGTAGCAATTGTATTAACCCCAATACAATACATAGCCAGCATGCTTTGTTTATAGCAACTGTTAATAACCCCAATACAATATATAACCAGCATGCTTATAGCATTTGTCATAACCCCAATACAATACATAACCAGCTTGCTTGTAGCAACTGTTATAACCCCAATACAATATACATAGGTCCAGCATGCATTGTAGCAACTGTATAACCCCAATACAATACATAGCCAGCATGCTTATAGCAATTGTCATAACCCCAATACAATACATAACCAGTCATGCTTATAGCAATTGTCATAACCCCAATACAATACATAACCCGCATGCTGTGTAGCAAACTGTTATAACCCCAATACAATAATATAAACCAGCATGCATAGTAATTGTCATAACCCCACTACAATACATAACCAGCATGCTTGTAGCAACTGTTATAACCCCAATAACAATATATAACCAGCATGCTTGTAGCAATTGTCATATAACCCCAATACAATACATAACCAGCATGCTTATAGCATTTTGTTATAACCCCAATACAATACATAACCAGCATGCTTTATAGCAACTGTTCATTAACCCCAATACATATATAAACCAGCATGCTTGTAGCAACTGTCATAATCCCAATTGTACATAACCACCATGCTTGTAGTAATTGTCATAACCCAATACAATACATAACCAGCATGCTTGTAGCAACTGTCATACATCCCAATGCTTGTAGCAAAATAACATACAATACATACCAGCATGCTTGTAGCAACTGTTCATAACCCCAATAAAATATCATAAGCCAGCATGCTTATAGCAATTGTCATAACCCCACTACAATACATAACCAGCATGCTTGTAGGCAACTGTTATAACCCCAATACAATCCATAACCAGCATGCTTATAGCATTTGTCATAAACCCCCAATACAATACATAACCAGCATGCTTGTAGCAACTGTCATAACCCCAATACAATACATAACCAGCATGCTTTATAGCAACTGTCATAACCCCAATACAATACATAGCCAGCATGCTTTGTAGCAACTGTCATAACCCCAATACAATACATAACCAGCATGCTTGTAGCAACTGTCATAACCCCAATACAATACATAGCCAGCATGCTTGTCATAAGCAAACTGTCATAACCAGCCCAATACAATACAATACATAAAACCAGCATGCTTGTAGCAACTGTCATAACCCCAATACAATACATAACCAGCATGCTTGTAGCAACTGTCATAACCCCAATACAATACATAACCAGCATGCTTGCAACTGTAGCAACTGTCATAACCCCAATACAAATACATAACCAGCATGCTTGCTTGTAGCAACTGTCATAACCCCAATACAATACATAGCCAGCATGCTTGTAGCAACTGTCATAACCCCAATACAATACATAACCAGCATGCTTGTAGCAACTGTCATAACCCCAATACAATACATAACCAGCATGCTTATAGCAATTGTACATAACCCCAATACAATACATAACCAGCATGCTTGTAGCAACTGTCATAACCCCAATACAATACATAACCAGCATGCTTGTAGCAACTGTCATAACCCCAATACAATACATAACCAGCATGCTTTATAGCAATTGTCATAACCCCAATACAATACATAACCAGCATGCTTGTAGCAACTGTCATAACCCCAATACAATACATAACCAGCATGCTTGTAGCAACTGTCATAACCCCAATACAATACATAGCCAGCATGCTTGTAGCAACTGTCATAACCCCAATACAATACATAACCAGCATGCTTGTAGCAACTGTCATAATCCCAATACAATACATAACCAGCATGCTTGTAGCAACTGTCATAACCCCAATACAATACATAACCAGCATGCTTGTAGCAATTGTCATAACCCCAATACAATACATAACCAGCATGCTTGTAGCAACTGTCATAACCCCAATACAATACATAGCCAGCATGCTTGTAGCAACTGTCATAACCCCAATACAATACATAACCAGCATGCTTGTAGCAACTGTCATAACCCCAATACAATACATACCAGCATGCTTGTAGCAACTGTCATAACCCCAATACAATACATAACCAGCATGCTTGTAGCAACTGTCATAACCCCAATACAATACATAACAGCATGCTTGTAGCAACTGTCATAACCCCAATACAATACATAACCAGCATGCTTTGTAGCAACTGTCATAACCCCAATACAATACATAACCAGCATGCTTGTAGCAACTGTCATAACCCCAATACAATACATAACCAGCATGCTTGTAGCAACTGTCATAACCCCAATACAATACATAACCAGCATGCTTGTAGCAATGTCATAACCCCAATACAATACATAGCCAGCATGCTTGTAGCAACTGTCATAACCCCAATACAATACATAACCAGCATGCTTGTAGCAACTGTCATAACCCCAATACAAATACATAAGCCAGCATGCTTGTAGCAACTGTCATAACCCCAATACAATACATAACCAGCATGCTTGTAGCAACTGTCATAACCCCAATACAATACATTAACCAGCATGCTTTGTAGCAACTGTCATAACCCCAATACAATACATAACCAGCATGCTTGTAGCAACTGTCATAACCCCAATACAATACATAACCAGCATGCTTGTAGCAATTGTCATAACCCCAATACAATACATAACCAGCATGCTTGTAGCAACTTGTCATAACCCCAATACAATACATAGCCAGCATGTTTGTAGCAACTGTCATAACCCCAATACAATACATAACCAGCATGCTTGTAGCAACTGTCATAACCCCAATACAATACATACCAGCATGCTTATAGCAATTGTCATAACCCAATACAATACATAACCAGCATGCTTTAGCAATTTATAACCCCAATACAATACATAACCAGCATGCTTTGTAGCAACTGTCATAACCCCAATACAATACATAACCAGCATGCTTGTAGCAACTGTCATAACCCCAATACAATACATAACCAGCATGCTTGTAGCAACTGTCATAACCCCAATACAATACATAACCAGCATGCTTGTAGCAACTGTCATAACCCCAATACAATATATAACCAGCATGCTTGTAGCAATTGTCATAACCCCAATACAATACATAACCAGCATGCTTGTAGCAACTGTCATAATCCCAATACAATACATAACCAGCATGCTTGTAGCAACTGTCATAACCCCAATACAATATATAACCAGCATGCTTGTAGCAACTGTCATAACCCCAATACAATACATAACCAGCATGCTTGTAGCAACTGTCATAACCCCAATACAATACATAACCAGCATGCTTGTAGCAACTGTCATAACCCCAATACAATACATAACCAGCATGCTTGTAGCAACTGTCATAACCCCAATACAATACATAACCAGCATGCTTGTAGCAACTGTCATAACCCCAATACAATACATAACCAGCATGCTTGTAGCAACTGTCATAACCCCAATACAATACATAACCAGCATGCTTGTAGCAACTGTCATAACCCCAATACAATACATAACCAGCATGCTTGTAGCAACTGTTATAACCCCAATACAATATATAACCAGCATGCTTGTAGCAATTGTCATAACCCCAATACAATACATAACCAGCATGCTTGTAGCAACTGTCATAACCCCAATACAATACATAACCAGCATGCTTGTAGCAACTGTCATAACCCCAATAGAATACATAACAATACAATGCTTGTATAACCCCAATACATTACTGAAATTGACCGCAAATAAGACACTCCAACCAGAAAAGAAATATAGTTCAAAAGTGGTGGTGGGTGGTTCTGAGTATTGGCAGACATTCTGCCTGATTACATCAATCTATTAGGCTGCAATCTAGGATTTTTTAATGTCTGTCATTACTGTAAAAGTCATCAGTCAGACAGATAATAGCAAGATGATTCAGCATTGATAATAACAATGAAGACGCATGAATACAATTTGATCAAATTTACATGCCTTTGATCATTGTTATGATATTTTACATCTATGCTGAGACAGATATAAATGTGTACATATAAAAAAAACATGTTTTAAGTCTTTTGTTTATGTACCAATGTTAAAAAATAGGAAAGATGAACAAACCGAGAACTTGTAGTTGAGATGAAGCAAACAGCTCTTCAATGTACTTCCTGTCCTGGATATCCATGCCAGCATGGTGAATGCCAATACCTTTGACCAATGTGTCTGGAAAAGTATATAGTTTAAAATATATCTGTCAAATACAATATTTCTTATATAAAAAAAATACCATTTCATCTTTTGTTTACTGAATGTATTGACATTTTCAATGAATTTCTTTTTGGGTATACACTTTGTATTCTGAAAACTAAATTTAAAAAAAATCACTTTCCCCAAAGTAAAAACAACTAGACTACATAGAACACATATTAAATATATAATAATTTCACATTTTAACAGTTTCAAAATGCAAAATAACATGATAGAAATATTTGTTTAACCAAAGTCATTATAAAAAATTTGCCTTGTCCAACTGAAAGACTATGAAATAAAAGAATATCAAGGGATATATCCAATTTCACCTCTGAGTTTAAGATCCTTGACCAGATTTGAATATTTTAGCAGCACTTGTCTGTTCTTGACATCCTTTATATAGGTACTCCTGCTGTCTTTGGCTAGAATGTCAGCAGCCTGCTGAGTACCCTTCCTAGTGGAACAGAACTGAAACATGAAACTTACATGGTCATCTCTGATTTTCACCTAATAAGAAGAACCTGCACATTTGACACTAGCCATGGAACCTTCAAGCTAGCTTGATTATGGAGCTTTCAGCAAACTATATTTATTTGTAAATTAACTCTTATGCATTTTTATGTCATCAACTTTGCAAAAGTTAACTTGTATTTTTTTTTCTTTTTTTTTTTTTTTACATAATTCTTAAATCCTTAAATGCCCTATTATAAGCTGTTGAAAGCAAACCAAAGTGTAAAGACAGTTTAATCACATGGCATTGAAAATGGATCAAGGTCAAGGTCAAACAAACACCCTACCGCACAAATCAAGTTCAAGGTCAAACAAAAAAAAACCTACTTCATAGATCAAGTTCAAGGTCACAAATACAATACTTTATATATCAAGTTCAAGGCCACAAACACCATACTTTACAGATGAAGTTCAAGGTTAAACAAACACCATTTCTTACCACCAGAGCAGGTTTTCCATCAGAGTACGTGTTGATAATGCCACCAAGCTTGTAGCTGAGAGACATATCGAAGTGGAACCCAGAGCCTTTCTGTTCATCAAAAGGAAACCCCAACACCACCTTTCTGAGGCGCACTGGACGGAAACTATCATCCATCCTGGAAATTCATTCAAAGCTTTTATACAATGTTAAATATTAACTCATTCACTCCTGAAGGCACATTTAGACTCTTCTAAATCAAGGACTAGAACAGTTCATCACAAAATTTCAGGGGTAAATGAATTATTATTGAGATATCTAAGTAAAATTTTTTCAATTTTATTGTCATCAGCTGTTACCTTCCTCAGCAGCACAAGACAGAAACATCAACCATCTTGAAATAATTCATTCATCTTCATCACGGGAAATCAAGACTTTATTTAATGCTACTTAGCCTATAGACATGAATTTCAAAATCAATAAACTTGTCAATTGTCGATTTCGATAGTTATGCCCTGTGTAAAAAAAACACTAGGCCATAAAGACAGGTCATATTACTTGGTCCCTTGGAAGGTCTTTATAGACAGTTTTGACTGTATATGCAACAATTTGACACTGACATTGAAGATCACATTAAGATAAAAGCAACAATCATTACATGTACATTAAACAATTTTGAAGTGAAATTGGATATTGAAAAGTAAATGAATTAGTTAAAGATGCTCCACCGCCGACAGAGCAAAAATGATATTAATCAATAAATCATTTGAACAATAATTGGTGTTTAATTGTGTATATATATGCCTAATTAACACAAAAAAAATAATATAAAATAATTTATTTCGCCTTTGGTGCATCGCAATCAGTACATCATTCCATATAGGATATAGTGCAACGAAATTTTTTCGGGATGCAATTAATTATTTTCGATATTTTAAACTTGAAGTAAAATTAGAAGCTCAAACTTTTCAATGATGGTAATGGTGTAAAATAAGTAACTTTTGTAACCGAAGAAAAATATTTAAATGTCTGCTGCTGTTTTTGATAGTGCAAAAATACCATTTGTCAGCGGAGGAGCATCTTTAATATATTCTGAAATATTCTAAATGTGCATGCAAACAAAGCGTTCTGCAGTTCAACAAATATTATGAAAATAAAATGGTCATAGAAACATAAAACTTCAAGAAACAACAAAATAACTTGTAATCACAAAATTATACTTGTAAAAGGTTGCTGCCTGTTGATTTTCCCCCATCCATTCTGCAATCTGATAAACAAATACCACTTAGAGATTGTTTCCTTACTTTTCTATGACAAACCAAGTTACATATCATATAATTTCATAAACATTTTTCCAGTACTGCAATTCAAAGGTACAAAACAGCCTTATGAAATCAAAATAAATAACTTATTTATAAGCTCAGAAGTTTTACTATCATTACACAGTAATTTAGTACATACATCCTCAATGTTTGGTATTGTGGCTGACACAGCTATAAATCTGAGTTTGGGTAGTTGTGACTCTCTGTTGGAGTGACCTAGGGAGACTGTCTTCATCCTACTGATCACAGCCTCTATGGTGGCTCCCCGCACGCTGTCATTCAGGACGTGGATCTGCAACATAATATCGTAAACAATACACTCTAAAGTAAAAATATTCTGATCAATCACTTTCATTTCACTCTGTCATAGATGTCTTGAAACTTAATCATTAATATAATGTTGTACAATGTATACTGTAAACAAACTTATGTATACAGTGACTTAATTTTGCATTTATAAATTATACTGCACCTTAAAATGTTCTTGTGGAGATTTAATTTCACAATCTAAACATCTGGAGTTCTACTTTAGCTGAAACAGTTTCTTGAATATTTATATTTGGTATTTCTTATCACCTGTAAAATCTGCCAAATCTAATCATATGTAAAATAAGTTGGTTTATAGTAATTGAAAGAACCATTTCAAAGGTTTAAAAAAATACTGATTTATATAACTATCATTATGAATAAATGGACATATCTATTCAACTAATTAAATTCTCCTTTTATAACAAACAAGCAGTTATCACATGTTACCTCGTCAATAAGAAACAGGCACACAGACTGAACAATACATTTGTTGTCTCTCCATCGTCTTGTCATGCTGTCCCACTTTTCCTAAAACACAATTTTCATAGATCACAAATTCTGTATCATCATATTTAATGATCTGTATTGATATCACAAATAACAGTAATTGCATTGTATTTTTTTTCTATTAAAAGTATACCAAAAACTGCTACTATGAAATTTGTAACAAGGTTTGAAGGTCATTCTGTAAACATCTAAAAAAGTGAATTACAAAAATTATTTTCATTGATGAATACAAGCATATACTGCCATTGCTTTTGAGTACAAACGTAAAGAGAGGGCTGGTGTGGCTTGTAAGTGTAGCGGGAAAAAGATTTGGTCGGTCATCGGCGACCAGGTAACTCAATGCTAGAGTATCCCTCTAGTGTTTGGAGATCCCCGGTTTGAGCCCCAGTCTGGCTGCTACATTTTCTCCACCTTGTTGACAAAAAAGATGATTCTTTCGCTCATGAGTGGGTTGAGCAATTTGTTTACAATGTACCTTTGAGATATTGGTTATATTTCTGGTAGAGGCACTCAACAGGAATGTGTATTCATCCTAAGAATTTTACTTTAACTTTTTAACATCAGATTAGTTTTAAAGATGTTTAATATAAGAGATATTATATCTGATATACATTCATTTTTCTTATTGCAAAACTATCTCAATCAAGAGATTTGTAACTTACAGGAGTTGTAAGGATGATATTCACTTCCTGCAGTTCATAATAGTCATCTATCTCTGTATCTCCAGTAAGTTCCTTACACTTCAGTCCAAACACCTCAAACTTCTCAGTCCAGTCCTGCAACCTCTCACTGCACAAGGCTTTGATAGGAGCCACTTGAAAATCAAGACATTCTTAAACATATTTTTAGAGATATTTTTACTGTCCTTTGAAATTGTTGATATCTGAACAGCTAAACTAAACCCAAAAATTTTAATATGTCATACATGATCTAGCCTGGTTTGCATTTGATGTCTCATATCATGTTGTGTTATTTGAAGATAAAATTAGGTTTGTTATCATTTGAAATGGATGTGTGATATTCTATATTTTCTGGGCTTAAATAAGCTATTGGGATAGTATAAACATAATGTCATGTACAGAAGCAAAAACACTGATCCACATCCTTGATATTCCAGGGTTTGCTATCATTGTCTTTCATCACACACACCCCCCCCCCCCCCTGGACTTTCATTTTAATGATGAGATTTAGTTAAGGGTGGATATATAACGACAGTGATAGTAACCATTGAATTATTGAACAGGACAGATCCTTATATGTCAAACAAATAAAAATATATAATACGGTATGTGCAAAATCAAATCACATTAATTTGTATTTTATAACAATGGCTTTTCAAACTGCAGGCTAATCACACAAAACCTTATCCTACTATAGAAATACATGTGGTTGCAAGATCAACTTTAAATAAACCTTAAAGTCTGTCTACTGCTCTCTAAAATCTTAACACATGCACAATTTGATCAATGTTATAACACTGTAAAATAAACACTAAATAATTTTGTTTTGAGGTTTAAAGGTTTACTCTGTGAATAGAGCTTTCCCACAAAGAATCAAAATCAAAGCAAACACCTTTTATAAGACTTACTATAGACAACCTTGAATCCTCTTACTGCGGCACTTTGCATCTTCATAAGGAGTCTAACGATTGCCAATTCAAATATGACAGTCTTCCCTGCTCCTGTAGGGGCACACACCACAAGTGGCTTATCTGTGTAAAATACCTGGGAAGTAAACAGAATTATGTAAGAACATGTAGAAATTTAAATTGTATTGCAAATAATAATTATTGGTTTGAAATTGGTGAATCTTGCCATGTAAATATTCAGTGGTAGTCACTCAAGATTTATTTAAATTTCATAGATATTTTTTTCTACTTTATTTAATATAAACATATGTACATATGTTTATTTTTATTTAATACCTTAAAATTTTAAATTCATAAAATAATGCATGAACAGCAAAACCTTTGAGATTTAAATTTGATAAGTCATCTCTGCTCTTTTCACCACACTTACGTCATCAAATACTTTGGACTGTACAATGTTGAAGTAAGGAAAAGCCTTAAATATGGTTCTGTATTTCACAGCTGAATTATTTCTGAATTAAGGAAATCTGATGAAATAATTAAAACATGAATATGTATCAAATAACTAAATAATAAAGGTCTTAAAATACTAAAAATAGGTTATAAGATTTTTAACTAGCCAATCATCTACCAACTTGAGTTATGCACAGAAATGAAATTTCTATTTCTAAAAACTATGATCTTTGACCTTTGGTCTTGAAAAAATCTTAAGCATTTACTGACTGTATGAACATATGGTAGCATGAGATCAGAATTTGATTAGGTAGCTAAAGGGAATTTTAGCTATCATAAAGAAACTCTGCAAGAGAATGATGCGGACATCAACAACATCAATATCAATACCAATACTGACATTGTACTGGACCCTACCGGTACATGTTTAAATCCTGGTTTTTGAAGATTAACAAAAGGAGAAATAAAATCAAGTAGTTAAGAAAAACATATTGCCAAGGATTTTAGATGTTATCTGTTTTGGCTATTATTTAAACTTTGCCAGTTACAAACTTCACTTTGTTTTTATTTTCATGTCATACAAGTAACAACAGCCAGGACAAGCCAGGTTTAGAAATTGGATGAAAGACAGAGTACCCGAAGGAAAACCACCAACCAACAGTCAGCACCTGGTGATTGCTTTGCACTTTCAGCATGGATTTTGAACTTGATACCCAGAGATGAAGGCAAATAGTAATGCGTTGGGATATTTTAATCACACTAGTACTCTCTCACAGTTACAAATAATATACAAATAATTTTAAAGTTGCTTCACCACTGACAAATGGTATTTTTTCTCTATCAAAAACAGGAGCAGAAGATTAAGTACTTTTCTTCAGTTGCAAAAGTTGCTTACTTTACACCATTACCATCATTGAAAAGTTTGAGTTTCTCATTTTACTTCAAGATGATAATATTAAAAAATAATTATCTGCATCCCGAAAAAATTCTGTGGACTGCATCCTATATACATGTAATGAAGTACACTAATTGCACATGCACCATGTCTCCCAATTTTTGGAAATGAATAGGGCTGGGTATCGAAAAAGACGAACCAATACGATCGATACGTATTGACAATATACTGAAACAATACAAGATAAGTATTGACGATACAATGGAAATATTTTTCATGTAAAAATTGTTTCTGATAGTGATATTGTGAAAACTAAAGACATATTTGAACAAAATAGTTGTTTGTGCATCATGCCAACTGCAAGCCGTCACGTGCTCTGCTAGGTTGTATTCGTGGTTACGCAAACACATTTCTGGTGCATCTATGTGACTCGGAAGCTTGACCCTTTCTATCAATAGAATATTCTACAGAAATCCTTTCCCCAGATGGTATATCAAATGAGCTTTAACTGATATTTTCTGTCAGAAGTGAAAAATGGTTGTTTTCAATATTTGAACGATACAGCGATACATCAGCATGTTGCATACAACAGCATGTTGCCGTATCGGAACCAGATACGTTGTTCAATAGCGGTACAAACCGATATATCGGTATACCGATCCAGTCATAGAAATGAAATGTCAAGTGTATCAAACAATAAAACTGCTTAAATGTAATGAAAGTCTCCGACAAAGATACATAGGTATCATTGAAATACACATGCATGTTTCAAAGGATACGCAGTTCTTCAACTGGCCTTAGCTTGATACCATTGCGGCTTGGCAGAGGATTAGGTACTGAAATCAAAGTTATAGACCATAATAATACCTAATAGTAAGAAATCTTCTGTATGTTGGAATTCTCCAAAGCTAGTCATAACATCCTTGCTATGTTTGGAATTCATTACTTTTTTACGGAATTCTTTACTTTTTTACCATACTTCCTTAACATGCAGTAATACTGAGTGTCATACTGGTAGTCTCTTTCTTTCTGTCATAACTATGTTTTAAAAACCTACATTACGGACAGAATTCTCTTTCTGTCATAACTGTGTTCTTAAAACTTAGATTACAGATAGAATTTGAGAAACAAGACAAAAAATAATAAACTGAACACTTTCTGTTGTAATCAATAAGTTAATTAACATATTCACCCCTGAACATTTAAAATGAACCAGTATTTAAATTAGAAGAGCTCAAATATGGGTTCAGGGTAATTGAGTTAACAACATATGATAATTCCAATATTAACACCAGTACTTACATACTAATGGAGCTGGTGTGAATAACTTGTCTTTAATCTGCACTTCAGAAGCACTGTCAACCTCACTTGATTCAAACAAATCGACATCACTCCCAACATCTCCATCATGGCCTCTGTCATGGCTAGCTTCAGGTCTTTTTATAGGAGTAACAAAACTTGGCAGTTTGTCCACTCTTGTTATGACAGGAACCCTGAAACCTTTACTGAAGATATGAATGAATTTGACTTAACCCACTGTTAATAAAACATTCTGTCTTTGTATATTACAGAGTTACCTCCCTTGTGGTAACCGGTCGGTATTGATTGTGAAGTTGTGAGCGTAAATCGCATCATTTTCTCTGACAAATATAATGTTACTCATGCAAGCACATGATGTCACAATCAATACCTACCTGCAAGAGCAGATAACTCTGCAATATGCAAATACAGAATATTAGAAGATTTAACGCTTATATACTGATAGCTCTTTGAAAATAATTTAAAACATAGTACAAAGCAACAAATTTTTTTCTTACCTTTTCTTTGAAACAGAAATTTCATCAGAATGAAGATTTCTTAGGCTTCTATTTTCCTCACTGTCTATAAATAAGATAAATAACAGAAATACAATTCTTTCATTTCTCATTTCCTTAAACGTTTTGATATGTATGAACTTATTTCAGATTGTATATTTTCAATTTCAACTTTTCTAATCAGCTTCAAAATTATTTACTTCAAATATCAATATCATAAACCTTCCATCATCAAATGTTCTGTTAGACAATACCTTTATTCAAATGCTTAAACAGTTGTGATGGCTGGAAATCAAATGACTCCTGAAAAACGGGTGGCAACAATGCAGCCTCACTTGCTACTGGTGCCTCAGGGATATCAATAAATTGAGATCTAGGGGGTGGAACCTGGGACAGCTGAGTCCTGCAAACAAAATCATGCAGATTCAATTCTCAACAAAAACAGTAAACTTTAAGTATGACATTGACCTTTGATCCATATGATAGGCAAGAGGTCATTTAACTGATGATACAGGCACAAATTTCATTCTAGAAACAACAATAAACAATCATGACTTTATAACAAGATCCATAGTTTCAGCAAACTGAGTCCTAGCTACTTATGATTGTCAATTGCATCTGAACTTCAACTGTTTGATAAAAAAAAATCTCTAATTCAAACCAAAAGCATTTTTTTATCATAAGTGAAACTAAAAGCATGATAAAGTAAAGAACACTGCCATTGACCATTATGTCTTTCAAAATAAATGTGTATAGAAATTAATGATGAGGGTTCATGTTTTTCTTGTCGATATGAGTAAATGGATTGATATCTACCCCATTCTCAATTTTGTTCCCAATTACTTCATAAAATTCCCAATTAACAAATTATTGATTCTCTGGAGAACCAATTACTTTGGACGTCCTTATAAGACTGTAAGATGCTGCAATTGGGGTTTTAACATGCATATCATTATGAGACATTAAGCATTGGTTAACCCAAAACCAATCTTTGATTTTTTTCCTTAAATACCCAGGAAAAACACTGACAATGGTCATGATATATCTACTATATAGGAAACTATTATATATACCACTACTGTAAACCAACTTTCTTTTGCAACTAGTGATTTTATATAAAAACTATCTATAATAAGATATTGACTGAACCATGACGGCAAGGTAGGATATAGATAGTCAAATAGTGATAAAACTTGCCTTTTCTGTGAAAGATTGTAGCTTGGTTGATAAAACAATTGACTGAGGTCCATCATGGAAGGAATTTCCTCTAGTTAAAGTTTCAAGATCTATAACTTAAATTCTGGAAAAAAAAGATAAACATATTATTAACATGGGTTTGACTCAAGATACATGTATTCTGGCCCTGACACTAAATTTATAGATACTTTTTACAGACATTTGTACTCTGGCCCACATCAGACATACGCTGCATGCAGGTGTCAGGGCCAGAGTATTGCGTCCTAGACTAGGTCTAAAGTCTTGTAAAAGAATGAGATCATAACTAAGGTTGATGAGGTACACTAACCACATATCTGATACCATACCTCGACTTAGACATCATATCGACTAATTCTGACATATTTTGTGCTGATCCGGTTGTTCAGCCTAAAACATTGGGTGAAACTTTTAAATGATCTTTAAAAATATTCTAAGTTGGGTCTTCAACTACAGTGGACTCCATCTAATCATGTAACGGGTTATTCGAATATTTCGGTTATTTGCATAAAATTTTTCAACTCCTATTTTTGCATCAACTTGTACTCAAATTAAAAGTGAATTGTGTGATCGTAATGTTGACTAAATTTTAAATATTTGTCAAATGTCAAACATCACACCTACCATATTCAACCTAATATGAGCCCCTCCCCTTTGTTACTGTAATTTCAAGGCCTCAGTATCACTTATACATCTCAAATTAAATATAGGCTGAAACTGAAAACTGTGTAGGTTTTCCCATTTGATTTCTTTCGTATTAATAACTGTGCAATAATTTTGTGAAATGTTAGCTTAAATTTGGTCCTATAAGCGCCCCTTCTTGTTTTCAATTTTTCAGTGCCCTGGGTACTTATTGCGTCAAATATGGTTTAATGTTTATGTTTGACTGGAGTTAGCTGATTTTTTAGTATCACTGAATAGTTTAGGGTCATCAGCAAATGATTGACAACATCTGGCAGATTGTTAAAGAACACTGGACCCAGCCAGTACACTACCATGGGGCACACCATTAGTTACCCTAACCAGACTGGATTTTTCACCTTGTATGACTACACATTGCTTAAACATGCTACACCTCTGACATCCTCGATACTCCAGGGGTTACTATTACTGTTGTTATATCCACCCCTGGACTATCTCATGGTAAAACTGGAGGCAACAAAACTGTACTTTGATGTACAATGTACTTCAGAAGAATTGTATAACAGTATGCTGTGGTTCTGTGTGGCTGTGAAGTTGGGCATCCCTCTCTCTTTAGTCTTTGAAGGAAGTTTTTGCAGATTTTCTCTTCTGATCAAGCTGTCTTCAGTTTTCTATGAGATAGTTCACGGTTGGATATAACGTCCGTTAAAGCATGCGTAAAAATCTAAGTTGACAACTTCACACACAACATTTTTGTTTTGAACAAGTGTGATAAAATAGCTATGGTCGTGAGTAAAAACTAGGGTAGGTATACGTAGGGGTACCTGAAACTTGCATGTTTTAGGCCTAATACATTGTAGTTAGAGTAGTACAGTAAATGAAATGTGAATAGGCCAAGGCCTACAGTCAAACTTTTTCCCCCACAGTCTATTCCCAATGATAGACTTTGTAGATTCTTTCGCTTCGAATCAAGAAACCTGTGCAAACATCACCTTATCCTCAATATAGGCCTATCGAAGTTGTAATGTTGATAGAAGTATTGAGGTGCGCGCACCTGCGATATTTTATATCAAGTTTTAAATGCTTCATTTTGACAGCTTACACATTCAGACAACAAGTCAGGTTAAAATAGAAATAAGCACACCTATGGATATGGAAAACACGAAAACAATTTCCCTGCATATGGCTTCTTTGAATGTCGAACTTCATCCTAGCAGACGATGCAACATTTTTAGATCAAAGCGCCATCTATCGCATTAGGTAATTGTCTCCCCTTGAACGTATTGCACAATGTCCGATTGCCTCCCTTTACTCGATGTATAGACATGGTCGATTTAGAAAGAAGAAATACAAAGGAACAAAAAAACTAAATAGATAACACGGGAAGCTATTAGTTGAATATTACTGGACCGGGTTTAGGAAGAACAAATGTGCGTATGTGTACATTTTTTTTCATTTCAGAATATTTTATTGTCAGATGTTACAGACAATCGGAATGGGGCAACAGGCAACATGCCTATACACGCCCTCTCCTTACATATTAACAATTAATATTGATATACATATAAATAATCTGAATTACTATATTTATTTAATGATGATGATATCCTAAAACATCAAGCTAGATATTGATAAACATCATATACAAAATGTCCCCTAGTTAATATAATAACAAATACAAGATGTAGAAAAAAAAAATTTACAACGAATTAAACGAAATCTATTCAACAAAATCAGCGAAATCTATTGGTATCTCTGACAAAGCACTGAACTTTATCCAATATAGCTTTTTTAATGTTAATATCGTGTCTTTCAGAGCCTTGCAAAAAAGTTTGTGTTGTCAGTGGTATATTATTGTCAAGTTCCAAGATAGAGTTAAAAAGGAGCCGTCTTGGGTTGACGTATAAAGGACAGTATAGAATCAATAGTACATTATACAACTGATGTACATGTAGATCTAACACTTCTCTGTAAAACGTCAACTTGCGATTTGAAATAAAGGTTATAAGTTCATAAGTGCATTTTTTTCGA
Source organism: Argopecten irradians (assembly GCF_041381155.1). Taxonomy (NCBI): domain Eukaryota; kingdom Metazoa; phylum Mollusca; class Bivalvia; order Pectinida; family Pectinidae; genus Argopecten; species Argopecten irradians. The sequence continues at coordinate 23,445,475 of NC_091147.1, forward strand.
GATAAAAAAAATACTTTGAAAAATCTTCTTCTTTAGTTCTGGAACGCATGGAGACCTATTATTGTGCATGTGGCGTGCTTAGATAAATGGCTGCCAAAGTTGTTAATATGAGTGACCTTGATCTTCTTCTTCTGTTTACGGAACGCCGTCAAAGTATGACGATTATGTCCTGGGGACCTGTAGGGGTGCAAGGGTGTGAAAGGAATAGATTTGTGATTTTTTTTTTTGTATATAGATAAAAGGTGTGTGCAGAACTAATGTGTGAGGGCTTCAAGGGCTACGTTGGAAACATGTGCCTTGAAGTCCTCGAGTGTAGTACTAGTGCATTGTACTGCTGCTACAGGGAGGAGATTCCATTGTGTTATTGTTTGTGGGAAAAATGAATATTTGTATGTGTCCTTTGTAGCAGAGATTTGTCTGAAGCAGTGTGGATTGGAGTGTCTGGTTCTGTGGTCTACTGGTATGAGTATGGTCTGGTATTCGACGGCAACTATATTGTGTATTATTTTGTAGAAAAGTATCAATCTTGTGTGTAGCCGTCGTGTCTGTAGTGTTGGCCAGTTGAGTTGATGTATCATGTTTGTAACTGAACTGGTGTCGTGATATTTGTTGTGAACATATCTTGCTGCTCTGCGTTGTGTTTTTTCTATCTGTTGAATTTGGTGTGTATTGTGGGGATCCCATATGGAAGAGCAGTATTCCAGTTTGGGTCGAAGTAGTGCTTTGTATGCGTGTGCTTTTATATGTGGTGAATTAATTTTTAAGTTGCGCTTTAAAAACCCTTATAGTGATCTGCTTGTATTTGCGGTGATATTATTTATGTGCATGTCCCATTTTAGGGTTTTTTTTTGTAGTGTTAGTCCTAGATATTTGCTTGAGTTTACTTGCTCGAGTGTATGATTGTGGAGTGTGTAGTTGTGATGTATTTTGTTGCGTTTTGGTGTAACACTGATTATGTTGCATTTATCTGGGTGAAATTTCATTAGCCAGTCTGTTTCCCATTGTGCTGCTGCGTCCAGATCTTTCTGTAGTTTTATTGTGTCGTCTTTGTTGTTTATTGTTTTGTATATAATACTGTCGTCTGCGAATAATCTTAGTGTGCTGTACTGCATGTATTGATGGAAATCGTTAATGTATATGAGAAACAGAATTGGGCCCAAACATGTTCCTTGAGGGACTCCTGAAGTTACTTGTATTTTATTTGATTGTTTTCCCTCATGTACTACTGTTTGGGTGCGTTGTGAGAGAAAATCTGTGATCCATTTGTGTGTGTTGCCTGTTATGCCGTAGTATTTTAATTTGTATTGTAGGCGTTTGTGTGGGCTTTGGCAAAGTCCATGATAATAATGTCTGTCTGTTTGTTGCTGTTATTATTGTTTGCGAGGTCGTGTATGAATGTAGCAAGTTGTGTCTCACATGATCTGGATGATCTGAAGCCGTGTTGTAAGTTGTATAGTATGTTGTTGTTCTCCAGATGTGACATTGTGGCGTTTGTAATGATATGTTCCATAAGTTTGCATGTGATACAGGTGAGTGATATGGGTCTGTAGTTAGTGGGGTTGTATCTGTCGCCTTTCTTGTATATGGGGTTTACGTTTGCGTGTTTCCAATCTGTTGGTAATGTGCCTGTATTTAGTGAGTAAGTGAAAAGTTTGGTAAGTATGGGTGCTGTTATGTCCCTAAGTTCTTTTAAAAGTCTGCCGTGTAAATTGTCTGGTCCTGTTGCTTTGTGTGGGTTGATTTTTTTTAAGGAGGTTATCTATTCCTTGTTGTGTAATGTTAATTTCAGGCATGACTGGGTGTGGTGATGGTCCTTTTTCTGGTATGGGGTGATCCTGTTCTGTTGTGAAGGCTGATTTAAATTGTTCACTTAATATGCTTGCCTTACAAGTGGTGTCTGTCATTAGGTGTCCATCCTTTCTTAGTGCTGTGATATCTGTGTTCTCTTTTCTTGTTGTTTTGATGTATGAGAATAATTTTTTGGGGTTGTATTTTCTTCTTTTTTTGTGGTGACTCTTGTTGTTGCTCATCTATTGGTAGGTCTTTTATCATTTTTTCTATGTAGTTTAGATATGCGTTTCTAGTGCGTTTTTGTAGTTCTGATTTGCATGCTTTGTATTTCTGTTTAAGCTCTTGGTCTTGTTTGTTTTTGTTCTGTACGTGTAATTTTTTACAATTCTTCATGAGTTGACGGATGGGTTTTGTTATCCATGGTAGTTTAGATTTGTATGTGATGTGTTTTTTTTTGTATGTTTTTATCTACTGAGTCATTAAGTGTATTCTTAAAAAGGTTCCAGAGGTCGTCTATTGTTTGGTTTGTTGGTTCGTCCAGTTTCGTGTTGATGTGAGTCAGGTCATTTCTAATATTGTCCCAGTTAGCTTTACTGTATAGGGGGATGTCCCTGGGCTGCTTCCTAATTTTCTTGAGTCGCACGTCAATTTCAGTGAATATGATGCCATGATCAGCTTTCCCTATGGGTGGTGATGTTTCAGTCTTGTTGACAATTGAAGGGCGATTTGTTAGTGTTAGGTCAAGAATGTGGTCACCTCTAGTTGTGTTGGTAGTCATTTGTGTGAGAGAGTTGTCGTCTATGATATCAAGTAGTTGTTGGTGAAGTTTTGTGTCTGTTTTACCTGGAATTGTTGTGTTGTTTTGCCAATCTATGTGTGGTAAGTTGAAATCTCCGCTAATGAAAGTAATTGTGTTGTTGTTATGTCCTAGTCTTTTCATGGAGATTTCTAATTGGTCAAGTGAATGTCCTTTGTCTGAGGGTGGTATGTAGTACGATCCTATTGTGAGGTTGTGTGAGTTTGCCATGGAGATGTTGATGAAGATGGATTCGTTATCAGTGTCAAGTTCTTGAATTTGTTCTGAGCGGTATTTGTTTGTGACTGCAATTATTCCTCTTTAGGTCTTTCCTATATACTGTGTATTCTTGGATCGGGAAGTACTCGTAGGACGATGTTGTGTTGTTTAGCCACGTTTCTGTGCCTATGATGATGTCTGGTTTTAAGGAGTGTAGTATTTGTTCGAGGTCTGGTTTTTTGTTGGAGATAGATTGGAAGTTAATAGTTGCTATGCGGATTGGCTGGTTGAATTTATTTTTCCTAGTGACATCTTTGTTGTGTTTGATTGGAGAGGAGGATGCTGTAGGAGGTTCTGGGCTGGTGGGGATGTTCTGCGTGTTAAGGTCTGTATCTGTGTCTAGTTGTGAGAATCTATTTGATGTATTTATGCTAGTGTTGTTGTCAAATAGTGTAGATGAAAAGTTTGGTAGTCCGCACTGTATGCAATCCCAAGAGACTCCACTGTGGTCCATATATTTGAGGAATGAAGGATTCATTCCTTGGCAGTCTACATGGTACCAGGTATTGCACGAATCGCAACATCTGCATTCAAGGGCAAAGGAGCCAAAAAAACCTGAATTTTTTAATCGACTTCTTACGAAGTTCTGAAAGGCATAGAGACTTAATATTGGACGATCTATATAGTATACCATGGTAAAGAGCTACAAAATTTATTAATTGATGTGAATGACCTTGACCTTCATTCAGGGTCACATGGGTAAAAATCATTTAACGAATTCTTGTGAAGTTCCTTGAGGCCTTGAGACGTGTAATTGAACCAGTAACATGCTGAGGAAAAGAGGTATTTAATATGTGATATATTGTGAAGCGATGACAAATTAATTCTAATATAAAAATATTGACCAAAACACCGGTATTCATCACGAACTTGGCTAGTTTTGTTACAATGTAAAATAAGATGAGTTACATGATCATTACAAAACATTCCATAAAAATGACGTCATTCCATAAAATTTGATATTCGTGGGTTTACACAAACATTCAAAATACAAACAATGTACATGTCTATAGCTTTACAGAGTTTCCGAAGAAACTGCAAACTAGCTTTAGGGTGAATTCATTTGAATATAACAAAATCTACAGTGTTTGACTTGTATACGTTCTCTTCAAATTTATATATTTGTAAATACAATGTACATGTAGGTATACATTATATATACATTTTTCTGTATATTTTTATAAACAAATTTTCGTCAATTTTTTATACATGAGAAGTACCAGATTTAATACAATCAGTAAATGTATTATACAATGAGTATATTCGTATTATTCTTATAATGTTTGGTATAAAACCTTGATATTTTTTTCCATTAAAAAACTACGTAAAATCTAGTGACATGGTTTTTTTTGTATGTGTAGTGCCATGAGTAGTAATTGTCTACTAACCATGACAATAATTCATCTTACAAACAATAATTTTATAATGTCAATATATGATTCAATGGTAACCAAGCAATGATATACACATGTCAGTCAGAACAAATTTGACCATAAAATGCTGCGCTCGTTCTAACAAAGTTAATTCTGAATTATTAAGGAGCCACAACTCGCATCTGAATAGAGCGGATGGACATACTGTAAATTTGACTAATTTGACAATAGTTACTGGGTAAAAAGCATTAGAATGAACACCTGACTTTAAAAGTGACATAATACCAGTTTTTAACTTACAGCATGCTCTTTTAGGCATTTCAACACTATTTATATAATGATTTTTGAAACATCATACATTACAATGTGTGTGTTTATTGGAAAATACCATACCATTACTTAACACAAATCGCCACATTTCACATAAGTTGACCACGCTTGCAGTTTTTGATCTTGTGTAGTTAAAAGAAACATATCGTCGGCTTGACTGGGTATATTAACCTTCAAGATGCTCCATCGCAGACAGAGCATAAATTATACTCATCATTCGAACAATAACTAATGTTTAATCATGTATATTTATGTCTTGCACAAAAGTACATATAAAATAATTTGTTTCGCTCTTGGAGCATTCGCAATCAGTTCTTTATTTCATATAGGACATAGTGTCAGGGATTTTTTTCGGGATGCAATTAATTATTTTTAATATTTTTATCTTGAAGTAAAATTAGAAGCTCAAACATTTCAATGATGGAAATGGTGTAAAGTAAGAAACTTTTGTAACCAAAGAAAAATAATAAGTCGTCCGCTCCTGTTTTTGATAGAGAAAAATACCATTCGTCAGTGGTGTAGCATATTAAAATCAGCAATCGATGTTCTTTTAATACATCTTTCTCTTTCGTTTAATTATATAGCTGGGTTCAAATTGCCATATGATCACTAATGTGATGTGAAATAATTACAGAATTTAAAGCTGCGAACGCAAAACGATCTTTATTAATCAATAATTAGTTATACTCTTCCGAATGTAGTACTGTCTGACTGTATCTTTGTAAAATATGTATTATACATGTATGATCCATTTGAATGCCATGTATTTATGTATGTATATACAACTGATGAGTCAGTAAAACTTGAACTATTGTAGTGATGTGGGAAAAATCAACAAAACATCTGCAGATTTATTGAGTGTCAGATTAACAGAAAGTTGATATTCACCCCCTTGTTACAGAATGAAAAACTGCACACACTTATGGGAGCTTTTCCTGTCCGGGTTTGCGTACCAGTCACCATGCAATACATCAAGTGAAAGTTATAGACGCAGCCTAACATGACACCCTACGGGACAAGGTATATACCTTATACAATTACATGATGTCAACGAGTTTTCCTATAACAAACTAAACATAATGATAGGTATTGATATTGTATCTATATTTAAAGTTGTTCTATTTATACATTGTCATTATTTACTGAAAGAGTTCAGTATACAACAAACACACAAAAAATGTTATAATGTTACCTTCTGATCAATCTTATTGAAATAAATTAAATGGTAATTTCATAATGTATGCGTCGTCGTATGTTTCCCACATTGGTTCATATTACCGCGCGTTAGCTTTAGTCGACTGTCATTGCGCCAAACAGAAAAAAGTGTAAAATAAATCTTCGCTGTCAACAAATATAACGCTAGAAATCTTGCATTTGTTTGGTGTTAAAAGCCTTATCTAAGTCATCGATATATATTTCCTTATGCTATTATTGTTTATGAGAAACTTGTTTTTTTTTTTTTTTTTTTTTTTTTTTTTTTAATATTAATGGACATTTAAGAAACAATGAAATTAAATCAAGATAGCTTTGATAGGTCACCCTTATTGACATTCTCGATACTCCAGGGGTTCCGATAACTTACGCTCTCTACACCCCTGGACTATCTCATAGTAAAACAGAAGGCAGCTCAAAGGAAAATATCTGAACCAATCACAGGTCAGCAAAAATATTCTTAAAAGGCTACAAAGAGAGCGACACCCAACTTCAAAGCCACACAGTCAACCACAGTGTACCATTATAAGGTTCTTTTGATGTACATCAAAGGACTGAATTACCTGTTCTATTCTGTTGCCTAGTTTTACTATGAGAGATAGTCCAGGAGTGTAGAGACCGTAAGTGATCGGAACCCCTGGAGTATCGAGGATGCCTTACTGATGCAATTTAAAGTTAAAATTACTAATTATCATTAATTGATTCGCAAGGCATCAGTAATGCTTCTCTAACAATGTGGACATTTAAATCATGAACTATTTATATTAAATGAGTTTATAATTATATTTACACCAAACTACCATAATTATCCGCAAAAAAATATTGCATCATCACATGAGCCATGTTACGGCTTCTAACATTCATTAGGACATAAATAATCATTCATTTTCGTCACATATGTCTTCCGTCTTTGCGAGTAGGTCAATATTTCTTGAACGAAATTCACGTCATTTTCTCTGAAATGTACACGACGTTACGCTCGCAAACACATGACGCCCTGATTAATACCTACACACAAGGGCAGACAACTCTGTAATATGAAAAAACGGAATATAAATAATCAGTTTATGTATATCTTAAGCATGTAGCCACCCCAATATTATTTTGTGCATTACACATGTTTTATTATAAACATTTCCATTTAAGTCTTTTTGCATTTCGGTTCTTAGGAGAGGCAACAACTTCCTGTGGGGGTATCAAAGAGATTGACTAGATAGAAAATGTTGTTTATTGTGTCTGATTCATCACAATATTGAAAGAGTAGCTTATGTAATAATCAAATGACAGTGCATGGACATAAATTTATTTAATATAATTTGTATATCTACATTTAAATCGTCTTTATTTACCAAAATGACGAAATATGGATACCATACGGGAAAATGGTACCTGAAATTAGGAGGTATTGTAACCATATTCATACAAAATATATAACATTCATACTTTTGTAAGTGCTTACATTTTGTAGGAACATGAGAAACCTTTCATTTAGACTGTTAATTGTATCTCTTATACAAACAATACAAATCTGGGGAAAACAAGTAAAAAATGGCGAAATATGGACACCAGCTCTAGATCTTAAGTATATAGTCATCACAGCATTATTTTATACATCACACATGATGCTTTATTATAAACATTTCAATAAACTATATACGTTAACATCAAATGCTTCTAAGCTTCTTCAGTTTGGTAAGAATGTTGTGATGTTTAAGATGCCAACTTAACTACATATACTACGATATGACCATTGTCATCTTCATCAACCATTTTTTGTCTGATGAAGTTGACAGTGCACATATCATACTAGTCATTTGTCTGATGAAGGTGACAGTGTACATATCGTACTAGTCATTTGTCTGATGAAGGTGACAGTGTACATATCGTACTGATCATCTGTCTGATGAAGGTGACAGTGTACATATCGTACTAGTCATTTGTCTGATGAAGGTGACAGTGTACATATCGTACTAGTCATCGAAACGCCACACATAAAACATTTTACTTTAGTATTTTTATGTTTCTTCCAGCTGTTGTTTCTACTTTTCCTATTGTTATATTAATGTTTATGCAATCATAAACATGTATATATTCAAATGTCTATATACTAACCTTTATTCTACATATAGTAAAACCGTTTTTACATTATATTTTACATGTTTTTCTCCATCCACGATACTCCAGGGGCTCCGATCACTTACATTCTTTACACCCCTGGACGATCTCAAAGTAAAACTGGAGGCAACAGAACAGGTAATTTAGTCCTTTGATGCCGTATAACGCTATACTGTGATGGACTGCGTGGCTTTGAAGTTGGGCGTCGTCTGTAGTCTTCAAAGAAAAATTTTACTGGCCTGTGATTGGTTCAGAATTTTTCCTCTGAGCTGCCTTCAGTTTGACTAGGAGATAGTCTATGGGTGTAGAGATAATAAGTGATCGGAACCCCTTGAATATCAAGGATGGTTTTACTCTTACTACAAGATATTTGCCATATCTAACACGCTAACGATAAAAATGACTGCGCAAGCTTATTTGTTATCGATAAAATGTTTTTCAATGACAAACCAACGACCTAGATACTATATTGACAGGAGGGTTTCTTAATACCAAACTGTTTAGTTATCATTGTATGAGAAATCGTTAAAACGATTTTTTTAGAAATAAGATGTAGACTGATGATTAAATGTTTTAGCTCATCTTCTGGTCCGGGGCAATCTGATTAAAATCAGCTGTTTGATACTCCGCTAACTTCGTCCTGTAGCGGAGCACGAAGTTAGCGGAGAATCAAACAGCTGATTTTAATCAGATTGGGTCCGGGGTGTATAATTTGGTGAGCAGGTACACACATTTTATTAAATGTTGGCAGAAAACAACCATCTTTAGATATCTGCTGTCCTGACAGGTGAAAATTAGATAAATACGAAAACCTTCCATAAAACCCCATAAAACATTTTTTTTAGCTTTAAGTAGTCTTTTTTATTAGTTTGTAGGTACAACAGAACAAACTGCCAAAGCTCTGTCAAACCTTCACGGTAGAAAATAACATCATTAAGAACCTCCACGGTAGGAAATGACATCATTAAGATATATTGCCAAAGTGCATTCTTGATTTTGTTGTCATGTGGACCTATACATAAAGAAGATATTTTAATATTGTGCAAATGACTAGCTAGTCATATTTCTGAGGATATACACTGTTTAATAGTGTTATTATCTCCTTAATGATCCGGATAAAATTATTTTACACAATAGGCGGGCATCCATCATCTCCGTAAGTTAACATTAGATATTTTATAGTGCATTCATCTAGTAAATTCGCTGTCATTCTCGATACATTTGGTGTTACTTTTGTGGACTTTATGACAGTGATAATATTCCCTGGAGTATCGAGGATGACTATCTGTTTCCACTTACGTTTGGCGTAAGATAGACTCATCATCATACCGAGATGAATGGATAGCAAATAATTTAATGCGATTGTACTTTCACTTTAATGATAACTGACTAAAGTGCATACACTATCAGTGAATGAATCGACGAAACGGCGGCGGAAAAAAGATCGTGTCAAATACGTTACGCCATATTGAAGACTTTTTATAAGAAGTTAGTCATTATCTTATTACAGACCCGACTGATAGTCCTTCATTATAGCCGTCTGTTGGAAAACAATGGATATAACAAAGCTATCGGTAATGCAGTTCGTCTGGTGAAATAATATATGTTTCTCTTTTTTTCATTTCCATACCAGGATATGTACATATAAGTATATCCTCTACTCAGAATTATGATTATTGAGGTATTATTCATTTCCGTGTCTTCGTGTGGTCCCTTTGTCCGATTCTGAATAACTTATCTCATATACTTCAACGCTATGCATCAGATATCTAATATGATATCATTCAAACATACACAGATAATAACACGAACTCACAACTCAAGGGATTATTCAGCCCAAGGCGCGTGAGGATACTGACAAATATGTTTGGACAATGTCAAAGTACGTGACGTCGTATACATGTATCTGTCTGTTCAACATCCGGTTACAGTTCAGACACGGAAGGGACTCCAAGGTTTCAAACAAAAATGCCTAATATTATGTTCTTTACAGATTGTATGCTTTCATTTTCGGTTTCAATGGAAGATATTGTATAACATAAAATTTCATGGGTAATTTCTTTCTTTTTGAAATTTTGAAGGAAGAAATATTCATGGTTAAAATGTATAACCTCTGTGGCAGTGAATGCAATAACAATTTTGGTTGATTGTATATGTGTGGTAACAAAGTAACGATGAAAACAAAGACAGCGTTTTCTTTGTTCCTTCACGTTTTATAATGTTTTTATTCTAGCGGAAAATTCAGTAACCCGTTACTATATATGTTTATGGTAATCATTTTCAGGAATATAAACGAGGGCATGATTTCGTTTATTGTTATTTCAGAGTTGAAGATGCGAGAATACTTTCAGATGAGGATAGTCATTCTTAAATTGGAAAAACCAGTTTGGTTAAACAGTAAACAATTCGATACCAGTATGTATCTCGAGTCTTTGTTCAATTTTTGCACGCATTTTTAATCATGCCTATCGGCAACAAAACCTTTATCTGACATATTTAAGACTTTTGACATAATAGGAAGGAATAAATGTTTTTGAAGCTTTTCATCGCATGACGTTTTAACACATCCTATAAGTCAATTACGGTAAACTTAAGAAATTTTAGCGGTAATACTGTTCTAGGGCATTTCGCAAAAAAGCTCTGCGTTAAAATATGATTGCACTAACTACATGCACTAATTAAGTCTTTGATGCAGCAATAATTATGAAAGCGCAGAATTCATCGATGCGCCTTCCTCGATGCTCAATGGGTTGCTATCACTGACGTTATTACCACCTCTGGACCATCTCAGGGTAAACATGCCTTTGATGTATATCAAAGAATCAATTTACCTGTATCGGCTCTGTTTCTTTCAGTTTTGCAAAAGATAATAGTCCAAGGATGGATTTTACGTCAGTGAAAGTACCCCATGGAACATCCAGGATGTCGTTGCGCTAACTTGTTTGAAAGCATTTGTGTGGTAAAATTTAAATGTTCTACAGTGTTTACAGCATACCGAATATTATAAATCGCGTATCGCTATGTAAAGTGATTATCAAATTGTTACAACACAGGCTTTGGGCTCTATAGACATTTCTCTCTGTATGTAATATGTAGAGAAAAATGTTTATAGAGCCAATTGCCTGTGTTTACAATGACACACCTTGACAGTGTACTGCCAGTACTGTTACGATGATTATAACAAAGCATACATTTCGAACACAATCTTTATTTTTAGTGAAATATAAAGAGATATATATAATATTATAAAAAAAATAGGTAAGGTAGTGGGTTAGACATCTGTTATCATACTTTATATAAGCTAGTAAATAAACACATAAACATACACATATTTTTGCAACAGAGTTACCTCCCCTTTGAGTAGGTATCTATCGTGACGTCATTGTTATTCCGTCTTTGCATTTTACAGAGTTAGCTCCCTTGCGAGTAGGTATCGATTGTTACGTCATTATTTTGTGAACACAATTCACGTCGTTTTCTCCGAAACGTATGACGTTACGCTCGCAAACACATGACGTCACAATCAATACCTACCCGCAAGTGCAGATAACTCTGTAATATGCAAATTCGGAATTGCGAATTCCACGTCGTTTTCTTTCAAAAGAATGGCGTTACGCTACCTCCCCACAAGGGCAGATAACTCTGTAATATACAAGAAAAAAATATTTATCATGTAATCATCAACATCATCGTGGAAATCGATGGTTGACTGCACAACGTCCCGCTACACTTAACGCAATCAACAGAGGGCCTTCGAAGATGATCAACGTCACACGAACCAGACGATTACAGAAACAACAACCACGACGATATTGGTGGTAACGATCTGTTTGGTGGACCCGGAGGTGTCAAATATGTCTCTACAGGCGGCAGGATTCGAGAAGTCAGCGCACTGTAGCATCCTTACATCACTGTAATGATAGAACCAAAGAGTGGAATTGTTTCTGGAGTTTGTCGATTTAGGAACGCTAAACTACATTCAGGGTCATTTAAAGGATTTCAGAAGCATTGCTCAATCCCAATACAGTCCAATATGTTTTTGCCAACATGTATTATTGTGCTTTTAAAGCGTACTTTATCATAAATAGCAAATACATGTAAGAATTCAGAAAATATGTATAGAATACTTATGTAAATGAATCATTATCAATATATACATGCTGACAATTCTTATTTAGGTTTTGCATTGAAAAATAATTATAGATGTTTATATAATATGAAAATAAAAGGGAGATGAAAAAGGAAGGAGAGACGATAGACAATTCTTGTTTAGGTTTAGCATTGGAAAATAATGATAGAAGCTTATATAATCTGAAACTAAAAGGGAGATGAAAAAGGAAGGAGAGACGACAGAAAGAGAGAGGAAGAAGAAAGACAGATTGGGTAGAATATAGATCAAGTTATAAGGTATATCTATTATTTCGACGATCTAAATTTGTTTCAATTTTGTTTGCAAGGACATTGTGTTATTAGGCTTGGGCAGTGAGTTTTTGCTTTTTTTTCAGATTTTCCTATAAATTTTATTTCAGTTCAATCAAAATTTTTGCAAAATTTTAAAAAATATGTACATGTAACTTTCATTTTTCTTTGGTATAACATATAGCGAATGTAATTGTTGTCTGAGGTCATTAAATACTATCTTTCTTTCCGAAGAGTTGCGTCGGATCGTTCACTGAGTGTGTGAACTTTAGTCAGTGGTCATTAAAATGAAAATGTAATCGCATTTAGCTATCCATTTATATCGGTATGATGATAAGTCAATCATAATCAAAAGTAAGTGTATGTAGATAGAGATAGTCTACTAGATGTATACACTATAAAAAATATTTAATGTTTTCTTACGGATATAATGGATGACCACCTATTGTGTAAAATAATTTTATCCGGATCATTAGGGAGCTAAGAACACTGGTAACAGTATATATATCCTAAAAAATATGACTAACCCGTTCTTTGCGCAATATCCTAATACGCTTTTTATGCATAGGCTCATATGTCAACCAAATTAAGATTGCACTTTGGCAATATAGCAATATATCTTAATGATGTCATTTTCTACCTGGGTAAGTTTGTGTTTCACATTAAGGAGCTTGGCAAGGTTTCTGTTATAACTGTGCTCTTTGGAAGAACTAAAATCTTGACCTCGGATTATTGGAGTATGACGCACCTTTGCAGTACATTTCAAAATTATAAGAAATTCATGAGTTTCAACATGGATACTTCTATCCTAGATGGCCTTAAAGGGTAGATATTGATAAAAATATTGATTTCCATGTCTGATGCTGTAGAATGTCATGAAAATAATTTGTCCAATATTTCTTTACATGGATGTCTAAGAACAGATTTTTAGAGGTCATTTACCGATTGTGAATCCCGCAATAGCAATGTAACCATGTCATCTACAGATTGTTTATTGGTTAATAAAACGGTGATATTTTACCTCGGCTGCGCCACACATTCAGACGGGATATTTTTGGACGTCAACAGCATGGTCAGGTTCTTCACAGACGGACTCGAACAATTTTCCCTGAGAAAAAAAAAATGGAGAAAAAAAGCAATCTATGAATACTTGAATCTCAAAAAATGCTCACATATTTTTATTCCTTTTCATGGAAAGCTTTTGTAGACAGGCAATAAAAACTACTTTGATAAACTATGGAAGGTAACTTTGACATTAGCTTGTATACAAACCAGTATTTCTCAATATGGTGTACTGAGAAGGGAAAGCTTTGTATGTGACTAAAACTAGGATCATATAGCCGATGACATGTATCTTATTTGCGAATTTTACAGAAAATAATTTCAAGTAATAAATTTCGTAATCTAGATATAAGAATATATGTTGAATGTAATTTAATCCTTTATTTATTTTTTCACATATTAAACATCTTCTTATATCTTCCTTACAAAACATGTGGTTGTACGAAACTAACCCCAAAGTAAAATATAGTCGCTTTACTTACTTTGGCTGTTGTCCCAGGTAATGTACAAGTATCACTCGGGCACCTGTGACATTTGGTGGATTTAAATTAGGGAGTTCTTTGGTTGTGAAGTATCTGGAACAGTAGGGTACTGTTTAAAGGTTTCCATATTGCATTAGGTTACACTAGTTCGGGAAAGCAGTCCAAGAGAAAAAATCCTACAAGTGACGTGCATGCAAAGACTTTCTTTGATGATTACAGAGATAGCGACGTCCACCTTCACAGCCACACAGTCAACCAAAGTGTACCTTTATTCGATTCTTTTGATGTACACCAATGGACAAAATTACCTGTCTTGTTCTGCTGTCTCTAATTTTACTATGATATACAAGAGTGGATATAACGATAGCAAGAGTAATCCATGGAGGATCGCGGATGGAAAGGCACAGAAAAAGAAGCAAAATCCAAAATCACATCAAGTTGGACTTTCAGTTCAATCATTCATTATTTACATACAAAATTTTATATCATATTGGTTTATTTAATAATGTTTTAGCTACAGTACTACCATAGCACCAGATTGCACTAATTGCCGTATCTGATAATGTTAAATACAAGTTGCCCCTGCGCAAAAAAAAATGCACAAAAATTATATCGCAAAATTAAGTGGTTTTACGATGGTATACAAACTTTTTATACTCACGAATCTGATCTCAAGGATGGGCTCCGGCTGGCGTTTAACATGATCTCAATAGATCCTTTGGTGTAAAGGGCATACTACAGTATACAAAGGAAAATATTCATAATTTAGTACATGTGTACATACAAATATGTATATCAAACGAATATTACACACGCTGATTTTGCATTAAGCAGATTTTTATACATAGAAATTATGAATTAATACTTCTTAAAACTGATGATAATATATTGTGAGTGTACAAATTGCAGTAATTACCACATTTTAATAATTATCGCTTAGCAGTCATTAAAATACGCCAAAATCGTACTGTTATCATTAATGCATTATAAAATAAAAGCTTTTAAATTAAGGTCAATGGATACCTGTCTTTTGAACCACCTCATATAAAAATGAGATGTGGTACAGTCATTACAAAATATATGGTTATATGATTGGTATGACATAGAAGTACTTCCAGGTAGGGGATAATCGTTTGGTAAATTTGAAATGACATTTTTTCTGGTAACAACTTAATGCACTATTTTGGATTCTGATTTAAAAAGTAAATTTAAACAGTTTCTTAATACATGTAATTTTATATAAGTATACAATGCTTACTATTGTTGCAGTGAGGTTAAGGTGAACTGATAAGGTCTATTATTGCAGCCTAGTTTTGCACCCAGCCCGAAACACTCGGCACTCACGGTAAGTGCGTGTATCAATGTCTGAATATATCTGCATATTTATTCACGTATTGATAAATAATGATCCGTGTAAGGCATTCCCAATTCATGAAAGAACGATAAATTTTAATGCAATACAGATATATCATAAAGTAAAAGCATTCAGGTAAAAATGAGGGTTAAATTAACGACTGACAGTATGCTAGGGCATTATATTCCCTAGGAAGAGTGGATAAGATTTTCCATCATATTCCGATATCATTGGGCAGTTGCTAGGAAACAGACTTTACATATGTTTTTCCTCCTTGTACTCCGGCTTTACTTCACCTCATAAGCCTGGTACGTAAATGACCCTGGCTGACAAAAGTATGTTAAAAAAAACTTTATCAGATCGCGTGTTACACTAAATGAGTTGGTGGACGACCTTTTGCTTTAATATTTATCAAAAATGGTGCAAGAAATCTTAATTCAAAGGTATAGTCTTAAAAATACACCGGACTAAATTCAATCCTAATATGTCTACGGTAACACGATTGAAACGGATTTAGAAAGAAGATAGAGAAGACAGGTTTACGACAAGGGCGATGGAGCTAAACCATGCAATGTTTAATAATGTCAAACTCTGTTCACCCAATGTAAAATAATAAGTGAATAATGATTTCGGATCTTCATTTCTTATGAAGGGGCAAAAATATCCATTTGGATGTTGATTGTAACCACAACTACATATCAAATCAAAGTACTCAAAGTACTGCAAATACAACGCAGCAGAAGCAGAAAAATAGAATGAAATAAAATTAATTTCCAAAATCAAAATATATAAACCATATTATAAAGACTTTAATATCAATTATTTCAAGAACATTCAACTGATCGCAGAAAATACATATGTTTTGTTTGACATTTTTCTTAATTAAAGTTCATACATGAAAATTACAAAGAAAACAAAAGTCTTCATTAAAATGAGTTTTTATCCTTAATATACTCTTGTTTCTTATGTTGCACATACACTTATTTTGGTAAAACCATGTACATATGAGGGCAGCCTTATAAGTTATTTTGCCTTTACCTCAGATCTGTGTTTAACATTCATTTAAAAACATTATTTTTAAAGTACACAAAAAGGGCATATGGTTAGTTTACTTTAAAACTCTTATGTCCACAAGCCTTAGATAGTAAGTCCAATTTGAATTATCATTAACAGAGATTATGTCAGTTGGACAGAGGAGTCACCAGCAGGCAACAGTTGACCTAGATGGGCTGTGTATTATATAACACTCTGTGTATTCTATACACACTCTGTGTGTTCTACCAACCAGAAGGCAGTCTTCCCATGACTACTGATTGGTCCAAAGGAATATTATTCAATGAATAGGGAATTTATGAATGGAAGTTTATGAACGAAATGGTTCAAGAGGTCACCACTAGATGTCATTGTAGGGCAAGTCCTACTCAGTCCTACACATCAATAGTAAACCGGATAGCATTAATACAAACGCTAGTCGAGTTGTATTAAAAAGGTATGGTCTAAAACAAGCCGCAATACCGCTATGTTTAAGTTATAAGTGCCGTAACTGAGCGAAAATTTTGACATCTAATTTCTACATTCATCTCTTTATTTCAGGTTTAATTAATTAAGCTGTGAAAATAATTGAAATGGCCTAAGATGCCTTATAAACGTTAGTTGCAACAGAGAAATAATGTAAATGTAAAATTGTTTTTTATTATGCAAAGTGTGTATTTAGACGGAAACATTCCTGTAGAAATCATTTTAAAAATACTAATTAACATAATTAACACTGAAAAATGTGAAATAAAATTATAGACCACAATTTGGCTTCATGACCTGACCGTATGTACTCATTTCACTTCACTATAGATGTAAACATAATGATTTTGGCAGTACTACTAGAAATCATTTTCAGCTATCATTTGTAATTGTAAAATAAAAACCAATGAATTGAAAGTACTGTAATTCTCAAGATGTTGGTAACTTTTGGTGGTGAATAACATATTAAAAGATTATCTTGATTCGTAAGTATGAAAAATACAGCAGATATAACTTTAATGAATAAATAAACATTTCTTACACTAATTGAAGCAGGGGACCAGAAGGCAGAATACGCAGACTGTGGACATCTGATACAAGCCGTTAGGTTAGCCTCGTTCCCATCTACTGAGGTAGTACTTCCGCAAAATGTCAGACCGTCCACCATGTATCCTAACATAAATTAATTATTTAAAAGTCAGTCGCCGAGAAAAATATATACATTTATAAGGCAAACATCGATCGTTAATAACATCTGATATTCTACATTAAAACCTGACTTTGCGACCATCTGTACTGTAGAAATCTCCTGCTTAATGAGACCACTCTATTGGAGTCTGAAATTCCTTATTTAGAAACTATCTTATCTTGTTTTACACAGGTTTAGGTTATTGATCGGTATTGGTTTACAGTATAGATTTGAAGAGAAAATCTAGACATGCATAGGCCATGGGCTAGGAGGGTCCCACATGCACCCCCCCCCCAAACCTCCGAACCAATATTTTTCTGAACCCTTATGACCCACTGATCACAAATCCAAATGTTAACATTGCATAAGTTGGGATGAACTTCCGGTTATGACGTCATCAAGATGGCCGCCATCTCGAATTTCACTAAAAATTGAAAAATAGTCATAACATTAACATTTTTCAACCGAAGTAGACAAATGAGGTATCAAAATGACCACAATAGAACAACAAATACATATCAGGACCAAAAAAACCCAATATATGTAGTGATTTCTACGCAGGAAATTAAAAAATCGGATTTAAAGCTCAAAAATGGTGATTTTTCAGCAAATTTTTCATATTTTGTTTGACGCAGCAAAAATGTTTCCCAACAGCAATCTATTATTTCTAATAGGTTTTTTGACCACTTATCAATCAGTGTAAGCAACGAAAACAACCAAAACCAATGTTAACATCGTGTAAGTTCCGGTTATGACGTCATCAAGATGGCCACCATCTTGAATTTCACTGAAAAATGAACAATAGTCAAAACATTGACATTTTTCAACTGAAGTAGACAAATGAGGCATCAAAATGACCACAATAGAACAACAAATACATATCAGGACCAAATAATCCAATATATGTAGTGATTTGAACGCAGGAAATGAAAAAAATAATATTTTCAGCTCAAAAATAGTAATTTTCAGCATTTTTTCATATTTGGCTTGACGCAGCAAAATTGTTTCCCAACAACAAATTATTATTCACAATCAGTTATTTGACCTCTTATCAATCGGTTAAAACAACAACAACAAAAATATATAGAAATGCAAAAGAAAATTTTTATACCATCATTTGGTTTAGAAAACATCACCGGATGCGGCATATGATTATTTTTTCCAAACCGCTAACACTACATTTTCCTGGTGTCTTGGAATTTCCTGAATATAACATTGGCTATTGACGATTTATATCTTAACAAATTTGAATTTAAAGTTGGCTGAATATCTAAGTGGGACTTCAAAATAATCCATTTTCATATTCGAAATTTTGTAGACTAGTAGCCTCTCAAACTGAATTATTATAGCAAAACGCTAACTAATAGCTATAGGGTATCAAATTAAAGTTCCGTAAATACCATGACACTTTTCTAAACATATTGTGTCTTTTAGAATGAGCACATCCATTGTTTATTTCCTGTGTATAACGCAAGGAAATATAAGATGGTTACTGCAGTGTCACATATTTCTTAATGGTAATCCATTTTCGTTGTGCGTGCTTTCTCGCCAGAGTGTCGTCTTCGACCTCGGTGACCTGATGTGACATTACATTACCGGGTTACCATCGTGGTTCTAACTTATCAACTATCCATGGTCAGAGTTAAGATCAGAAACATCGGCTTCAGGGATGTGGGAGCTCTTCCTTTTTCCAACGTAGTTTCACCTAGATTCACATATCGTATATGATGTTCCAGACTTCCCTGGCATGATGGAAAAGACACCAGATCAACATTCTGCGGAGGGTTGAGTTGGTTCTCCTTAATTCGTATGAAGCACAATTCCTCATTCTTGTGAACCTCAGTGACCATAAGTGGCACAGGTGGATTCTTTGAGGTCATAAATGAGGTCTGCAGTGAAGTTTCACTCTTTGCCAAGTCTGGAAAGCACTTTAGAGAACTCTCTACTGGAGAGTCTTCAATGGTCTCTTTGCGCATACACCAGATGTGACACAACCAGCACCTTCAAGGGAGTGGGAGAAGTCAGACCAATGAAAAACATTTAACATTTATGCCCTCATTAATGACCTCGATGATATCACCTGTGTCATTTATGGTTGCACGAGGGTCCACAAGATTCTTCATACGAATTATGGAGTTATGTGCTAAGGAGAACCAATCCACCATTGGAAGAATGTGCGTCTGGTGTAATTTCCATTATGCCGGAGAAGTCTGAAACAGCATATACGTACGATATGTTAGAATCTGAAAGAGATCCCACATCCCTGAACCTGTTGTTCCTGATATGAACTCTGGCCGTGGATGGGTCATAAAAGGCTAGCAAAACACTGGTAATGCAGTGTCATATGAGCTCATCGACATAGAAGACGTCGATCTGGCTTTCGACGAATTGGATACTGATATCTCGAGTACTCTGATTCGGACTGCATGTACCAGCTACCAGATATGCCGTGTCTCTTCAATGGATAGGTCAGTGAGGCGAGAAAGCACGTACAATGATAATGGTTATCATTGAGAACCAGTGAAAGACATATTAGTGACATTGTAGTAACCATCTGACATTTTGCTTATGCTATGCATAGGAAATAAACATTGAATGTGCTCATTTTCGAAGACACAAACGCTTTGGGAACCGTTAATGATATTAACGGAAACACAGGCTTAGCTTAGGTTACATTTGTCAGTAGGTGTTGTGTTATTTTTGAGACGCTGCTAATCTACAAAATTGAGGGTATAACAATAATTCTTTTTTTGCATTTCTATATATTGTTGTTTTTGTTTTTACTGATTGATAGGAGTTTAAATAACTGAATACGAGTAATAATTTGTTGTTGGGAAACATTTCTGCTGCGTCAAGCCAAGTATGAAAAATTTGCTGAAAAATCACCATTTTTGAGCTTAAAAGCTTATTTTTTTTATTTTTTCCGTACAAATCACTACACATATTGGATTATTTGGTCCTGATATGTATTTGTCGTTCTATTGAGGTCATTTTGATACCACATTTGTCTACTTTAGTTGAAAAATATCAGTGTTATGACTATTCTTCATTTTAAGTGCAATTCGAGATGGTGGCCATCTTGATGACGTCATAACCGGAACCTATACAATGTTAACATTGGTTTTTGTTGTTGTTGTTGTTTAAACTGATTGATAAGTGGTCAAAAAACTTTTTTGAAATAATAGATTGTTGTTGGGAAACATTTTTGCTGCGTCAAACAAAATATGAAAAATTTGCTGAAAAATCACCATTTTTGAGCTTTAAATCCGATTTTTTCATTTCCTGCGTAGAAATCACTACATATATTGGATTTTTTGGTCCTGATATGTATTTGTTGTTCTATTGTGGTCATTTTGATACCTCATTTGTCTACTTCGGTTGAAAAATGTTAATGTTATGACTATTTTTCAATTTTTAGTGAAATTCGAGATGGCGGCCATCTTGATGACGTCATAACCGGAAGTTCATCCCAACTTATGCAATGTTAACATTTGGATTTATGATCAGTGGGTCATAAGGGTTCAGAAAAATATTGGTTCGGAGGTTTGGGGGGGGGGGGGTGCATGTGGGACCCTCCTAGCCCATGGCCTACATGCATATGTTTTGTTCTCTAAACTCAAAATTGATTATGACAAAGTATGGATTTCTATGATGACTACTGAAGGATTAAGACTAGAGCCATACGTTCCTGTAGTATAAGCGATCTCTTCATAATAATCATCTGTTATTGATAAGATTTGGGTTATGTTTCATTCTCAAATTATATATACCATATACCAGTTATTTTCAGGGGTTAAACACGATTTGTAAAAACGGAAAAATCAAACAATTTTTTGATACCGCTTGAAGAGTACGTACATTTGTATAGTATATTTTAAACTTATTAATTTCGCAGATGAAATCTAGTACCGGTAACAATGACATCGTAAAGTTTACAGACATTGACAGGTCCAATGTCATAAGTACTTTATCTAATTTTTACATCTGTTTCCACCCACCTGTCAGGGTATCAGATATAGACGTCCGTTTTCTACCACCATTTGAGTACCTGGTCACAAAATCATACACCCCGGACCAGAAGATCAGCTAAAACATTAAGTTATACAAAATGTAGATCTGCATATCACACAACAAATGTATTTAAGAAACATGTTACAATTAAAACAAGGTCGTTGGTTTTTCATTGAACCCTTTTACTTTCTTCTACAAATAACATTGACTAGTTCTTGAATGACCACATATCTTTATTTATTCATTCCAGATGACATAATCACTGACGAATCACATGCCTGCAGAGACTTCCTTTGAAGATTTACACAGAGTGGCGCTTAACTTCGATGCCATGCAATGTACCATTATTCGATTGTTTAAGGATTTACTTGAATAGATTTTTTTTATGTTATGGAGATATAACACAAAAATTAAAGGTTTAATGATGAGAGTACACTCAGATGTTTGTGTTATATCTCCATAACATAAAAAATATTCAAATTAATCCTTATAATTCAAGTAAAGATAATCTCTTCAATATTCGAAATTCATTTTGGGACTCTTTTGTCTATGGAATCATTATGCCGTCATCTCAGCCAATCAGAAGCAACGTTACAAACGGCGATGCCTTTTTTTCCTTTATGGGCTGATAAAGTAAATTTTCAAGCGAATGAAAATGCTCGTCACGAGCAAAATTGAATTGTTTTGGTGTATAGCAAAGGACCAAACTACCTCTTCGTCCATTGTCTCGCACAGTACATTCAAATTTGACATATTCCAGGAGTGGATATTACAACAGTGAGAGTAACTGGAGTATCGAGGATGAACAACATTATATAATTGTATAATTATATACCTTGTCCCGTGGGGTGTCATGGTAGGCTGCGTCTATAAAGGGCTGGAAACTTTCATTTGATGTATTGCATGGTGACCGGTACGCAAACCCGGACAGGAAAAGCTCCCATAAATGTGTGCAGTTTTTCATTCTGTAATAAGAAAGTGAGTATTAACTTTGTTTTGCCCGACACTGGATTCGTGTCATCTTGCTGTAATCAGAGATAACTATACCTTGTAATTACATAATCTACTATTTGTTCATTCTCCACTAATTTGCATGTGTTCAGAAATAAAAACATAAAAAAAATAAAAATTGAAAACAAAGTTCTTATATATTGTCATTTGTTTGGCAAATATCTCCACTTTTTAAATCCAAAAGGACTGGATCCTATCTTTACTCACAGAAAAGTTATAATTGTTACAGTCAATCACCATATTTTGATAAGTAACAGATACGTGACTTTGTTAAAATGAACTAAATTGAGGTTTGTCAATAGAAATGCCACATAATATACACTGTAACTGAATTTTCGCTTCGGTTTTGCACTTTTCTTTCCATTCAAAGACATTTGCTCATCTCAAAAGCAACTCGACTTTACCAATTACAGTTATGAAAAGTTCAATTGTGAATATTGGTTTGTATAATTCATAAGTGTGTTCGAATAGTTTCATTTAAAAATAGTATCAAAGTATTTTGTTTCTATATTTTCCTTATTACCAAACTGCACTTATATCTGCATGTGCACATGTCAGTCATTTTTTATTTGTATAAATCACAAGTTACTGTATAGGACATTAAAATCCTGCTTTAAACAGTAACGTATATGTTACAACATAGAAACCTGAGAGGATTATTATGTTTTTCTGTTTCATAAATTCGTCAAAATGCATCAAAGAAAATGTACTTTTCAGCGTTTCACTTCTCTGCAATACTTTTGATGATTTTATTAACAGCGGTAACATATCTGTTCTCTTGTTATAAATATTGGTAATTAAAACCGGATGATATAATTATCACAAGGTCTTCACAATTGTTTTAATAGTAGGAGAAACTGGAAAATATATTTGTTACTGAATATAGTGATGACTTCTTTTTTACACTTTTTAAAGCAAACATAGGCATTTTACATTAACATATAGGGTATTTCAGTGTATCATGAGATGATATGGCTTGGCATTTATAAATGTATATACCTTCATTATCATAAGCTGTAAAATGCTCGACACGTACTAAATGAATTGATTAAATATTATTGTTGTTGAAATCGGCGTTTACTTGAAATAATGGCATTATAGCCAACCATGGAATGGAAGTATGTCAATTACTTTACACAGTCTCGTATTATTATAGATGAGAAGCCTTGTCGTATTATTATAGATGAGAAGCCTTGTCATAGATGACAAACCCCATTTGCATTCTATAAGAGAGGGAGAGGGACAGGGCGAAATATACTATAATATATATAAATAGAAATTTTTCTTACACTATAATATATAAATTTCTTACACGGTTTTTTTTTTAAATCTAGATATGTAATTAAACTTACAAACCGTATTTAGGACAATGCTAATTACCTCATTATCTATTGTAATCGAGCAATGTTTACCACTTACATTAAAACATCCATACATTTATGGAGAGGTTTGAATGTATCAAATAATTGGTCAGTTTTACAGGTAATTTAGTTTTCGCATTTTTCACTTTATAAGAGTAATATTACACAATTATAATTACATAACCTCGGTCAATATTTTTTCTTTGGTCAATAAAAATATGCATCGACCTCATCAAAAGTTACAACGGTTTTTATTATTTTTCTTGGTTTTTCGACGCTTATATCAAGAGCGGCTATGTGTGAGGAGGGGTTAGAATATCTTTTCGCAGCGGGGATAAATGTTTCAGTAAAATTAAAAATATGAACTGATTTAGATCACCAAAGCAAGTAATGGTACATTGTATGCGTCTTCACAATAAAAACCACACTTGCAATGTTCATCATTAACCCTGAACATATCGTGTTTAAGAGAACTTGATATGTTTCTTTTTTTGTTTGCAAACTTGAAGATTTCCCCCCGACTATTTGATATTGATATTTGATTTTCCAATGGATTATTTTTTCCAAATCAATAAGCAACGTCGACGTCAATATTGTCACGCCATTATGACGCCGGGTTTTCGCGCCATTCTCAGATTTGTTTCTTCATTAGTATGAGGAAAAAGATTCTACCAATCAGGAAGTCGGATTTTGAATGAAAAAAAAATTATTTATTCTACAATGTAATATGTAACGAAAATTAAAGTCCCATTATGGGGGAATACCAGGGAATCCTGTTGTTACGCTCTGTTGGTGCCACAGCCCACACATGGGTAAACATCACACATGAGAACCGCTTCATATAACCTTTGACCCAAGGTATTTTTTGTCAACTGATAGATATTGACAGATGATGCTAATGCTTTGTCATCTTATTTCCATCGTTTTTATAAATGAATCTGTTTAAACATTAATTAAAATCCTACTTAAAATCCTTTAAAAACTATTATCAGAGATTGGTCATATGAAAACAGGTAGGGAGTTAACCATGGAAAGTCAATTACTTTGGAATTTTTGCTCGAGACCATACAATGCACTCTACACAGGTAAGAGCACTCGATTAAGAGGCAATTGAGGGTATTCTCTACTTAGTAATACTTCGCTCTTTTGTAGTTTTTGCGTACAAGTGGGTGATTAAAGTCGTCAGAATGGAGTATATAGTTTTACTGAAGTATCGTGTTTTTATTTTGGAAAGAAGAACCAGTTTTATAAGGATGAACATTGAAAAACATTGAATAAATCTAAACATGTTCTAAATTTCCCCGTGGTGTCACTGGGATTTACCTGGTGATCATCCGGGTACGTACAGGCACATAGGCTATTTTCAGACATACACATTTACGTGTTCTACAGTATTGATATATACAAAATGTATTTCTAATATGCATTTTTGTCGAAACTGTACATATTTGAACAAAATTAAGTAAAAATAAATTCATAAGGATCATCGCTGTTTAGTTTGTAGAGCATTCATAAAAACATAATGGGACTTTAATCATAAAATCAACAGGGATCCTTTGTCTGGCTAGTTCGTCTTTGCAGTATCGCTGTCTGCGAGTAGTTTAATGGACAGCAACGTTATTAGTTTATGGACAAAAATATGTCGTTTTCGATGTATGACTTAGTGCTCATAAACATTTGACGTAAGAATAAATATCCAGGGGCGTAGCTTGCTCTTTAAAAAAAGCCCGGGCTTGCACATAAAAAATCCTAGTATGGGTTATTCATTGTCTTGTAAAGTTAAAACATCTATGTAGATCCGTCAAAGTCTTGAATGTAAATTAAAATCAAAGTTAAAATAACCTAAACGTTTACGTAGATGATTTATCTAAAATAAATAATACTGAAATATACGTTATGCGTTAAAGTGACAATTCATTCTACGAGAACATTAAAATTTGTATATATATCGGAAAACCCCCAGTTCTAATGGAAATTAGACCTGTGGTTTTACTGTGATATGTCAGAAAATCCCATGGTGGTGTAGAAATGCGTGTGGAATGTTCAAAACTCACTCGCTGTCCGCCATTTACACATTGTGGTCGAATATCTTGTATGCCGAACCCAGTCCCTTGCTCGTAGAGTAATGCTACTTTTGTCTAGAACTGCTCTCAAATCGCTCTGACAGAAGTGTGTTTACCTTATTTAGGTGAATTGTTTTGCCTAAAAAATCATTATATCACCTCCACAGTGGTTATGTAGTTCATTTGTTTAACGTGCGTGACTTTGGCTCGGGTATGGGTACAGCGTACATATTTGTACCTGCTTAATCGTATTGATCAACGATTTGTAACTACAACGGTACCAATTAAAATACTAAATTAATCACGTGGAATTTGTCAATATCTTATGTTATATGTTTCATAAGAAATGTAGAACAATACATTTTATGCCATATTTTGCTTCTTGGTTATGTAAAAGTAGATTAGCCTGGATGTTGAATTGTCCGCTTTAAGTATTGAATTTTCTTGTGAGACACAAGAAGGCGTGATCAAGAGTATTAACGAATAGATCGCGCAGTAAGTCGAAGTGAAACGAAGAGAAGATATATCGAAAGTGACACCATCGCAAATAAGTAGTGGAACACTGGAGTATGCTCGTACTTAGTTAGTCTCGCTTAAAACAATTGCTTGATATTAATTAAGCTTATTTAAGATTAGTTTTTTTCTTGCCAATGTATACTTAATAGTCTTATATATGAGGACGAAGAAAAGACAACTTAAAATATAGGCAGAGCTTAGCTGGAGTAAATTCCAATGTTAGTAAATGAACAATATGACATGACAACATACTCTTGATGGAGCGATACATGATGAGATAAGGGATGAATAAAAACTCCTAGTGAGTTCAAGGTAGCATTGTAAGAAGTAGACAAAATACATATTTATTTCAATCAGTTGCGACTTTTTTATTGCCTTACAATATGTTAGGCCGGTTATTTTATGTATTCAATCATTTTTATTCATTCTTTGTTCTATCATATAGTCGTATAATGTGCGCGGATGGATTTACCATAAAATACGAATACGTGTAAGAAATATCCCGTCAATTCTTATCATCGAATCCGTAATAGAGTCAGCTCAATAAACATAGCAGGACTCTTATCATGAGATGTTTTTCATATAGCTTTGTTTTAAGAACTAACGCAGTAAAACATAATTATCTAGTTACAGGTAGAAAAAACAGACCCTATTAGCCCTTGTTGATTTTATTAAAGTATAGTTAGGCAGATACCACGCATTATCAAATAATCATTTTCGGTGCTAAACATTTCCTTAAAACGATTTTCCGTCGGGGGGCTTCGCCCCCCTGAACCCCCTAACCAGGCCGCTGCCCTGGACCCGCTGGGGGCCTAGGCGGCCCCCAGACCCTTTGCCTGGGCTTGCACATGTAAAAGACTCTAGCTACGCCCCTGATATCTAATCGCAAAGACAAATATAAAGGAAGAGTGTCAATTTGGGCCCTCTGGTGGCCATGACCGATAAGCATTATTTTTTGTTTACAGATACCTGGGGGTTAGGATATCATGATATGAGTAATGATTAAGGTCGGGTCGGAGTCCCTTGTCAGTTATGTTGGGTTAAACAGGGAGGTCAATTTTCTGTGTTGTCCAGTTGTGCACGGCAGTGGTAAGCACGACTGACTTTTATCTTTGGACCTAGTATAAGGCGAGTAAATTGTAAGAACATGTGCCATGACTGTACTATCAAACATTTTCAGTAAACTTCTTTCTGGGTCACAGTATCCTCGATAGTCCAAGGGTTACTATCACTGACGTTATATCAACCCCTGGACTATTTCATAGTAAAAACTGAAGGCAACATATTTCAGCTAAATTTGTTCCTTTGGTGTACATCAAAAGAATCAAATAATGGTACATTGTGGTTGACTGCGTGTAGCTTTGAAGTCGGACGTCGCTCTCTCTGAAATCTTCAAAGGAAGTCTCTGCAGACCTGTGATTGGTCAGTTTTTTCCCTCCTGAGCTGCCTCCAGTTTTACTATGAGATAGTCCAGGGGTAGATATAAAGTCAGTGAAAGTAACCCATGGAGTATCGAAAATGGTAGTATATTTAATGATAAGATAACGTGCATTGGCCTTACTGTCAACCATTTTCAAAAATAAAATAAATTCTTTATCTATGGGTCACAGGAACACGTCTACCACCTGTGGCTTGAACTAGTGAGAGAATGTATGTTTTTCCCACTGGTGCCTCTTTACCTCGGATACAGACGAGAAGATTGGAATCCATGTATTTATATATTGTATATGTTGACAATAAAATGGATCAATATGTGACAGACAGGCACCATAAATGTAAGTGATTGTGTCAAAAAGGTATAATTCACTCGGATCAATAAAAGAACATTTTTACATAGTGAACATAAAATAAAGTTCAATGCTGGAAATACATAACAAAAGGTTGCACAAAATAACCCAGGACACTAGTGTCGTTATCGGAGAATGAAATTTTGTATTTCTCTGCATATACAAGGTAATTAACCGTAGCATAACAACTCTGTGTAATTAATTGTCATCCCCCCCCAAAAAAGGAAAGATAGAAAAAAGAAAGACAAGAAAAGTGCAGAAAAGAAAAAGAAAGAAGTAAAAAGAAACAATGACAACCTTCTTACGAACAATACACGATTGAGATAAGGCATAATATCGAAACCAAAACAAATATCACACAAAGCAAAACTTCCATATATCTTGAAACACACAATGAACTTACTTGGTGCAGAATGGCGCAGGGTTGACTAAGGTTTGGTATTGTACACATCTCCCAATGATTACATGCTTTAGGGACTCGGTTGGCATTTCAGTCATAGAATCACATGAACTGTCCGCAAAAGTCCCATATTGTGTGAATAAAAAACAGAACCATACATAGTCCGCACACAGAATATCTTGTGTAGCCCTGCATGGCGACTTATAGTAAATGTATTCTGGTAGTTCTATCTTATATCCTGGTCGTGTGGTCTTCACTGCTTAAGATTGTCTTACTACACCTGTGGATTTTACCTGTCTGTATCTAGGTAACTATAGTCTACACCGGAATAAAAACTGCCGTCATTACCGTAATTATCAGACCAGTGTACACAAAAGTACCTCCGCTTCCACAGTTAGTATATATCAAACACTGAGTACTTAAACGTACCATCAGTTCACAAGATGTAAAACAAAATATTGTGTTATGACATATTATATGTAGGTAGTTATATGAATATGCATTATTAATCCATTTGAGATTTTCTTTCAATAAGCGCGTTTTGACATTTTCCACACAATGACGTGAGATCATAAACACCGTGAGATAGGTTGCACACTCTACTGATAACCCCTACGCAGAAACTGTATCACATACATCCCATAATATGACCTTTCCATTCATCTCTGCAACCATGGATAAATAAAACACATGTATATCTACCATAATGCAATGCAAACGCACGCGCGGTCAGCTCCAGACCACGCGCCGAAAAACAACACCACGTGTTTTACGGATGGGCTGGGCATCGCCAGTTGCACCAGCACGTAATGAAGTGATGCTATCCTGGTCAAACACACTCCATGTCCTACTTACATGAACTTGTGCATATGTATAGCGTTGCTTTGACAGGTATTACAACTCTTTCAAGTCATACAGATGAACATGCATATTACAGTTATACAAAATCATTCATCAAAAGCATTACAAATACCCAACTGGTGCTAGTTAGGTATGTAGTAATTTCGTCATTACCTTTAATTTGTATCTGGTAGTATAAAGACTTACTGCGACTGGAACTTTGTACCAAACAATCTTCATTATTTATTTCTACAGGTCGCAATATTAGGCTATGGAAACCATTTAGAGAGATAATGGGATGCACTTTGATTAACTTAATACATAAACTTCGAATCCACAGGGAAAAGTACCTTTTAGCAGACTAGTTTTGAGGACAGCACGAAAGTCATTCATAAATTGGTGCATTATCACGAGCGCAATTTCTTATCAGTCTGGTGAATAAAAAGAAATAATGAAGACTCATTAACCTTCGTTTTATATTTCCTACCATTCTTTGGTCAGACAGGTTTTCTCTAGAACCGGATACGTTTGTATAAGTACTACGTAGTTAGCCAGATCAGCCAACAGATGCATGTTACACGCATGTGTATCTAATTAATCAAATGGTGCTGAAATCCGTCTTCACTCCACTACTGTTCTCTGTATGTTACAGTACTTATTACTCATACTTTATATATATATATATTATGTAGGTAGCATGCAGTGTATAACAAAAGTTATTTAACGAGTTTCCGTGATGCATAAAATATGTAAATTTTCCGTTATTAGCTTTCTTGATCAAAGACCTAATACAATAATTTCCTGGTTACAGACACTCGATCCAAGTGAAATATTTCCTCCTGTTTTAAATAAATGACTTTTAATTGTATTTTTTCCTTTGTTTGTTTTTCCTTATTTTTATTTCATTATTATTTTTTTTATTTTTTTTTCTCTTTAACTTAGTATGTGCCATAATTTTCATACTCACGAATCAAGAAAAGCTTTTAACATTTCATTCACCACCAAAAATCACCAACATTTTAAGAATTTCAGAGATTTTAATTTCACAAGTACAAAGAGAGCTGGAAATGATATTTGACAGTGCTGTCAAAAGCAATATGTCTACATATCTACAGCGTAGTTAAATGAGTCTGACCATCAAGCCAAGTTGTGGTCTACAGTTACATTTCACATCATACAGTTAACAAGACATGAAAAAGAAATACAAGAACTATACAATGTATAAATTCTGTGCTGTAACTAAAGTTTATAAGGCATCGAATAATGTTCATAGCTTAATTCATTAAACCTGAGGGTTTTCAAAAGATTACTGAAGAAAAAATAATATGTCAAAATTTTCGCCTAGTATGGCACATATAACTTTTTAAAAATGTGGCAGCCTTGATCTCTATAAATATAATTCTACATATATTTGTTCTTTTTGTGTCATGATAAAGGGCAGATCGCCTCGAAAATTCGACATTATGTTATCGTCACCGTTGGAATTACCTCTTTGCTTCATATGATAGAAGTTTGAAGTTCTGTCAATAATATATACAGTATAAAATATATAAAAAAAAATACCCCCTTAATACTATAGTAGTATTAGGTGGTATTTTTTTTATAAATATATTTATGCTATATATTATTGACAGAACGTCAAGCTCCTATGCCCATAAGTATTAGGCCTACTGCAAGTAATTCGTATCCTACAGACATACGTGTACGTTTATAAGGACCAAGTGTTATCTGGAATACAACCGTTGATGATACTTCTTTGACCCATAATTCTACATACATATACAACCATACATTTTATATATGAATGGGAGAGATAACAGACCATGTCAATATTAATGTCGGTTATGATGATATGGCAAATACGTACGTTGTAGTTACTTATGCAGTTTATAATTCATAAACACACACACTTATTCAACTTCCCTTCAGTTATATGCGTACTAAATAGGTAAGCAACTTTAAGCATTACGTTTCTTACATCTTGTTTTTCATCAACTAAAAAGAAGTTGAATTTTTCGCTTGATATAATCAATATTTTATACAGAGATTTAATAATAAATTTTACCTTTGACTCACAATACTATTCCGGATTTGCATATTACAGAGTTATCTGCACTTGCGGGTAGGTATTGATTGTGACGTCATGCTTTGCGAGCGTAACGTCATACCTTTCGGAGAAAATGACGTGAATTGCGCTCACAAAATAATGACGTAATAATCGATACCTACCCGCAAGGGAACTAACTCTGTAATATGCAAAGACGGAATATTTATATGGGAATAGACAGACTCACAATACTATATTTTATATGGGAATAGACAAAAAAGACTGATAAAAAACCTATCTTCTACATGGTCTGTACGTAATGCACTCTTGGTAAAAAGTAAAATATATTCAGACAGTAATTAAACTTTTAGTTTTTCCTTTAAATTCTGTAACATTTGTTTGTTTGTTTGATTAAATTAACGTACTATTAACAGTCAGTGTCGTGTAAGGACGGCCTCCCATGCATTGCGTAGGTGCTGCGTGTAGAGAAGTTTGTGGTGCGTGTTTAGGGGAGGCTGTGGTACATATTGTCATGTTGTGTCTTCTGCATGTGATAGAGGAATGCTCTTGACCTTTTTATTAGTGCTATCTCACTGATGAAGACATATCAAGGGGAATGAATGATTTATATATATATAGTGGGAAAAGTAAGTATCATATCACTCAACAATTTTAAGATACAGAAAATTAAGCTGTTGTGATAAAAAATAGTATTTTTAACGAATATAAATCAATCGTTTATATCTAATTCTAAAAATGCGTTTAATGAAAATAAAAATTATCGAATAAAATGAATCTATCAGAGTACACATGTAACCTCTCACCTGTCAGTACAGGTTGTCTGGGTGTGCATCATGTCAACACAAAGATAGATTAGTGTCGCAGTGTTTCTGGTCATCGTTTTTAATCATTTGTATACAGAATATAGATCAACCTCTGTACAAATTGAGGTCACTTTTCAATACAAATATAGGTTACATTAGGGTCACTCTCCATACAAATCTAGGTCACCCTCCATTGTTCGTGAAAGAGGTCCTTTATGTCAAATCGAAATCATCCTTCATACAGATTTATGTCATATTGAGATTAACTTCTACATGTATATAAATAAATCACATCGTGTCATCATCCATTATTATTTACTCAACATGTAGGTCATATCGGGGTCATCTCTATACAAATCTAGGTCAACCCCCGTACCAATCCGGGGGACATTTAGAAATATATTCTTTAAATATCAAGGTCACTTCTATAACATAACAGAAGAGAAAGACGCCAAACTTCTGAGTCATACAAGGTACCAGTATATGATTCTTTTGTGTGCAGGTTTTCTGTAAGTCTGACACTGAATAAACCGCCAGTTTTTGTGCTGATGAGTTCACATTGCTGCAATCAGATAAAGCAAAACTTGTAATTACATAATCTGCTGTTGGCAATTCAAACCGGGCGATACAATTATCACAAGTCCTGTCTGGGCCAAAAAACTGCGTAAAAGGAGAACTAGACAAAACATTTGACAAATACAAATGTATAGACTTAAGCACACTTTGTCACGATAGATATTTTTAAAATAGGGAGAATGCCAGTTTTGTAGGACTTAAGTTTCGCCTGCTTGTCCTATATAAAGCAAAGGGCTGTGTGCACTCTATTCCTACACGTGTATGAGGCCTTATTCCACACAAATAACATTAGATGGATGTTAAAAAAATATCTCGTCGTGTTAACCTCTCACATTGTTGGAGTATGTGTACTCCGGTATTATATAGCACGACGAGACACTTGAAACAGTACGTCGTGTCCACGATCAACAAATAACATCCAAAGCGACATCGAGGCATTTTACGGGGGGTAGGGCAAGGGGGCAATGCTTACTACAATACTCCTCATCTTTTGAAGTTTTTGAAACTTTTTTAATTGATGGAGTAATAATTCTAATCGTAAAATTTCATCCAAAAATTCTCCGCATTGAAAGCGGAGGCCACCCCGACCGCCATCTTCAGCGTTTCTTCGTCTATCAATACGCATAGTTATAATGCCTTTCTGTCTGTTCTGTGTGTATACGTACATGTATGTCCATTTCCATTTATCCACTGAGCATGAATTCACTAACTTTTATCCTCATTTGTATTACTCTCGATATACTATATAATTGTCCTCATTTGTGTTACTCTCGATATACTATATAATTGTCCTCATTTGTATTATTCTCGATATACTATAATTGTGTCTAATGCTGTGTCCATCCAATAATGAATG
The DNA here is from genome assembly GCF_041381155.1 of Argopecten irradians. NCBI lineage: Eukaryota > Metazoa > Mollusca > Bivalvia > Pectinida > Pectinidae > Argopecten > Argopecten irradians. The sequence continues at coordinate 23,479,186 of NC_091147.1, forward strand.
GGTGTACCACATAGACTATTTCTTTTTTTATAATTCTGTACACATTTTTGTATACATATTTATTTGAGAATGGTTATCTCTATCTAAAATTGCTGTCGACAAAGTTTGCTTACTTTTGCTTTTACTTGTTTTATGCTTGTATGTATGAAGAAAAGCGTATGTTGTTCACATTATTTCAACGGGACCATTACTGACAATATATGTTTTTATTAGATTCAACTTATTAATAAATAATCGTCACACATGATTGAATTTGTCCAACATAACAAACTTTCATATTGACTTATCCTGAACGCAGGCATTATTCAGACCATAGGCCATACTAGAGTATTACTATAAAGTATTCAAATTTATCCCATAACTATGCATGTTTCACAATGGAAAACCCATGTGATAAATTCCATAGCAGTTGGTTATCGTTTATGTTTAAAAACTCCACCTAACGGCGCCTCTGATTGGTCAAATCCAAGATCTCTTGATTCCGATTGGCTCTCAACTTCGGGCTACTTTTCATAGCGCATTTTCTTTTAAATATCATTGTATTTACTATTTAATAGGTAGTTGCTTATTCAAAGTATTAATCAATAGATTATTTGCTCTCTATTTAGGCACTATATTTTCTGGCGGGCAGTTATCACTACACCTTGTATGGCGGTAAGAACGAGAAAATGGTCACGACGGTATAAATATAGAGTTATGGGATAAATAAGTTCCCAACGCGTGAGTGTTGTTTATCATGTTTATCTAAACTCTCGTTAGTTAATTTTGAAAATTAACTAACTCGAGTTTGATAAACATGATAAACAACAGTTACTTGTTGAGGAACCTCTATATAGTCTTTCTTGTGACGTTATTCCAAAGAATGGTTATTGAGTCCATGTCGTTGCAAACTGTAAATAAAAAAAACAACGCTAATAATATAGGTAAGTTTAGCGGACTAAAGCTACGGGTCGCCAAAAAGTGACACTCAAAAATTGTGTATTCATTGCAAAAAAATATCTTTTGTTCAACAAGGGTGAGTTTTAGATCAGCAAACTATTTTTTCTGTCAACTGAACGATTTCTGCATAAATTCAGACTTTTTTTCCATTGAACTGATTCCCATTTTTTTTTTAATTCTAGATAGTTGACCGTTGTCATCACAATGTCTTTTTAAAATGTACATAGACTGATCCTCTGAGGGTTCCTATACTTGTACCTGGTGTAATTTCTTTCTTGTCAAATTAATATTGTCACACTAGAAATGAGTCTGGCATTATTGCTGATACATTTTTTTTTTGTTCTCACTGTTTGTGAGTTTTTAATGTAACTTTTTTTAATTAAGCAATCATATTCTTACAGTTATGTGTTCTTTGTTTTACTGTCAAATACCAGTATATAAAAAACCATGCATAGACCTAGCCTAAAGTAGTCAAAATTCGGACGGATTCAAATTTCGGACAGTAATTAGAAAATACTTAAAAACTCATAAAATAGTCCAGATATTTAATAAAAAGTCATTGTAACTGACCTATGCTTTACTTTCAAATTGGAAATTAACAAGATTGAAGAACAGATATGTGAGCATTATATTTTGTATGGTAAGTTTGAATGTGAATATGTGACTGCGACCTTTCCTGCGGTTGAATATACAAAAATGAACTGGTCAAATGACGCAATATGGAACTCCATGTCAAACATGTCTTATTCAGTGTGTTCATTAAACTTTTTATTTATTTTTTTTTGTTGAAACACATCCTTTTATTGTATTTTGAGTAAAAAATAAACAATACAGTGGGAATTAACCATCACTATACCTACATGTATATAAAGTTTGGTGTCCGAAATTTGAACACCCATTACTAATATGAAAATTTCCTTATTTGGAACAGTCCAAAATAATCGATAAATACTTAAATATTGTTCGATTTTCATAACATTTGTAAAGTTCTGAATGGATTTTAGTAATTCAGAGCTTTCCTTAGTTATAAAATTAATAAAAAAAAGTAGAAGTAGTAACTAGGGTAACCAGTTATATCCTAGAAATAAAAGTGCAAGTAGACAAGGGAACATGTTTATCAGCTAAAGCCTTGAAGGGTACTTACACATTTGAGCCCAAAATCTGGGTATATATATATATGATGAAAGTTACAAAAGATATATATTATATTAACTAAACAAACTCAACAAACTTTTTATTTCAATGCAGGTACATTTGCTCACATGAAATTCATGATTATGTAACAATATACATGTTTTATATGAAAATCATACTTATTTTAATTGGTTTTTAATTGCTGTCCGAAATTTGAACACCCTATGTCCGAATTATGAACACCCCTGTCTGAAATTCGAACAGTTATACATTGCTGATTACTTTGGCCTGGTATAACACAAATTTAGTATCTGTGTCGAGTTTCAAGTGATAAATGCAAGAAAAGAAAATTCTCTTTCTGCTCATACCTCAGTTATGGGGGTATGTGGATAGGTTTCAAGCATACAAAGGTTTTACAATTAAGGTGTCCGAAATTTGACTACTTTCCCCTAATAGTTGATGAAAGATTATAATCGAACGGTTTGTGAATTGAATATTGATCATATCAGAACAATACAACATAAGGATATATGAAAACATACTTACTTAAATTGGTTTTTAATTAAATTTGAGTTTGGAGGCACCCCTTCTATGTCCGAATTATGAACACACCTACCTGTTTATACGAACAGCTATACATTGCTGATTACTGTTACTTTTGGTAAAGCATCAAATTTAATATCTATGTCGATTTCATTTGATAAATGCAAGAAAAGAAAACCTGTGGCATTTTCTTGCTATTAATCACTTGGGGGTATGTGGATAATTGTTTCAAGCAACTACAAAGGTTTTATCTGTAGGTAAGGTGTCACCTTACCATTTGACTATAGTCTATAAAACGCAATGAAATTTTACGTTTGACCTTTCAGGTTTGCATATATTGGGCAAGAGTTCCGATGACAAGGTTTTTTTTGTTAGAGTTATCTCCCTCATGAGCGATTTAAAAAAAGTGGTCTTCAGTTCTCAAAGTTAAAAACAACATTCGAACATTAGAAAACATATAAAACATTGGTAAAAACCAAGTGATTTGAGATACCGATTTATTCTCCCGATGTTTGTTGAAGATGCAGTCTGTTACAGACAGCGTTAAAGCATTGTACACATTATATCTCCCCGCTGTCTTACCAGAGCGTGTCAAGGAAGTGGAAACGGTGATCATTCGAGAGGCAACGTCGTATGGCTTTAGCATAGGAAATTTTGTGAGGCTAGTATATAGGACTTTCGGAGTCAGTTGAGTCGTGTCATGGCTATACTTATGGACTCTATGGTATGAATCATTAGTTATAAGAAATTTAAAGTGACCCCCCTGTCGAAGTCGAGGTAAGGGGGACACACCAAAGTGATCAGGCTCTCCGCCAATGCAATACAATCCGTTATACATTTCTGTCCGAAAAATTTTGAGTCATGTACTTTGTAAAATCACATAAAGTTGACCCTACTAACCATTGTTTATCAACACTTTTTGACCCTATTTTTATCCTTGACACGTGTAACTCTGGGTGTTTTTTTCGACGTAGTTGACACATACACATGTACATGTACGAAAAAATATCTGACCATAAAGCGACAATTGTAGAATTGCCTGTAAAAGGACTAACTAGGACTTACAAAAGAAAAATTAGAGGTTACAAACTTTGACTTATTCAATAGGAAATTAGACGACACGCACTGGAATGACATGTTCTCTACGACACATTCCCCTGATGATATGTGTCAAAAGTTCACAGAAAAACTAAGGTTAAGGCAAAAAAAAAAAAAAAAAAAACCTGATAATATAGACAGGATTAGTGGACCAGGGTGTGCATACATACTAAAACTGTACATAACTATTCGACCCAAGGATTTATAAGTCACTTATAACACCCAAAGATAAACTACAGTTCCATTCAAGAATTACGACGGAAAATTAGAAATAAAAACAAATAAATTAATTCCCTTTATAACAAATTTGACATCATACAGAAAACAACGTACGTAATCACGTAAATAATTGTAGTAAATAAAAGTACAAAAGAACAAAACTTTGTGGACATTAATGGTATTTTTAGATCGATCACAGGCGTATGGCTCTCTAAACGTTTTTCTCTCTATATAGTATATATATATATACAGTAATACTATTACATATATATAGAGAGAGAAAAATATATCTGTAGAGCCAAACGCCTGTGAATCGATAATCAGATTCAAAACCTAAAAAGTTCTGATACCTCTAACGTTATACCGCCTCCTTATGATAATTCTGGAAAACTTGTAATGTCTGATGATGAAAAATCTAACATATTAAATGATTAATTTGTTTCCATTTCTTCTATAGACGACAGGAAGAACTTAGAACAAACAGTACTCTATCAGACACACATTACCCAGTGGCGTAGGAAGATGAAACGTCATGGGGGGGGGGGGGGGGGGGGGGGGGGGGGGCAAAGGTCCTCAATATTTTTTAAACCCCCCCCCCCCTTCCGCCACACCTACAGGAGGAAATTAATCAACTCCCAACCATATTATATATGCTTTATGTACATTTTTCATATATCACTAAATTTAATCCTTGTACACATTTATAGACAGTGGGGTCGCTAAAAGGAAATTAACGAATACGCAAATTGGCCAAATTAGCGTGTGAGCGTCGAAGGCGCAAGATTTTGGTGTTTTATTAGGGGTCTGAGGGTGACCCCCGGGATGAGTTTTATGTATTTTGATGATTTTGCGATCGCCCAAAAGCACGAGAAATTTGGTGTTTGGGGGGTCCGGGGGTCTCCCCCGGGAAAAAATTACAATTTAGAATGGCTTAGATGAGTTTTTCGATGCATTTTGATGAATCTGCAAACGCCCAAAGGCGCGAGAATTCGGTGTTAGAGGGGTCCGGGGGGTCTCCCCCGAGAAAAAAAATACGATTTAGAATGGCTGAGATGAGTTTTACGATAAAGTTTAATGATTATAAAGCGTTCTTAACATGGTAATTTTTCGATTTAAAGCTACCTGCATTTAAAAATGATAATTGTGTCGTCATAACATTATGGAACCCTACTCGATCTGAATATACCGGCTTCACACCATCGGTACATTGTTGTGTAACAGAAAAAAAATGAATTAATTGTCTCGCTAAGACATATAAACAAATTGATCTTTTAAGAGACATTTTCTTAAATAGTACATAGAATCCCTTGATGGACATTTTTAGTCTAGTTTGTGTGTATTGAATTTTTACGATTTAAGGTTTGACATTATGTGCTTGAACCTTTAGGAAATGCGCCGCGCAGCGGAAAATTTTCTAGAATGACGTACGAAAAATGTGCAGGAGGACCCTTTTTTCTTTCAAATAAGCTTTTTTAGAAAATTTCAGTCGGCGAAAATGGGGGGGCAAAAAGACATGTTTGCCCCCCCGTCCTGGGGAACGGGGGGGGGGGGGGGCAGTTGCCCCCCTGCCCCCCGCTTCCTACGCCCCTGTTACCAACTGACCGATATCATTGACATTCTTAAATCTTTTAAAATTAAACACAATGCCCACAGACCATGTTAAGATGTTTAGATAAAAAAATCGGTAAAAATCATACTCTAAATTGAACTACTTACTGCACATGTACATGTATATTGTGCGGGATTTTTTGAAGATGTGGAAAGACGTTTCACGGTCCGGAAATTCTTTTAAAGTTGGACTGGACACCAGCCTCTAGAATATTGAGGAAAAAATCACTAAAATTTTGCTTGTTTTTTGTTTTGTCTTTGTTTTTGTCTCTACTATATGTCTGATACCAGAGACCTAGATATTATGTCTAGGTCTCTGCTGATACTAACGTGACGCTACCCGATATTGGGAACGCTACCCAAAATGGAACTTTCAGTTTACATCTAAACTAACAATAACTGTCCTGAACAAAAATTAAGGTGCTGACAAATAACTTTGACAATTTTTAATTATATTCATTTTCTTTCCAGTTGCTTATTATCTGTATTTAAAAATGAAAATAATGAAATTTTGAAAAACTCCAGGTCTGTTCGAGTATCATAAAACTTATTTTATAAATTAGAGCCTACACTAAATGTGAATATATTTATTCGTTTCGTTTTATTATCTTAATCCGGAAATTGTAATAACCTGTATAAACTACTTCCGGTACTTAAGTCGGGTGCATGCTTGTTATGTTAGATACAGGATCATCTAAATGTCAAAGTTAACGAACTTTATCTTTGTCTGAGGGTGTGCATACCCATATTTTAGAAAGACAGATAATTTCACAGTTTTAGACACGCATGGTAGCTATGGACAAGCAGACAGTGATCAAGTTTACAACCTGTCACATGGCTCACGGACGTAATTGATGAAGCGAGACATTTGACCCTATATAGGCCCTCTCTGTATATTTACATCATCCACGTTTTGTAGACGACAAAATGAATGGCGACATTGATCCCGAGAATTCAAGCTCGGCAATGGATTACGACATCCTTAGTCCTCGATGTTGTGCAAGACCACGTAAGAATTATTTAATTACGATACATTATTATTTGATCTTGGACCCTTCTTGGATACAGGTCTTGCAAGTAGTAGAACACATGTATACAACTTAGAGTACCTTATATAAATAAACTTTGGACCCAGATTCGTCTGGGTCTTATTTCTTGCACATTCCTGCAGTTTTGGAAAGGAATGTACATAACATATTAAATTGTTCAACTACGTTTTACTAAATAACTTGTACATAGACTGTCTATATTCATGCAGCTGAACACCTATAGCTTTAATAGTTATAATTTTAAAATAAATATCCACTTGTAACGATTTAAAGGTGTTTTAGTTAGGGCTGGGTATTGGAAGGTCTAAAACGATACGATTCGTATTGAAAATACACTGAAACAATACACGATACGATATTGACGATATACTGGACCTCTTTTTTTTCCAATTTCAGTTGACCATTGTGTTTTGAATATTGTGACAATAAAAGACAATTTTGATAAAAAATTCTATCACCTGGCAAAAACCTACCAAACATTTGATTTGGTTCACCATCTGTGTTGATTAATTTCTGTCAATTTGTATATTCTTAGCTATGAAATGACATTTCTAATCCATCTAGGTGACACAGATGCTTTAAACACTTCCTTTTGATTGAAATGGTCTTACTTGAATGTTGTTTAATATAAATTTTGTTTGGAATTTCCTCTTTCTATAATAAAAACAGTAGGTTGTGTTGTTAAAACGATACAGCAAGATATACAGCATGTTTGCATATCGATATTCGATATGCTTCTGAAAACCAATACATATCGGTATACCGATATATTGATCCAGCCCTAGTTTTAGATAAATTCAATTTTATATATTGGTTTCATTAATTGTAAATTAAAACTACTCTTTTCGGTGTAGTATTTTTTAGCTTCAATAACATACGTTTAACTGTAACACATTCAATCTAGACAGGTCATTATTACATAAACTCTGACAGATGGTCGTCCTTGTAGATATGCAGAGAATGAATATTTGTTCTAGATTTATATACATTGTACTCTAGTATGTATATACATTGTCTGTAGATGTGCTATATACACGTACATGTATCACACAATTTAACATCAGTCTTACCTGTGTACAGTGTATATTCCTCCAAGCAATAGATTTATGATGCACCAAAAGGTCACAGTTATATTGGACACCTTAATCTGTATATATATATCTACTCAAGTCTGTAATACATACTTTAGTTATATTTATAGCAATTAACGCTGTTATTACTTAACGAGGAAATTATAAGGATAAATTTTGAAACGTCATGATAACAGGTACCATTTTGCATCTTTTCGGGTGTTAATTGTACAGATAATGGTATTACATGTATATAGAAAGTAATGTATTATTGTAAAGAATATTGAGAGAGTGAATAAGTTATAAAGACTTGTGATATGCCATGTACATATCAGATTTAGGTTATTGAGGAAAACTCCCAATTTACAACTCTTTCTCATTATATATATATATATATATATATATATTTAAGTAAAAGAATTAAGATGTAGATATGTATATATATATATATATATGCCGCAAATAGTATATGGTGTAAAGTAAGTAGCTTTTAGAACTGAGAGAGAAATACCTATTTGTCAACTCCTGTTATTTAATGCAAAAAATTACCATTTGTCAGTGATGGAGCATCTTTATAATGAAATGTAATAAAAGTCCAACAAAGTGTTTGCTGGTCTATTTTTTACACTTAACTAGACATATATATTTACAGTATTCATCAACCTATTAATCAAATTTCAAGAGGCCACTATTTAAATCAATGTAGTACTTTCTAATTAAGAGAATCAAACAGACTTGAACTGTAAACATTCTTATTTAGCGCTTTTTACATTGTTTTTGAAGCGCAAATTTGTATACATGCAGTGAATAATTCTGTAAAAAAGTATTTCTGGTATTTAAACACTGAATTATGCTAATTTGTATCTGCCAAAATAACTCATATGATTCACATTTTTCTGTATTTGCGCTAAAATTTGACAGCAATAAATTAAATATGTTTACAGTATACATGTATGTATCAATAAGCAAACTGATTTATATGTTTGTATATGTTTTGTGATATATATATTTTTAATGACCAGACTTGATTTCTGTTTGTAGCAATGCCATGGTTTGGGATGGATATAGGAGGCACCTTAACAAAACTGATCTATTTTGAACCAAAAGACAAAACAGCACAAGAAGCTGAGGATGAAAAAGAAACCATCAAAGTGATCCATAGCTATTTAATAGGAAATGTTGCCTATGGAAAAACAGGGATCCGAGACACACATTTAGAGATGTGTAACCAAACAATAGGGGGAAGGACTGGTAGTCTGCATTTTATACGATTTCCCACCAGTGAAATGTCGGCTTTTATTGACTTGGCTAAGGCCAAAAACTTCTCCAGTCTAGCTACAGGGATATGTGCCACAGGAGGGGGCGCCTATAAGTTTGAGAAAGAATTTAAACAGGTACCAGTATTTATTTGAATTAAGATATACCTTGTTTGACAGAATTATTTAACATCAAAGCCATTTCCTATATGATTTTACCCACTTCCTCTCCTTGGTAGAGGTGTATCAATGGTTTACCAACTGTCAATCAATCTGTTTAGATACTACACACATGTATGCTACAAAATTTGCTTTGATATAGATGAGGTGTGAGGCTTATTAACGGTCTGGTGATCACTTACATCGCGAAAGTTATAAGAAATTGTCAGACTTTTGGATCGCAAGGACTGTGAGTAAGGCGGACCAAACATTAATGTGAATTTTTGAAGTAAACATAACTTCCAGCTATAAGTATCCCGGCAGCTGTTTTCATGATTATTTTATGCAGTTAATGTTTTTGCCAGATTCGGCCCTTGCATAATACTTCAGAGATGCCATTTGATTTCCGACGACTTCCGGTATTCAATGATTGCCAGACTGTCGGTCCGTATCAAATTTTTTAAAAAAAGCGGTCCGAGTCAACTTTTGTTGGACATATGTCTGTCGGACCATCAAATTTCACTATGTCTGTGACAGTCAATGATATTACATTAGCTCTTGTACTGATTATGACACACTAAAATCTATCTTATCAGTTCACATCTAAGATGCACTTTTAGCTTGCATTGACTGAAAGAGCACATCTAGTTATTTTAGATTCTAATTGGTGTTTAAATTACTCTGTACATAAAATCATTGGTGCCTTGAAGATATAAATATAACTGCCATCTTTTAATTATTCTATCTCCTTGGACGCTTTTTTTCACTTACACATTAACAATTGTACAGTATATGGTATGAGGTCTTACTGGTGGAAAATTATTACAATAAAACTTTGTTAAGGAAAGGAGGACTCATGGGGTTCAAATTTTAATTGTAAACTTCCAAATACTAAAGAGATGCTATACCAATCAATTTATATTTACATTTTCACTGCAGCCTTACTTTATATATATATAACCTTACCAAAAGCGGTTGGCATTCATCAGTCCATGAACTGTCATCTGCTTATTATGACATCATTATCATTGTGATGTCACAATTGTCCTGATCATTGTGATGTCACAATTGTCACGATCACGGAAGAAATTATTTATTGGCTGTTCAAATGGCTGTTCCGTCTTTGATGATAATGAATTCTTTATTCATTATAGATGCAAAATCACTTGGAAATTCATCATAGAATTATTATCAAATGTAAATACATGTATAGGCATTGAAGTCTTTTATTTGGCATTCATAGTTGACATTTATAGCCAATTAAAGTAATTATCAAACTTATTTTACAATTGAAATTTTAATAAAATTAAAAGTCATTTCGGAAATGTGGTGGGCATTTATTTAACCTATCAGCAATAAGTGGCTTCCACTGCATGACTTAATTATCAAAATTTGTATGATCTACATGTACTTAATGTACATGTAATTATGATTTTTATTTTTCAATTTGCAGCGTGTCAACCTTAGTATGTACAAGTTTGACGAGCTAGATTGTTTAATAAAAGGAATACACTATATCGACCGACACAACCTAAGCGAATGCTACTATTGGAAAAACCCAGGAGACCAGGAGTCGTGCGAGAAAGTTCCATTTGACTTCCATGACCCGTATCCTTATTTGGTGGTCAACGTAGGGTCAGGGGTCAGTATACTGGCTGTCCGTGCTTATAATGACTATAAGCGTGTAAGTGGTACGAGGTAAGTATACCGTGTAGGCCGTTATTTTTACGCTTTTCAAGATTTTTCGCAAGAAAACAAGAATTTGAAAATGCAATTTTAAGGATTTTACATTTTCATTACCAGATTATGATGCAACCATTTTTCAATATTCTGATCGTAATAGCAATGAATAAGTAAGGCAAAAATATCCTCGCGAAAATTGTGTGTTTCATGTACATGGTATTATATCATTTGGATATCTTTTGACACATCCAGGATTAGTATGTGAAACTTAAAGATCTATGAATATTTTTGTTAGTACACTTCAGTTTGTAAATTAGATAGTGAATTTTTAAATTTTTGTTTAATCAGCAATATTCATGGAAAGTGGGGATAAGTTCCTATAACCGTTATCTTGTTTGTTGCTCTTTAATTTATCAACCTATTCACCCCTATAAATTCATGGTGAACTGATCCAGTCTTTGAATTAGAAAAGTTTAAATGCGTCTCCAGGGGTGAATAAGTTTAATTGTGATGTTTTTAATTTTTTGGTTGAATTTCATTTGGCAACATTAAAGGAAAGTAATTCATTTAAATTATGACACGTACCATCACTAGTATATAATATGTATTGCACTTTATGTGCATTTGGAATTTAATACTTAAGTGAAAGTAATTTGACATATTTGTGTTTACTGCTACGTATACTCAGCTATTTAATTGTATTTTACTATTTCAGCCTCGGTGGCGGGACATTCTTCGGTTTGTGTTGTCTATTAACCAATTGTGAAACTTTTGAAGAAGCTGTTGCTTTAGCCTCTAAAGGAGACAGTACAAAAGTCGATAAACGGGTCAAAGATATATATGGAGGAGACTACGATCGCTTTCATTTGCCGGGAGATATTGTTGCTAGCAGGTAAGGAAAACAAAATATGGTATAATCATGATAAGGTGAAGTATATACATAGAGGGGACTACAATTTCTTCCATTTGTGGGAGTATATATTGTGACTAGCAGGTAAGAATTTTTTTTTTTTTTTCACATTTTCATTAACCACTGGAGATGTTACTAATTTCTAATAATAATGTTGCACAAGCAGTTTAAGTTTGTGATCATGTTGTTAAAACTTGATGAGTAGGAGATCTAACTTAACCCTGTTCATTATTTTTTCTTGATGAATTTCCGTGGGCAAGTTTACAAAAATTTCACTTAATTGCCCTCAGATACGAAAAATAGTTTATGAGCCATTTTCAAGAAATGCTAATTAATTCTCATGACCTGATGTTTTGTAGACACTTTATATAATGATGCATTATAAATACTACATCTATGACTTATATCCTTTGGACGGCCGTAACGTATTTATGCGTAATTATTCATTTGCCCCATTTCATGCACCCTTCTGGAGCCCCACTGAGACCGTTGAAAACTAAATACTAGTTTTTTGAAAAGGAGATGTTCATCCCTATATAGCATGACAATATTGATGCGGTCATTGCATTAGTGACGTCACAAATCACCTTTGAACATGCCCAAATAAGTCAAAAATTGAGGTCTGAAATCCGGATTTTAGTGTGTGCCCGGAAACCTGTCGTTGTGAGCTTAATTATCAAGATACAGACAGGCAGATGATCTTAAACGATAGAAGAGATATCAAAGTAATAAAAAATAGAGAGAAAGGGAAAAGGAAGGGGAAAATAGCACTGATTTCCAAAAAAAGTCCCATGCGCAGGTTTCTGCCTTCCATGACCCGTGCGTGGTGACCTTTAGGGGACTTCCGGTGACTGTTTTTGCTTGTTTGTAGTGTGTACTGTTTGTTATCATCGTAAAAATGGCATCAAACCGAAATCTAGATGCAAACTGCTTTCATAGATGGCATTTGTAATAACCTACTATCAAAATTGAGTCAAGTTCGAATCCTGCCGGCCGTCGAAAGGATATAAGAAACTTTACTTTAATTAAATCATATTTCAAAACTTTTTATTTCAATCTTGTTTCAGTTTTAGCCAAATGCATATTCATCTAGAATCTAGGTTCAAGTTTATAAAAGTTTTGTTCCATCTCTGTTCATTTTGAAGAATACTAATTTAATTGCCATAACCTGATACTTTTCTGGCACTTTATATAATGATGTATTAAAAGTACATATAAGAATCTTGTAAGACACTTTGAATATCTTTACTTTTAGAATTAAAAATTTCAAACTTGTTTCAGTTTTGGCCAAATGCATATTAAAGAGAGGAGGGAACAATCAACGAGAGAAGACTTGGCAAGAGCAACCCTGACAACGATAACAAACAACATTGGCTCTATAGCGAGAATGTGTGCTGTAACCGAGGTGAGACTAAAAAACTTTGCGATTCAGATTCAAGGATATATATTGAATATAACCAATTCTTATATTTCATCAGTCAAAATTTTACCATTATGTCAATATCCTGCAATATTGCGAAAAATATCATTCTCGCGAAAATAATCTGCTATACAGTAGTAATTAAATATGTAGCAAAGAATTGATTTAGCCTGTTAGAGCTCTTTGACCTTAGATGAAGGTCAAGGTCATTCATTTATCTCAGAAATTTGTCTATTTATATATGCTATTCTAAAACTTAAGAACGATAAAAACTTTTAAAGGTTTCATATTGATTCTTGATGTAGCTTTTCTGCATCACAAAAACCCCCCAAAAAACGAAAAAAAACCCTGGTGATTCAAAACGAAAAAGAAAAAACCTTGGGATCAAAATTTATTAAAATATTTATTCTATTTGTTCCAGAAAATTGAGCGTGTAGTGTTTGTTGGGAACTTTTTACGGGTAAATACAATTTCCATGAAGTTACTTGCGTATGCCATGGAGTTTTGGTCCGACGGTGCTATGAAAGCTTTATTCCTGGAACATGAGGTAGGACAATTTATTTGTACCAATTTAAAACTTTACTGATGCATTTCTGTCAGTTTAAAGGGCCACTACCTTTCCGAAACGGCTTTTAATTTTTAAAATAGGAATGTTAAACGAGATCAATAATTTTGTAGAGTCGCAGAAGTTATTAACTATACGTTTACTAGCACACTTATCATCGCCTTCAGAACTGTTTAATTAGAATAAATAAAATGTTAATTTTCATAACGCGGGTCGTTTTATGTTTCCCGCTGTTGTCCTAAATGCCGCGCGGTAGTTGATTATCACTGCACCAGATGACAAAACAGCGAAATGAATCTCCACTGTTATCGTACATTAGACAGGAAATCTTGCATATTTTTGGTGTTGTAACCTCATCTTAAGCCATCGATATATATTTTCTTTTGTTTAAATGTTTTTAAGAAACCTTTAAATTTTGCTCCGGAAAGGTAGTGGGGCTTTAAAATAAAGTTGAATCTATGAACATACTGTAAACATCACATATTACAGAAACACATTTTAACAAAGGATGACATTTTATTGACTCGTGCCGTATCCGGGCCTCAAACTCATGATCTACGGCACCCAATCGCCTAGCCAAACATACCTTTGCCGTTAAACATTCTTGTATCTTATTTTAGCACAAAAGTGGAAAAATGTTAAATATGATTTATTAAGGCAGATTTAAATTAGGGGAATTGGGTGGTACAGCACTATATGATAATAATAATGATATAATATGATTAAATGTGAAACCAAACAAAAACGCCTGAAATATAATTTGTATACACATACTATTTTGAGTAAAATCATCATTGCCTTGCACAGTTCTATTTATAATTTACAAAAAAATGAAAAATAGAAATATTGATAAATGTTATTCTTTATTTGGATATTTGCGGGTAGGTATTGATTGTGACAACATGAGTTTACGAGCATGTTATTCTTTTCGAGAGAAAACTGATGTAAATTGTGCTCACAAAATAAGGACATATCACAATGGATACCCCTGGCAAGGAAGGTAACTCTTATTCCATCTTTGCATATTGTAGAGTTAGCTCCCTTGCGGGTAGGTATCAATTGTTATGTCATTATTTTGTGAGCCAATTCACGTGGTTTTCCCCCAAACGTATGACGTTACACTCGCAAACACATGACGTCACAATCAATACCTACCCTCAAGGGCAGATAACTCTATTTCTACCACAATAGGCGGTGGTATTCAACTCTCAGGGTATCAAATAAATGATGCAGCTGTTGATTTACAATTTGTTTATACCACACGTGGTATATACTCTGTACGCATTCTGATTGGCTGATATGATGAACTTTGACCAAACTACGTCTTTCTCAGTGTCGGGGCATCATTTATCAACGTCATCAATAATGGAGTGACTTCATGCTATATGCTGTGATTGCCGCTTGACACCAAAACTACTGTTGGATAGCATACTTATCCTCGTCGTATTTATATCAGCTAAAAGCTCATGTCCTTTGTAACTTTTAAAAAATAACTCACTCGTGTGGAATAAATTCCATATCCAACAACCACTCGTTGTGTAACCTCAATATATGCAAATACAAAATATGCAACAATTCAGAATAATGAAAATCTGTATGTTTCAGGGATATTTTGGTGCTATGGGCTGTATGATGGAGTATGTTGCCACGACGTCCAGGGAGGCCTTTCCTTACCCACATCCTGATACGGACAACCTTAACGGACATCGACCAGACTGCACGGGTGCTGACCGGCCCAAAACTAACCACAGGGACCAGGACCATACACATACAAATGGACTAGGATGACCACACTGACAACTGCTGTACTGTAGATATTCCATTTTTACTACTGTGATAGGGAGGCGCTGAGAATCGTGTAGATAGATCATGTGATATATCATCTAAGGCCCCAAAAAATTATGTCTGTTTAGGGTTTCGTTGGCAAAAACAATAAGGTCGGTAGGTTGGGATGTTTTTAGTGTTAGTGTACTCGTACTATTATTTTCCTTGTCGGGTGTAGAGTCTGTGTACATCCGCTATGTGCAGATTTCAACTGCGCACGCGATACCGGAAGTCAGTGTCTTATAGCATTTAATAGATTTCGCCATGATTTAGTGACACTAAACTTTCAAAAACATATATTAAGATATACTTGTCAGCGATAATCTACTATAAATTAACAAGTGACATTTCACAGTGCTAAACACGTTTGTTTTGTGTAAATTTCAAGTGGCGGATCATACAAACTCTTGCATCGGTCACGATATTCTAAGCATCTGATCGACTTTGGAAACTTCCGGAACAATACAATGCAATTAAGGTTTATATAGTCAATAAAAGAAAGTGACGAAATGGATAAATTTTAGTACCGACCACATATTTAATTTATTTCACATCATCCTAGGTGTACGTTGCATAATCGCTTACCGTAAAAACTTGTATAATTTGCGCACCAGTGTAATTTGCGCAGGTACTTTTTAGGGCTGAAAATGCTGAAAAAAATCTACTATCAGTATATTTTGCGCATCAAAAATTTTGGGAAAAAACGATGTCCAGGGAGTCCCAAAATCGATGTATGAAGGTGACAATTTCAATGCAAAATATGCCCCTACAATGCTTGACAACTTGCACAAAGGAGTGTTGTATTAAGAAAAAAACAACATATTAAAACCGCATCGTGTTTGTTTTCTTTTATTGGCCACCTTAACCTGAAACTAAAATATCTTGCAGATGTCTAAAACATCGGCGGTCCGGTCCGCCGTACTCCGTGCACATGTCAATGTTTTGAGATATTACACATGAATAGTAATCAGGAACATTTAAAAAGATTTGAATCTATTTGTTTAAAATTGTCACAATAAATAATTAGTGTGTTTTTGAGATCATTAACAATCAACAACAATCGGCTAGTGGATACGTATGTAAACTCACTACCTGTACGGTACCAGATCCAAGCTGATGGCTAATTATATTTATCAATACGGTTAAATATGTCACTAACCTTGTAGCTTGTTAATTCTGCAGTAATAAAATTGCAAACCACTTATTGAAAGTCCTAAATATAGGTCAGTTTAGGCATCTTATAAATTCCACGTGTGTTTTGACTTTTTGCACACGGCCTACAGCTGGGCCCTACGTAAGGTTTCATGTGCAAAGCTGATGGCTAATTATATTTATCAATACGGTTGAATATGTCACTAACCTTGCAGCTTGTTAATTCTGCAGTAATCAAATTGCAAACCACTTATTAAAAGTCCTAAATATAGGTCAGTTTAGGCATCTTATAAATCACACGTGTGTTTTGACTTTTTGCACACGGCCTGCAGCTGGGGTATACGTATGTTTGTGTATACACACACACTCTCTACAGACTTTCTCTACAGTCTCTCTCCCCTAAAAAAATACAGGTAAACTAGATTGACCCGGCCAAAGTCACTGATTGTGGCTGTCCCATTATACTACGAGGTGCACAGGGTATACATCGCTTGCTGTCAGTAGAAGCCATGCTCTCAGTCAGTCGCCATTGAAATCTCAGGGCAAATGGAAACAAGACAATGTGATCATAACTTAACACTTTAATTAGCCTTAGATAATCCACTTTAATAGGTGAGGCATTGTTTTTACAATCTTTAATACCTTTTATCATATAAAATGGCTACCATATACACAGAGCGGTACCTCAACATTCATAGATCGTCAGTCCCTCAGAATGGACAGATTTTCCCCCCGTAAATTTTTTAAATCTCCTCTATCAATATAATTTGCGCACCCCCAACTTCAAATTTTATTTTTGCAAAGAAAAAGTGCGCAAATTACACAAGTTTTTACGGTACTAAACCCTGTGACCGCATTTGCTGCAGTTCTAATTAATATTAAAAACACAGCTTTGCGTGAGAGAAACAGAATGAAAAAACACATTATAAAATATCAGTCTGAGTGTCTGAGCTCTAGATCTAGTGTACCCCAGAAAGGCAATCAAGCATGACACAGGTAAGCCACCACGTGCACAGAGACAGGACATTGGTCTAGCGGACGACTAACAACGAAACAAGTTTATCGTATCAATATCAGTATGATAATAAAGTAATTTAATATTTAAAGTTCTGATGAAGTAAAGGAAAGTATTTATTACAATGCACCAAGGATAATTAACAAAAGTGCTATGTACACCTGTTGCAGAGGATGATTTTATAGCGGAAATTAAAGTTAGGAAGTATTTAGCGAGCACTTAATGTCTAATGGACATATGTCTAGTTTTGTTTTGTTTTTACTTTTTCTTAGTGTGTCTTTCACTTTTAGATAATGGTCGGAACTGGAGTCTGAGGTAAAAAAAAAACCTAGAAAAGTGGAAAAAAAATTAGGGTTGGGGGTAAAAAATTTGGGCCAGTCAGGTAACCCTAAACAGACATTTTTTTTGGCCTAATTATACAGTCCTAAAAGCTTTCAATCTAATCAGAAAGACTTGCAAGTCCGTTCCACTACACTTCTCTCCGTTACGGTCTAACAATTCCCTGTCCGGGGTCACTTCAGCATGACCTCTATGGTTAACCAATCAGTGTGTTGCTTTCTAAATCTTATGTGTGGTTGATTCATTTGGATGTATAAACAGCTAACGGTGTGTCCCGAGATGTTCCAATTCTAGGCTAGGGGTCATGATTAGGTGACCCAGAACGGGATGTTGTTAGATCTTGTATTGGAGCGTAACGTAACGTAGAGCATTGTAGTGAAACAGAATTACAAGTCAAAGTTTAATGAGATTGTAAAAGCTTCTGTCTTTATGTAAAATACTGTCAAAAATAAGATGTTGTAAAAGCAAATCTTTTTATCGGAGCTTTTCTTGCTTATGTTTGAGAGTTCATTAATTACATGTCCACTTTTTCTTTGAAACATTACATTTTAAGCATGACTTACATGAAATATTCAATAATTTTTCAGTCTGACTGCTAAATAGAATTTGTGTAGTACAATTTATATGAAAGGAAAAATTCTCTTTTGATATGTACATGTAGAAGGACAGACAATGTATATGTTAATACTGGAAACATTTTAGCACAGCCAAAATGCTTAAAAAAATGTAGAAATATGATTTCTAAGTGCGGATATGATTAAGGGCAATAGTATTCGATGGTTTGTTACCGTAAATACTCTTTGTACAAAATGAATTCATGCTGTAAAGAGAGCTCGAAAAATACCTGATAAATAAGAAGTAATCAATGTTTACTTTATATATTCTTTTCTATCTTAAACAATTTAGGCTTGAAGGCAAAATTGGTGATTTGAATGTAAGTCAAAAATTTCCGTAAGACCGTTTTAATGTTGACTATTAAGATAAAACCTCTCTCAAGAGTAAAAACCCCTCTCTGGTTGAAACTCCTGGCTGGTGACAAAATTTGGTACCCAACAAAATTTCTATTATAGAGATCTAAAATCGTGTTTGGTCACCAAGGATATGCTTCAATTGAATTCTAAGTCAGTTGACATATATATTTATAAAACTTGCAAGCTTCATTTCATTAAAAAAAGTGCAATGCTATCTTGAATATGATAACTTTTGCATACATCTATTAAAACAGTTGTGAAAATTTTATAATTTGATTATAAATTATGCTTACTGCTGAAAGAAAAATAGTGATACCATTTATTAGTTTGAATGATTTTACTGTATATGACATATGTATATGTCTACAATGTTAGATGTGATACCAGTATGTGTATTTATATATACAATAAGTTGTAGATATGTGTGTAGGTTTTTGCATGTGTGAATGTCAGTGTATATGTGGATTTGTGCATTTACGTGTGGGTGTGAGTGTCATATTCATATGACTATAAATGTCAACATAGATTCATTCCATTGGTTTGCCCATGGTCTTTTAGATATTGTTCGAGGCATCTTTTTAAT
The DNA here is from genome assembly GCF_041381155.1 of Argopecten irradians. NCBI lineage: Eukaryota > Metazoa > Mollusca > Bivalvia > Pectinida > Pectinidae > Argopecten > Argopecten irradians. The sequence continues at coordinate 23,498,723 of NC_091147.1, forward strand.
TAGAATTGGTCATTTAGATATCGACCGAGGGATCATTTTGATGAGTTACATAAACCATAAGACAAATTTTACTGAGGAGTATAGATATATTGATAAGTAAAATAGACAATGTGTTACTATACACTTTATCATCCTAAATATTCTAGGGGTTACTATCATTGTCATTATATCCTCCCCTGGAATATGTCAGCAAAACTGAAATCATTTCAGAAGAAAGAAAAACTGACCAATCCCAGGCGTATAAAGTCTTCCTTGGAAGACTAAAGAGACTCTGACGCCCGACTTCAAAGTCACAATTGAATGGTAAAGTCAAACGTGAATGGTAAAGTCAAACGTGAATGGTAAAGTCACATGTGAATGGTAGTGTACCATTATACAGCTCTTTTGATGTATTTCAATGGACCAAACTACCTGTCTGATCTGTGGTCGCACACAGAGCCTTCAGTTTTGCTGTAACATATACCAGGGGTGGATATAACGACAGTGATAGTAACCCCTAGAATATTGAGGATGACACTATACATACACTAGGGATATATTAGGTGAAACAGATTATAGATATTACTTCAGACAGGTTTTACTGTCTAGTATTAGAATACAAATGTATAAAGCTTATGAACATTTATCTTCACTGTCGCCTTAGTAACCAGAGCCTCAAACACCCCTGAAATTCCAAAATGGACTATTCCAGCCCTTGAACTAGAAGAATCTAAATGGGTCTTAAGGAATGAATGGGTTAAGTAAAACTTTTTTTAAAAAAAGTTTTAAAATCGGTTTTCATTGTGTCTGATATTCCATAGTCTTCCCACTATACATATCCATAGTTATATAATTAATTTTTCTTTGTTTTCATACCAAATCTGGCTTTCTGATTGGCCAACATTTTTTTTGCATACAACTATGAAAAAAAAAACCGAGAATGGCGCGAAACCCCGACGTTATCGTGACGTCGCAATAGAGACATTGGCGTTGCGTATTGACTTCGTAAAAAAGAATCCCTTGAAAAACCACTATAATGTTACATTTAAACATACTTCATTTTATCAAATAGAGTATAAAATTAATTATAAGTATTGATGTCAATATATTTTAATTTTATCGGGTTATGAAAAAAAATTGTTTGCAAACTGTGTGAATCCGCGTAGTGGATTATCACAGTTTGCAAACAATTTTTTTTTTCATACCCTGATAAAATTAAAATATAGTGACATCAATGCTTAAATAAAAGATCAGGGTTAATTTCCTATTTTTCACTTGCATTGGTCATTATGTACAGGGGTAGCTTGGGTGGAGAACGATAATGTTTTGAGCTGTTTTAAATGATACATTATGCAACAAACAGGGTCTTGTGAGTTTCCAATGTTGTAATAGACATTGATTGTTATGTCATAATTTATTTCTGAGATTTAAGTCCTACATGTAATCACCAACAGGGTTTTGGGACACTTTCTCATATCAAGAACTAAAACGACGAACAATTTATCAATTAATATGATTCTAGTAACTCATTATTTTCAATAGTATTAGATATGGCTTTAAATAGCATAGAATATTTAACCAGATTTGGAAATATCACAACATGTCCATATCATTTGTTTTATGCAGACATATTATTATTAATAATATTCTTTGAACTATCGATAAACTTTATGTATATTTCATGACTAATTCCGCCTGAAGACGCCTGTGAAGGCAGAAAGGCCTTGAGGCAAAGTCTCAAGTTTTTTTTGTGTTTTTTTTTTTTCTCAGCTAATGTATAATGTAGCAGAAAATAGCATGCTGGATTTTCTAATGAACAATTCTCATTCATATTTCCTAAATTCTTCATCTGCATATCATATAACCAACTGATTTCACTCAAAATTTTTGATCAAAAATTGACATATTTAAATGTCAAAATCATATTAATTAATTACTACTCAGAGCTTGTACTGTAGTTGCTTGGGAGTTGCGATGGCTATGTAGTTAAGTTGTCCGATATCCTCTGGATGGCAAGATCTGATGGCACCCTTGTTAGGGTGCTAGATCTAGGTACTAGTCAAAGGAAAATCAGGAATATCCAAGTACTAGTCTTACGGAAAATCAGGAATATCCAAGTACTAGTCAAAGGAAAATCAGTAATATCCATGTGCTTATAGTTGTAGGGAAGTTTGAAATATTTGGGTTCTAGTTGTAGGAAAATTAGAAATAAAATATTTGTGTTCTAATTATAGGGAAATTAGAAATATTCGGGTTCTAGTTGTAGGAAAATTTGAAATATTCAGTTTCAAATCATAGGAAAATTTGAAATATTCAGATTCTAGAAGTAGGAAAGTTAGAATATTCTGGTTCTAGTTGTAGAAAAATAAGAAATATTCTTGTTCTAGTTTAAGGAAAATTAGAAATATTCTGGTTCTAGTCATGGGAATATCCAAGACCAAAATCTTCCTTCTCCCTGTTAATCACAAACTTCAAAATAAGTTCAGAATCAGCCTTAACTCTTTACCACAGGGACCTGGCACAAGCATCCAAGCAACGGTATAATATAAGACATTGTTTGTAGTATTGGTTGGAAAGTGCTAAGTCCCTGTGTTACGTACTAGTATACCATGGCCACTAATAGTGAATTTTACCACAGGGACCTGGCACAAAAATCAAACCAATGGTGTACATATATGTTTAATACTAGCTGCAATATTGTAGCTCAAAAGACTTTTTGGCAGAAAATGGTGTCGTCTTTAGAGCTACAATTGGTGCCTATTACTGCTAATGGAGCAAAGTAATGATTATGCAAACCATTTTAAAACGTTGGTTTGCATTTTTATCGTACTTGTTTGATATCACTTACCTACTAGGCAATAAAACTTAAAATATTGAATTCTCATCGAGGCATTATTTTTTTACATAATATATATGAAGGTCTTTCTGAAGAGAATTTATACAGTAAGTCCACAAATTGAGAATTTGACGTCTTGTGAGCGGTACGGTAGATATTAAGAATGGTAGTTATGTTTGTTTTGGACAAAAATAATATATAAATGCATGTATACGCATATAAAATAATTGGAAACCTACAAAAAAGTATAGAAAACTATGCCCGAGTGATTTTCGGAGGCAGTGCTCCACTACGACACATAGGCATCAATTGGTACCTGGCCAAAAGGTATAGTAGGCTGGGTACGTATATTCGTTCGAGTATAATAATACATGCTGTCGGTTGGAAATTTGTTCCAAGTCCCTGTGCTTCATACTTACTCTACTAATAGCAAATTAACCTATTAAAATCAATAAACTCTCATACTGTCCATTAATACTTATTTTTCATGACTTATACTGTTCTATTGTTGCTGATACTGAAAATCAAACGCAATATATTTAGCTCATTAATAATATCTATGTATTTAACTTTATATAGTCACTATTTATACACTGCTGAAGTGGTTCTACAGTTGATAAGGCCAAAAAAAAATATGTCCCTTTAGGGTTACCCGACAGAACCTGATTTTTTTTCCCATATTTCTACAACAAAAATTAAAAGTCAAGATTTTAATCTCAGACTCTGGTTTGGCCATTACTTTAGAATGAAAGACACTAAAAAAAAAAAAAATCAAAAAAAATCCCAACCTTCCCAATCTAATTAAAATTCAATGTTCATTATCTGCTCCGTGCACTCCGTATGAGCGGAGTGTTCCGTATGAGCGGAATGTACGGAGTAGATAATGAACATCAAATTTTAATTAGATTGCAACCTACCGACCCTATTTTTTTTGTACCCCTAAACAGACATATTTTTTTGGTCTCATAATTTCAGATATTGTATCAATTGGCAATACCTAATCTTATCTAACATTTATTATTGTTTTGTTCAGTAAGAGGTCCACTGATTTGTTTTTTTGTTTTTTTGTGTGTTTGTTTTTCCTTTATATATGCTCTGTTTATATAAAGGGTATACATGTATTTATATTTTGTTATAGTTAAATGTTTTTTATGTGATTATATGGTGTTTTTTTTTTTAGTAGGCTCACATGGCCAAAGTCCATCAGGAATTCTGTTTTACAGGAAAATAATTGATAACTGCAATGGTTTATATAGATCAACAGCTGGGGTAGTCATACAATGTACCTACCATATTCAGGCATATGCATGTTTACTGTGACAGATTAATGTGCAATGACTACAGAAAGAATTGAATTATGGCTGACTATAGAGATTTTCGTCCTCAACATACATTTTTGTTCCCTTATCAGGGGTTTCCTCTTTCAGGAGAGGCGGTACAATTGTAATTTCGGGGGGTTACTTTTCTATACTATCTGTATGCTATCTAATGTAATTTAGTCCAAATCAGCTGGTACCTCATGTATAGCTATAGGGTTTAACCAGTAAAAAGTAACGAGTACCACCTAATAAGCGACTCCTTGTTAGAATATTTAAGTGCCCTGGGCGCTAATACAGCAAATAGTATGTCGGAACTTAGTCTCAGTTTCAATTTCCAAATATTTTATTGACGGAAGGATATTAAATGATAAGATTAGACATAGTCTATCTTAGTCCTCTTTGGATACAGGTGGTACAAACAAACAAATTAAACATACCGTATTCGACCCAATAAGCGCTCAGGGCATTTCGAAAATTGAAAAAAAATGAAAAGGTGTTATTAATAAGACGAAGTTATTGCAAATCTATACAGTTTTGTGTAGTTTTCGTCTTTGTTTATGCCTGCAAGGCAATTGAAATTGAGGCTTCAAAAAGGGGAAGGGGCACTTATTGGGTCGAATATAATATACATGGGGGGGGGGGGGGGTTTATGAAGGTAAGGGGAGGTAACTTCCAGATGAAGAAGGATTATTTTCATACTTACTAACTGTTACTTTTAAAAATAACATATTATTTTGATATTGTGTGTTTCCCAACATGAGATGATTTTAAGAATATTTGGAAGTATGTCTACTTAACCTAGTTTCCATATTAATTTTAATGAAAATGAAGAGAAATGAGGTAATTTGCTGTAAGCAAATAAAGTAATTAGATGAAAATGTCTAAAGCCTTAAGTCAAAGTCTAATTTTCTTATCAATTTATTGAATGAGGGGAAAATAGCAGTTGTTTTGTCACATAAAATAATGGTTTTTTTCTCAAAGATTTATACAAGACTCAATGTACCCTCTCTTTAGCAGACAGTCTTAATATAGAATGTAGTAGCTGGTAGCTAGTTGTGTGATAATGCCTGGAGAATGTACAAATGATTTAAAATGTACACCATACATTTTTTTTTGAAGCTACAAAGAAATTTTGATAAGTGCAGTATTATGAAATGAATTTTAAAATGCATTTAAACAGTGTTCATATTAATTTTTGTGTTTTATAAAAAAGAAAAGAAAAAAGGATTATATGAATTCAGTTCTAGGAAATGTGATATTGTAATGTCATTCTTATCTACAGGTGAAAATCACACTAAAGCATTTTTATTATGTTATACATTCTGATCTTTCAGAGTTACTTCCCTTTGTTTAACTCCATCAGTTCTGACAAAGTGCACTCATTGCCCTTGGATGTGATAGAAAGAGCATCGCATCCATTTTGATGTACCATATTCGACCCAATAAGCGCTCAGGGCGCTTAAAAAATTGGAGCAAATCAGGGGGCGCTTAATAAAAACGAATTTGGACTTGCATTTTATAAAAAGTAAGCCATAAATCAAATTTTCAAAAGAAATCAGTAAGGAAACCAACATAGTTTTCATATTTTTAGCCGGCCTTTAATTCAAAGTAAGTGAAATTGAAGTTTGAAAAAGGGGAGGGGCGCTGATAGGGATGTGGGCGATTATGAGGTCGAATAGGCTAAGGGACTATTTTCATAAAAACTGGTTGCCACTGAGGACACTATCCTTCGAAAGCATCAGTTCATTGATGCTGTGTGTTGTCCATCTCAAATGAAAAAAAGGTTACATTCAATTTCTAAAAATACAGAATATCTAAAAGGTCAACATTTCAATAACAGTTCATTTTCTTATGCTCCCTTAGGGCGTAATTAGGTTTTCCGGCAAAGAAAATGTTTGGTTTTCTTATATAGTCTTACACCTTTTATATGAAATTACACATTATAGTCGAGGTATTGTTTTAGATTCGAAGAGTTCTGATTGGACAGAGTGACAGAAAGGGAAGTAACTCTAGTAGATCAGAATTTGGGTACTACAAAATGGTATTATTGTAATTTTCAGCTCGGGTTAAGAATGGCTATAACTTGAATGTCCAAAATAATGAAGTCATTCCATTAAGTGTGATAACTGGTCTGAGTACAGTAAAAACCTGTCAAAACTGGACCTTGTCTAATCTGGAAACCCGTTGTATTCTGGCATAATTGTATGAGGTTTTTAACTCCTTCGCCCTTGAAAACTCTTTTAAACTCTTTTAATTCAATGGCTTGGAAAGTTCATTATGAATTTCCAGGGGTCAATGAGTTTGTGTATAGTAAGTAAAACCTGTATAATCTGAAAACCTGGCTATACCGACCAAATATGCTGGTACCGGTGACATCCGGTTTTAGACAAGGTACACTGTAATAATTTTACTCACTATTTCAGTCAGTTACTGAGTTAAAGAAATGTATTATTTCAGAAATATTTTGTGATGGCAAGTACCAGGCTCCGATTTCTCGAGGAAAAAGTGCAGACTTAAGTCAAAACTCAAGTTTTTTCTCCTTATGTAACTCAAATTAAGATTTTTGACTTAAGTCAGATTTCGACTTAAAGTTTGTTTCGAGAAATCGGGACCTGATCTTTGTCATATCCAGAATTTGTGTACAACACACGTTTTTGTAATATATGCGTTTTATTATTTTATTTGATAAACAGATTAAATCTATTGAGACAGTGTTGGAGAGTTTGTGTTATCTCTAATCACAGATATTTCAATATTTCCCTGACTTCATATGTTACTATAAGAATGGATATTTATTTTTGCAAGTGCTTAATATTGCGATCTTCAAGCATAAAACACTCACAGTAATGTTATTTACACAATAGATATACTCTTAGTAGTTATTGACAAGTTTTTTCTTAGCCTATTTGAACTCTGTAACCTTGAATGAACCTCAATATCATTCATTTGAACAAACTTGGTAGCCCTTCATCCAAGCATGTTACAGGCCAAATATCAGTATCCAGGGCCTATTGAGAAAATATTGTGGAAAGTTAATGCATGGTGGACAACAATGAGCGAAGCATAATGACTATAGGTGATCTTATCCAAAAGACAATATGGACAGACAGATTTACAACCTAATTACTATGTACCCTTATAATGAGGATATCAATGCATGGTCTAGTATATAACCTTGATCACCTCCTCGAAAAATTCAAAACTAGAGGAGTTTACTGCATTTGTCTACAATAAGCTTTCAAAATTCACAAGTCTTAGTGCAGATAGAAAAATTTGTAAACTTATTATTGTATTCAACCCAATAAGCGCCCCTCCCCCTTATGACCAAATCAATGTTTTCTATCTCCTTCCCAGAAGAGTTCCTTGTATTGCTGAATCGGTGTATTTTGTAAATTCTCTGGGTGCGTATTGGGTCGTAATTCTTTTTTTCGCTGAGGAATAAACCTTCCCTTAATATTTGAAGTTGCTGTAATTAAAACGTAATAACAAAAAACAATTACATGTAATTTTAACAGTTTTAATACAAATCTTGCTCCTCCTGGAGACAACAAAAACTATCATGAAAAATTTAAGGAATTTCAAAAGTTTCATTGATAACGTCATCCAAAGGTCACTTACATGCATGTATTAAAGTTTTGTGTGCTATTATCAATAACAAGTCATAAAAATTAAAGCCCAAGCATAAAGATTAAGGCACATACAAATGTACAGTGGATCTGTGATAATTTGATAGTATAAAAAAACTCTGGAAAGAATTATCAAGGAATGGATTTGATTATTGACTCATAATGAAATAAAAAAAATTTTAATGCACATACAAAAATATATCACCTTTTCAAACACAGTCATTGAAATCATGGAGGCTCAATGGCCTTACCAGTCACCTGATTATGACATGAAATTTTGTAAAAAGTTTCACAGACTTTAATGAACATTCTCTATTTGTATTAATAAGTCCATTCAGTTATTATTACCAAGGGCATTAACTCCAAATGTCCGAAAATGTCCATGTTTAAATTTTGCATAAGAATTGTTAGGCTGCAAATCAACAGTAAATTTACTCATATTAATTGTGTACAAAAAGTATATTGCAAAGGGCAATAACTCCATAAGTTAATCGAATACTTCTGTTTTTCAAAGTCATCCAAGATATTACTGTTGTTAGGCTGCCAACAGCTAGACTCACTAACCTTTCTTTTTTACGAATATTTACTTAAATTATTGGGTTCACAAAGTCAAATACAAGACAAATGTAGCAATATTATTGTAAAGGGCAATAACTCCGTAATCTTGTGTCGAAAAACACAGATTTTAGGAACTTATGTTCACAAGGTCCATAGCAATATTATTGCTAAGGTTAATTCAATCAGTAAATGAAATGTACATTGCAGACAAAATTTGATTTTCGAACTTGTCCAAGATCTTACAAATATAAGGCTACATACAAAATTTTCATTATGCTCAGTTGACATTCACTCAAGTTTTCATGTTCACAAGGAAATGTTTATAGACAAGGGGACAACAGACGGAGACGGACAAAAGAACGTCGCAATATAGGTCACCATGACCTTGACCAGGTGACCTGAAAAACATGAAATTTACAATTTAGCATAAACAAGCATATGTCAAAGCAATTTACAGGGTAATGATTGTGTAATATTTAGCATTTATTTTTCTATTATATGAGTTAAGAAAAATCAAGGTTTAACATATATACACTTGTAATGAATGATGGATATATAAAAATCAAAGACTTCAAAAGGGGATCAAACAAGAAAACCTCAGCATGTCACTCAAAATGTCTCTCCAGTACACAGCGACCTGGCACCAAATTTTTAACCAACAGTTTATATATGCTATGTAACATGTAATATATGTCCCTGTGCTCCAACAGTGATGAAATTCCATTATACATAATTCTATCAATCTTTTTTCTCTAAATTGCTATTTTTTCAAAACAATTTATGCTCCATCTCAATAAAGTCATATAATTCATGATTAAAAATTAAAATTTATATACCTGGTAGTCAATACACTTAAGCAATGATTTTGTTTTCAACACGACGTAATGCAATATCAAAATCTCATGATATTATTATTTTCGAAACATTAATATTAAATAAAAACACTTAAATAAACTTTAACACAATAAATGCAATAACATTTCAAAAAAGTAAATTTAAACATTTTGTTTAACCAAATTCTTTAATATAACATTAAAACAAGACTACATAATTGATAAAATATTTAAAATCAATTTAGTAATTTACTTCAGAAATGATTTTTTGTTCTTCAACAAACATTTCGTACTAATCAGTTGTCTGATGAAGGTGACATTGTACATATCGTACTAGTCATTTGTCTGATGAAGGTGACATTGTACATATCGTACTAGTCATTTGTTGATGAAGGTGTACATATCGTACTAGTCATTGTCTGATGAAGGTGACATTGTACATATCGTAGTCATTTGTCTGATGAAGGTGACATTGTACATATCGTACTAGTCATTTGTCAGATGAAGGTGACAGTGTACATATCGTACTAAGTCATTTGTCTGATGATGGTGACAGTGTACATATCGTACTAATCATTTGTCTGATGAAGGTGACAGTGTACATATCGTACTAGTCATTTGTCTGATGAAGGTGGCATTGTTCATATCGTACTAGTCATTTGTCGGATGATAGTGACAGTGTACATATCGTACTAGTCATTTGTCTGATGAAGGTGACATTGTACATATCGTACTGATCATTTGTCTGATGAAGGTGACAGTGTACATATCGTATTAGTCATTTGTTTGATAAAGGTGACAGTGTACATATCGTACTACTCATCAAAACGCCACACATAAAACATTTTACTTTAGTATTTTTATGTTTCTTCCAGCTGTTGTTTCTACTTTTCCTATTGTTATATCAATGTTTATGCAATCATAAACATGTCTATATTCAAATGTCTATATACTAACCTTTATTCTACATATAGTAAAACCGTTTTTACATTATATTTTACATGTTTTTCTCCATCCACGATACTCCAGGGGCTCCGATCACTTACATTCTTTACACCCCTGGACGATCTCAAAGTAAAACTGGAGGCTACAGAACAGGTAATTTAGTCCTTTGATGTCCGTATAACGCTATACTGTGATGGATTGCGTGGCTTTGAAGTTGGGCGTCGTCTGTAGTCTTCAAAGAAAAATTTTACTGGCCTGTGATTGGTTCAGAATTTTTCCTCTGAGCTGCCTTCAGTTTGACTAGGAGATAGTCTATGGGTGTAGAGATAATAAGTGATCGGAACCCCTTGAATATCAAGGATGGTTTTACTCTTACTACAAGATATTTGCCATATCTAACACGCTAACGATAAAAATGACTGCGCAAGCTTATTTGTTATCGATAAAATGTTTTTCAATGGCAAACCAACGACCTAGACACTATATTGACAGGAGGGTTTCTTAATACCAAACTGTTTAGTTATCATTGTATGAGAAATCGTTAAAACGATTTTTTTAGAAATAAGATGTAGACTGATGATTAAATGTTTTAGCTCATCTTCTGGTCCGGGGCAATCTGATTAAAATCAGCTGTTTGATACTCCGCTAACTTCGTCCTGTAGCGGAGCACGAAGTTAGCGGAGAATCAAACAGCTGATTTTAATCAGATTGGGTCCGGGGTGTATAATTTGGTGAGCAGGTACACACATTTTATTAAATGTTGGCAGAAAACAACCATCTTTAGATATCTGATGTCCTGACAGGTGAAAATTAGATAAATACGAAAACCTTCCACAAAACCCCATAAACATTTTTTTTAGCTTTAAGTAGTCTTTTTTATTAGTTTGTAGGTACAACAGAACAAACTGCCAAAGCTCTGTCAAACCTCCACGGTAGAAAATAACATCATTAAGAACCTCCACGGTAGAAAATGACATCATTAAGATATATTGCCAAAGTGCATTCTTGATTTTGTTGTCATGTGGACCTATACATAAAGAAGATATTTGAATATTGTGCAAATGACTAGCTAGTCATATTTCTGAGGATATACACTGTTTAATAGTGTTATTATCTCCTTAATGATCCGGATAAAATGTATTTTACAAAATAGGCGGGCATCCATCATCTCCGTAAGTTCTAACATTAGATATTTTATAGTGCATTCATCTAGTAAATTCGCTGTCATTCTCGATACATTTGGTGTTACTTTTGTGGACATTATGACAGTGATACTATTCCCTGGAGTATCGAGGATGACTATCTGTTTCCACTTACGTTTGGTGTAAGATAGACTCATCATCATACCGAGATGAATGGGATAGCAAATAATTTAATGCGATTGTACTTTCACTTTAATGATAACTGACTAAAGTGCATACACTATCAGTGAATGAACCGACGAAACGGCGGCGGAAAAAAGAATCGTTTCAAATACGTTACGCCATATAGAAGACTTTATGTAGTTAGTCATTATCTTATTACAGACCCGACTGATAGTCCTTCATGATGGCCGTCTCTTAGAAAACAATGGATATAACAAAGCTATCGGTAATGCAGTTCGTCTGGTGAAATAATGTATGTTTCTCTTTTTTTCATTTCCATACCAGGATATGTACATATAAGTATATCCTCTACTCAGAATTATGATTATTGAGGTATTATTCATTTCCGTGTCTTCGTGTGGCCCCTTTGTCCGATTCTGAATAACTTATCTCATATACTTCAACGCTATGCATCAGATATCTAATATGATATCATTCAAACATACACAGATAATAACACGAACTCACACACGAACTCACAACTCAAGGGATTGTTCAGCCCAAGGCGCGTGAGGATACTAACAAATATGTTTGGACAATGTCAAAGTACGTGACGTCGTATACATGTATCTGTCTGTCCAACATTCGGTTACAGTTCAGACACGGAAGGGACTCCAAGGTTTCAAACAAAAATGCCTAATATTATGTTCTTTACAGATTGTATGCTTTCATTTTCGGTTTCAATGGAAGATATTGTATAACATAAAATTTCATGGGTAATTTCTTTCTTTTTTAAATTTTGAAGGAAGAAATATTCATGGTTAAAATGTATAACCTCTGTGGCAGTGAATGCAATAACAATTTTGGTTGATTGTATATGTGTGGTAACAAAGTAACGATGAAAACAAAGACAGCGTTTTCTTTGTTCCTTCACGTTTTATAATGTTTTTATTCTAGCGGAAAATTCAGTAACCCGTTACTATATATGTTTATGGTAATCATTTTCAGGAATACAAACGAGGGCATGATTTCGTTTATTGTTATTTCAGAGTTGAAGATGCGAGAATCCTTTCAGATGAGGATAGTCATTCTTTTTGAAAAACCAGTTTGGTTAAACAGTAAACAATTCGATACCAGTATGTATCTCGAGTCTTTGTTCAATTTTTGCACGCATTTTTAATCATGCCTATCGGCAACAAAACCTTTATCTGACATATTTAAGACTTTTGACATAATAGGAAGGAATAAATGTTTTTGAAGCTTTTCATCGCATGACGTTTTAACACATCCTATAAGTCAATTACGGTAAACTTAAGAAATTTTAGCGGTAATACTGTTCTAGGGCATTTCGCAAAAAAGCTCTGCGTTAAAATATGATTGCACTAACTACATGCACTAATTAAGTCTTTGATGCAGCAATAATTATGAAAGCGCAGAATTCATCGATGCGCCTTCCTCGATGCTCAATGGGTTGCTATCACTGACGTTATTACCACCTCTGGACCATCTCAGAGTAAACATGCCTTTGATGTATATCAAAGGATCAATTTACCTGTATCGGCTCTGTTTCTTTCAGTTTTGCAAAAGATAGTAGTCCAGGGATGGATTTTACGTCAGTGAAAGTACCCCATGGAACATCCAGGATGACGTTGCGCTAACTTGTTTGAAAGCATTTGTGTGCTAAAATTTAAATGTTCTACAGTGTTTACAGCAAACCGAATATTATAAATCACGTATCGCTATGTAAAGTGATTATCAAATTCTTACAACACAGGCTTTGGGCTCTATAGACATTTCTCTCTGTATGTAATATGTAGAGAGAGAAATGTCTATAGAGCCAAACGCCTGTGTTTACAATGATACACCTTGACAGTGTACTGCCAGTACTGTTACGATGATTATAACAGAGCATACATTTCGAACACAATCTTTATTTTTAGTGAAATATAAAGAGATATATATAATATTATAAAAAATAGGTAAGGTAGTGGGTTAGACATCTGTTATCATACTATATGTAAGCTAGTAAATAAACACATAAACATACACATATTTTTGCAACAGAGTTACCTCCCCTTTGAGTAGGTATCTATCGTGACGTCATTGTTATTCCGTCTTTGCATTTTACAGAGTTAGCTCCCTTGCGAGTAGGTATCGATTGTTACGTCATTATTTTGTGAACACAATATACGTCGTTTTCTCCGAAACGTATGACGTTACGCTCGCAAACACATGACGTCACAATCAATACCTACCCGCAAGTGCAGATAACTCTGTAATATGCAAATTAGGAATTGCGAATGCCACGTCGTTTTCTTTCAAATGAATGGCGTTACGCTACCTCCCCACAAGGGCAGATAACTCTGTAATACACAAATAAAAAAAAAATAGTATCATGTAATCATCAACATCATCGTGGAAATCGATGGTTGACTGCACAACGTCTCGCTACACTTAACGCAATCAACAGAAGATGATCAATGTCACACAAACCAGACGATTACAGAAACAACAACCACGACGATATTGGTGGTAACGATCTGTTTGGTGGACCCGGAGGTGTCAAATATGTCTCTACAGGCGGCAGGATTCGAGAAGTCAGCGCACTGTAGCATCCTTACATCACTGTAATGATAGAACCAAAGAGTGAGATTATTTCTGGAGTTTGTCGATTTAGGAACGCTAAACTACATTCAGGGTCATTTAAAGGATTTCAGAAGCATTGCTCAATCCCAATACAGTCCAATATGTTTTTGCCAACATGTATTATTGTGCTTTTAAAGCGTACTTTATCATAAATAGCAAATACATGTAAGAATTCAGAAAATATGTATAGAATACTTATGTAAATGAATCATTATCAATATATACATGCTGACAATTCTTATTTAGGTTTTGCATTGAAAAATAATTATAGATGTTTATATAATATGAAAATAAAAGGGAGATGAAAAAGGAAGGAGAGACGATAGACAATTCTTGTTTAGGTTTAGCATTGGAAAATAATGATAGAAGCTTATATAATCTGAAACTAAAAGGGAGATGAAAAAGGAAGGAGAGACGACAGAAAGAGAGAGGAAGAAGAAAGATAGATTGGGTAGAATATAGATCAAGTTATAAGGTCTATCTATTATTTCGACGATCTAAATTTGTTTCAATTTGGTTTGCAAGGACATTGTATTATTAGGCCTGGGCAGTGAGTTTTTGCTTTTTTTCAGATTTTCATGTAAATTTTATTTTAGTTGAATCAAAGTTTTTGCAAAAATTAAAAAATATGTACATGTAACTTTCATTTTTCTTTGGTATAACATAGAGCGAATGTAATTGTCGTCTGAGGCCATTTAATACTATCTTTCTTTCCGAAGAGTTGCGTCGGCTCGCTCACTGAGTGTGTGAACTTTAGTCAGTGGTCATTAAAATTAGCTATCCATTTATATCGGTATGATGATAAGTCAATCATAATCAAAAGTAAGTGTATGTAGATAGAGATAGTCTACTAAATGAATACACTATAAAAAAACGTTGCTGTTTTCTTACGGATATGATGGATGACCGCTTATTGTGTAAAATAATTTTATCCGGATCATTAGGGAGTTAAGAACACTGGTAACAGTATATATATCCTAAAAAATATGACTAACCCGTTCTTTGCACAATATCCTAATACGCTTTTTATGCATAGGCTCATATGTCAACCAAATTAAGAATGCACTTTGGCAATATAGCAATATATCTTAATGATGTCATTTTCTACCTGGGTAAGTTTGTGTTTCACATGAAGGAGCTTGGCAGGGTTTCTGTTATAACTGTGCTCTTTGGAAGAACTAAAATCTTGACCTCGGATTATTGGAGTATGACGCACCTTTGCAGTACATTTCAAAATTATAAGAAATTCATGAGTTTCAACATGGATACTTCTATCCTAGATGGCCTTAAAGGGTAGATATTGATAAAAATATTGATTTCCATGTCTGATGCTGTAGAATGTCATGAAAATAATTTGTCCAATATTTCTTTACATGGATGTCTAAGAACAGATTTTTAGAGGTCATTTACCGATTGTGAATCCCGCAATAGCAATGTAACCATGTCATCTACAGATTGTTTATTGGTTAATAAAACGGTGATATTTTACCTCGGCTGCTCCACACATTCAGACGGGATATTTTTGGACGTCAACAGCCTGGTCAGGTTCTTCACAGACGGACTCGAACAATTTTCCCTGAGAAAAAAAAATGGAGAAAAAAAGCAATCTATGAATACTTGAATCTCAAGAAATGCTCACATATTTTTATTCCTTTTCATGGAAAGCTTTTGTAGACAGGCAATAAAAACTACTTTGATAAACTATGGAAGGTAACTTTGACATTAGCTTGTATACAAACCAGTATTTCTCAATATGGTGTACTGAGAAGGGAAAGCTTTGTATGTGACTAAAACTAGGATCATATAGCCGATGACATGTATCTTATTTGCGAATTTTACAGAAAATAATTTCAAGTAATAAATTTCGTAATCTAGATAAAAGAATATATGTTGAATGTAATTTAATCCTTTATTTATTTTTTCACATATTAAACATCTTCTTATATCTTCCTTACAAAATATGTGGTTGTACGAAACTAACCCCAAAGTAAAATATAGTCGCTTTACTTACTTTGGCTGTTGTCCCAGGTAATGTACAAGTATCACTCGGGCACCTGTGACATTTGGTGGATTTAAATTAGGGAGTTCTTTGGTTGTGAAGTACCTGGAACAGTAGGGTACTGTTTAAAGGTTTCTATATTACATTAGGTTACACTAGTTCGGGAAAGCAGTCCAAGAGAAAAAATCCTACATGTGACATGCATGCAAAGACTTTCTTTGATGATTACAGAGATAGCGACGTCTACCTTCACACCCACACAGTCAACCAAAGTGTACCTTTATTCGATTCTTTTGATGTACACCAAAGGACAAAATTACCTGTCTTGTTCTGCTGTCTCTAATTTTACTATGATATACAAGAGTGGATATAACGATAGCAAGAGTAATCCATGGAGGATCGCGGATGGAAAGGCACAGAAAAAGAAGCAAAATCCAAAATCACATCAAGTTGGACTTTCAGTTCAATCATTCATTATTTACATACAAAATTTTATATCATATTGGTTTATTTAATAATGTTTTAGCTACAGTACTACCATAGCACCAGATTGCACTAATTGCCGTATCTGATAATGTTAAATACAAGTTGCCCCTGCGCAAAAAAAAAACTTTTTATACTCACACGAATCTGATCTCAAGGATGGGCTCCGGCTGGCGTTTAACATGATCTCAATAGATCCTTTGGTGTAAAGGGCATACTACAGTATACAAAGGAAAATATTCATAATTTAGTACATGTGTACATACAAATATGTATATCAAACGAATATTACACACGCTGATTTTGCATTAAGCAGATTTTTATACATAGAAATTATGTATTAATACTTCTTAAAACTGATGATAATATATTGTGAGTGTACAAATTGCAGTAATTACCACATTTTAATAATTATCGCTTAGCAGTCATTAAAATACGCCAAAATCGTACTGTTATCATTAATGCATTATAAAATAAAAGCTTTTAAATTAAGGTCAATGGATACCTGTCTTTTGAACCACCTCATATAAAAATGAGATGTGGTACAGTCATTACAAAATATATGGTTATATGATTGGTATGACATAGAAGTACTTCCAGGTAGGGGATAATCGTTTGGTAAATTTAAAATGACATTTTTTCTGGTAACAACTTAATGCACTATTTTGGATTCTGATTTAAAAAGTAAATTTAAACAGTTTCTTAATACATGTAATTTTATATAAGTATACAATGCTTACTATTGTTGCAGTGAGGTTAAGGTGAACTGATAAGGTCTATTATTGCAGACATTTTAGCCTAGTTTTGCACCCAGCCCGAAACACTCGGCACTCACGGTAAGTGCGTGTATCAATGTCTGAATATATCTGCATATTTATTCACGTATTGATAAATAATGATCCGTGTAAGGCATTCCCAATTCATGAAAGAACGATAAGTTTTAATGCAATACAGATATATCATAGAGTAAAAGCATTCAGGTAAAAATGAGGGTTAAATTAACGACTGACAGTATCCTAGGGCATTATATTCCCTAGGAAGAGTGGATAAGATTTTCCATCATATTCCGATATCATTGGGCAGTTGCTAGGAAACAGACTTTACATATGTTTTTCCTCCTTGTACTCCGGCTTTACTTCACCTCATAAGCCTGGTACGTAAATGACCCTGGCTGACAAAAGTATGTTAAAAAAAACTTTATCAGATCGCGTGTTACACTAAATGAGTTGGTGGACGACCTTTTGCTTTAATATTTATCAAAAATGGTGCAAGAAATCTTAATTCAAAGGTATAGTCTTAAAAATACACCGGACTAAATTCAATCCTAATATGTCTACGGTAACACGATTGAAACGGATTTAGAAAGAAGATAGAGAAGACAGGTTTACGACAAGGGCGATGGAGCTAAACCATGCAATGTTTAATAATGTCAAACTCTGTTCACCCAATGTAAAATAATAAGTGAATATTGATTTCGGATCTTCATTTCTTATGAAGTGGCAAAAATATCCATTTGGATGTTGATTTTAACCACAACTACATATTAAAAAAGGTATGGCCTAAAACAAGCCGCAATACCGCTATGTTTAAGTTATAAGTGCCGTAACTGGGCGAAAATTTTGACATCTAATTTCTACATTCATCTCTTTATTTCAGGTTTAATGAATTAAGCTGTGAAAATAATTGAAATGGCCTAAGATGCCTTATAAATGTTAGTTGCAACAGAGAAATAATGTAAATGTAAAATTGTTTTTTATTATGCAAAGTGTGTATTTAGACGGAAACATTCCTGTAGAAATCATTTTAAAAATACTAATTAACACTGAAAAATGTGAAATAAAATTGTAGACCACAATTTGGCTTCATGACCTGACCGTATGTACTCATTTCACTTCACTATAGATGTAAACATAATGATTTTGGGAGTACTACTAGAAATCATTTTCAGCTATTATTTGTTATTGTAAAATAAAAACCAATGAATTGAAAGTACTGTAATTCTCAAAATGTTGGTAACTTTTGGTGGTGAATAACATATTAAAAGCTTATCTTGATTCGTAAGTATGAAAAATACAGCAGATATAACTTTAATGAATAAATAAACATTTCTTACACTAATTGAAGCAGGGGACCAGAAGGCAGAATACGCAGACTGTGGACATCTGATACAAGCCGTTAGGTTAGCCTCGTTCCCATCTACTGAGGTAGTACTTCCGCAAATGTCAGACCGTCCACCATGTATCCTAACATAAATTAATTATTTAAAAGTCAGCCGAGAAAAATATATACATTTATAAGGCAAACATCGATCGTTAATAACATCTGATATTCTACATTAAAAACCTGACTTTGCGACCATCTGTGCTGTAGAAATCTCCTGCTTAATGCGACCACTCTATTAGAGTCTGAAATTCCTTATTTTAGAAACTATTTTATCTTGTTTTTACACAGGTTTAGGTTATCGATTGGTATTGGTTTACAGTATAGATTTGAAGAGAAAATCCAGACATGCATATGTTTTCTTCTCTAAACTCAAAATTGATTATGACAAAGTATGGATTTCTATGATGACTACTGAAGGATTAAGACTAGAGCCATACGTTCCTGTAGTATAAGCGTTTCTCTTCGTAATAATCATCTGTTTATGTATGGGTTATGTTTCATTCTCAAATTATATGTACAATATACCAGTTATTTTCAGGGGTTAAACACGATTTGTAAAAACGGAAAAATCAAACAATTTTATGATACCGCTTGAAGAGTACGTATAGTATATTTTAAACGTATTAATTTCGCAGATGAAATCCAGTACCGGTAACAATGACATCGTAAAGTTTACAGACATTGACAGGTCCAATGTCATAAGTACTTTATCTAATTTTTACATCTGTTTCCACCCACCTGTCAGGGTATCAGATATAGACGTCCGTTTTCTACCACCATTTGAGTACCTGGTCACAAAATCATACACCCCGGACCAGAAGATCAGCTAAAACATACCAAATGTAGATCTGCATATTATTTAAGAAACACATCGTGCTGACGATTCCTCTTACAATTAAAACAAGGTCGTTGGTTTTTCATTGAACCCTTTTACTTTCTTCTTCAAACAACATTGACTAGTTCTTGAATGACCACACATCTTTATTTATCCATTCCAGATGACATAATCACTGACCTATCAAATGCCTGCAGAGACTTCCTTTGAAGATTTACAGAGAGTGACGCTTAACTTCAATGTCATGCAATGTACCGTTATTCGATTCTTTTGATGTATGGATCAAACTACCTGCTCGTCCATTGTCTCGCACAGTGCCTCCAAATTTGTTATGACATATTCCAGGAGTAGATATTCTGTCTTAAAATATTCCAGAGTTATTTGCCCTTGCGGGTAGGTATTGATTGTGACGTCATGTCTAATGTGAGCGTAAATGTCATACTTTTCGGAGAAAACGACGTGTATTGCGCTCACAAAATAATGACGTACCAAAAGATACCTACACGCAGGGGAGCTAACTCTGTAATATGCAAAGACGGAATTACTACAGTGAGAGTAACTGGAGTATCGAGGATGAACAACATTATATAATTGTATAATTATATACCTTGTCCCGTGGGGTGTCATGGTAGGCTGCGTCTATAAAGGGCTGGAAACTTTCATTTGATGTATTGCATGGTGACCGGTACGCAAACCCGGACAGGAAAAGCTCCCATAAGTGTGTGCAGTTTTTCATTCTGTAATAAGAAAGTGAGTATTAACTTTGTTTTGCCTGACACTGGATTCGCGTCATCTTGCTGTAATCAGAGATAACTATACCTTGTAATTACATAATCTACTATTTGTTCATTCTCCACTAATTTGCATGTGTTCAGAAATAAAAACATAAAAAAATAAAAATTGAAAACAAAGTTCTTATATATTGTCATTTGTTTGGCAAATATCTCCACTTTTTAAATCCAAAAGGACTGGATCCTATCTTTACTCACAGAAAAGTTATAATTGTTACAGTCAATCACCATATTTTGATAAGTAACAGATACGTGACTTTGTTAAAATGAACTAAATTGAGGTTTGTCAATAGAAATACCACATATATATACACTGTAACTGAATTTTCGCTTCGGTTTTGCAGTTTTCTTTCCATTCAAAAACATTTGCTCATCTCAAAAGCAACTCAACTTTACCAATTGCAGTTATGAAAAGTTCAATTGTGAATATTGGTTTGTATAATTCATAAGTGTGTTCGAATAGTTTCATTTAAAAATAGTACCAAAGCATTTTTGTTCTATAGTTTTCCTTATTACCAAACTGCACTTATATCTGCATGTGCACATGTCAGTCATTTTTTATTTGTATAAATTACAAGTTACTGTATAGGACATTAAAATCCTGCTTTAAACAGTAATGTATATGTTACAACATAGAAACCTGAGAGGATTATTATGTTTTTCTGTTTCATAAATTCGTCAAAATGCATCAAAGAAAATGTACTTTTCAGCGGTTTCACTTCTCTGCAATACTTTTGATGATTTTATTAACAGCGGTAACATATCTGTTCTCTTGTTATAAATATTGGTAATTAAAACCGGATGATATAATTATCACAAGGCCTTCACAATTGTTTTAATAGTAGGAAAAAATGGAAAATATATTTGTTACTGAATATAGTGATGACTTCTTTTTTACACTTTTTAAAGCAAACATAGGCATTTTACATTAACATATAGGGTATTTCAGTGTATCATGAGATGATATGGCTTGGCATTTATAAATGTATATGCCTTCATTATCATAAGCTGTAAAATGCTCGACACGTACTAAATGGATTGATTAAATATTATTGTTGTTGAAATCGGCGTTTACTTGAAATAATGGCATTATAGCCAACCATGGAATGGAAGTATGTCAATTACTTTACACAGTCTCGTATAATTATAAATGAGAAGCCTTGTCATAGATGACAAACCCCATTTGCATTCTATAAGAGAGGGAGAGGGAGAGGGCGAAATATACTATAATATATATAAATAGAAATTTTTCTTACACTATAATATATAAATTTCTTACACGGTTTTTTTTTTAATCTAGATATGTAATTAAACTTACAAACCGTATTTAGGACAATGCTAATTACCTCATTATCTATTGTAATCGAGCAATGTTTACCACTTACATTACAAACATCCATACATTTATGGAGAGGTTTGAATGTATCAAATAATTGGTCAGTTTTTACAGGTAATTTAGTTTTCGCATTTTTCACTTTATAAGAGTAATATTACACAATTATAATTACATAACCTCGGTCAATATTTTTTTCTTTGGTCAATAAAAATATGCATCGACCTCATCAAAAGTTACAACTGTTTTATTATTTTTCTTGGTTTTTCGACGCTTATATCAAGAGCGGCTATGTGTGTGAGGAGGGGTTAGAATATCTTTTCGCAGCGGGGATAAATGTTTCAGTAAAATTAAAAATATGAACTGATTTAGATCACCAAAGCAAGTAATGGTATGCGTCTTCACAATAAAAACCAAACTTGCAATGTTCATCATTAACCCTGAACATATCGTGTTTAAGAGAACTTGATATGTTTCTTTTTTTGTTTGCAAACTTGAAGATTTCCCCCCGACTATTTGATATTGATATTTGATTTTCCAATGGATTATTTTTTCCAAATCAATAAGCAACGTCGACGTCAATATTGTCACGTCATTATGACGCCGGGTTTTCGCGCCATTCTCAGATTTGTTTCTTCATTAGTATGAGGAAAAAGATTCTACCAATCAGGAAGTCGGATTTTGAATGAAAAAAAAATTATTTATTCTACAATGTAATATGTAACGAAAATTAAAGTCCCATTATGGGGGAATACCAGGGAATCCTGTTGTTACGCTCTGTTGGTGCCACAGCCCACACATGGGTAAACATCACACATGAGAACCGCTTCATATAACCTTTGACCCAAGGTATTTTTGTCAACTGATAGATATTGACAGATGATGCTAATGCTTTGTCATCTTATTTCCGTCGTTTTTATAAATGAGTCTCTTTAAACATTAATTAAAATCCTACTTAAAATCCTTTAAAAACTATTATCAGAGATTGGTCATATGAAAACAGGTAGGGAGTTAACCATGGAAAGTCAATTACTTTGGAATTTTTGCTCGAGACCATACAATGCACTCTACACAGGTAAGAGCGAAGCGGGTACACGCACTCGATTAAGAGGCAATTAAGGGTATTCTCTACTTAGTAATACTTCGCTCTTTTGTAGTTTTTGCGTACAAGTGGGTGATTAAAGTCGTCAGAATTGAGTATATAGTTCTACTGAAGTATCGTGTTTTTTATTTTGGAAAGAAGAACCAGTTTTATAAGGATGAACATTGAAAAACATTGAATAAATCTAAACATGTTCTAAATTTCCCCGTGGTGTCACTGGGATTTACCTGGTGATCATCCGGGTACGTATAGGCACATAGGCTATTTTCAGACATACACATTTACGTGTTCTACAGTATTGATATATACAAAATGTATTTCTAATATGCATTTTTGTCGAAACTGTACATATTTGAACAAAATTAAGTAAAGATAAATTCATAAGGATCATCGCTGTTTAGTTTGTAGAGCATTCATAAAAACATAATGGGACTTTAATCATAAAATCAACAGGGATCCTTTGTCTGGCTAGTTCGTCTTTGCAGTATTGCTGTCTGCGAGTAGTTTAATGGACAGCAACGTTATTAGTTTATGGACAAAAATATGTCGTTTTCGATGTATGACTTTGTGCTCATAAACATTTGACGTAAGAATAAATATCCAGGGGCGTAGCTTGCTCTTTAAAAAAAGCCCGGGCTTGCACATAAAAAATCCTAGTATGGGTTATTCATTGTCTTGTAAAGTTAAAACATCTATGTAGATCCGTCAAAGTCTTGAATGTAAATTAAAATCAAAGTTAAAATAACCTAAACGTTTACGTAGATGATTTATCTAAAATAAATAATACTGAAATATACGTTATGCGTTAAAGTGACAATTCATTCTACGAGAACATTAAAATTTGTATATATATCGGAAAACCCCCAGTTCTAATGGAAATTAGACCTGTGGTTTTACTGTGATATGTCAGAAAATCCCATGGTGGTGAAATGCGTGTGGAATGTTCAAACTCACTCGCTGTCCGCCATTACACATTGTGGTCGAATATCTTGTATGCCGAACCCAGTCCCTTGCTCGTAGAGTAATGCTACTTTTGTCTAGAACTGCTCAAATCGCTCTGACAGAAGTGTGTTTACCTTATTAGGTGAATTGTTTTGCCTAAAAAATCATTATATCACCTCCACAGTGGTTATGTAGTTCATTTGTTTAACGTGCGTGACTTTGGCTCGGGTATGGGTACAGCGTACATATTGTACCTGCTTAATCGT
The DNA here is from genome assembly GCF_041381155.1 of Argopecten irradians. Taxonomy (NCBI): domain Eukaryota; kingdom Metazoa; phylum Mollusca; class Bivalvia; order Pectinida; family Pectinidae; genus Argopecten; species Argopecten irradians. The sequence goes on from NC_091147.1 coordinate 23,522,683, forward strand.
ATTGATCAACGATTTGTAACTACAACGGTACCAATTAAAATACTAAATAATCACGTGGAATTTGTCAATATCTTATGTTATATGTTTCATAAGAAATGTAGAACAATACATTTATGCCATATTTTGCCTCTTGGTTATGTAAAAGAATTAGCCTGAGTGAATTGTCCCTTTAATATGAATTTTCTAAGACACAAGATGGCGTGTTCAAGATTAAAACGAAAGACACGCAAAGTCAAAGGACGACAGATGAAATATCGAAAGTGACACCTCGCAAATTATAGTGACACAGAGTAGATTCTACTTAGATAGTCCGCTAAAACATGCTTATATTATTATGCTTTTTATTTATCTTTTTTTGCCAAATATAAAGTCTATATATTAGACAAAAAAAAAAAACTTATAATATAGGCAGGCTTAGCGGAAAATTCCTATTTAGTAAATGCACAATATACTGACACATACTCTTGTTGGAGCGATACATTGTATAGTGAATTAAAACTTCCCATCAAGATAGACTTTAAGAAGACAAAATACTATTTTTTTCAATCAGTGCGACTTTTATGCCTTACAATATGAGGCGCTGTTTTTATATTCATTCATTTTTTCACATATATGTATAATTCGATTTTTACACATAAAAAATTCGATAACGTAAGAAAGTTCCGTCAATCTATCATCAAATTCCATTAGAGTCACTCAAGATACATGCAGGACTTATCATGAGATTTTCATATACTTTTTAAGTACTAAACATTAACGCATAATTATCAGGTACAGGTAGAAAACAGTCCTATACCTTTGATTTTAATAAATATAGTTTAGCAATACCAAGCATTATCAAATATCATTTTCGGTGCTAAACATTTCCTTAAAACGATTTTCCGTCGGGGGGCTTCGCCCCCCCTGAACCCCCTAACCAGGGCGCTGCCCTGGATCCGCTGGGGGCCTAGGCGGCCCCCAGACCCTTTGCCTGGGCTTGCACATGTAAAAGACTCTAGCTACGCCCCTGATATCTAATCGCAAAGACAAATATAAAGGAAGAGTGTCAATTTGGGCCCTCTGGTGGCAATGACCGATAAGCATTATTTTTTGTTTACAGATACCCGGGGGTTAGGATATCATGATATGAATAATGATTAAGGTCAGGTCGGAGTCCCTTGTTAGTTATGTGGGGTTAAACAGGGAGGTCAATTTTCTGTGTTGTCCAGTTGTGCACGGCAGTGGTAAGCACGACTGACTTTTATCTTTGGACCCTAGTATAAGGCGAGTAAATTGTAAGAACATGTGCCTTGACTGTACTATCAAACATTTATTTTTCAGTAACTTCTTTCTCGGTCACAGTATCCTCGATAGTCCAAGGGTTACTATCACTGACGTTATATCAACCCCTGGACTATTTCATAGTAAAACTGAAGGCAACATATTTCAGCTAAATTTGTTCCTTTGGTGTACATCAAAAGAATCAAATAATGGTACATTGTGGTTGACTGCGTGTAGCTTTGAAGTCGGACGTCGCTCTCTCTGAAATCTTCAAAGGAAGTCTCTGCAGACCTGTGATTGGTCAGTTTTTTCCCTCCTGAGCTGCCTCCAGTTTTACTATGAGATAGACCAGGGGTGGATATAAAGTGAGTGAAAGTAGCCCATGGAGTATCGAAAATGGTAGTATATTTAATGATAAGATTACGTGCATTGGCCTTACTGTCAACCATTTTCAAAAATAAATAAATTCTTTATCTATGGGTCACAGGAACTCGTCTACCACCTGTGGCTTGAACTAGTGAGAGAATGTATGTTTTTCCCACTGGTGCCTCTTTACCTCGGATACAGACGAGAAGATTGGAATCCATGTATTTATATATTGTATATGTTGACAATAAAATGGATCAATATGTGACAGACAGGCACCATAAATGTAAGTGATTGTGTCAAAAAGGTATAATTCACTCGGATCAATAAAAGAACATTTTTACATAGTGAACATAAAATAAAGTTCAATGCTGGAAATACATAACAAAGGTTGCACAAAATAACCCAGGACACTAGTGTCGTTATCGGAGAATGAAATTTTGTATTTCTCTGCATATACAAGGTAATTAACCGTAGCATAACAACTCTGTGTAATTAATTGTCATCCCCCCCAAAAAAGGAAAGATAGAAAAAAGAAAGACAAGAAAAGTGCAGAAAAGAAAAAGAAAGAAGTAAAAAGAAACAATGACAACCTTCTTACGAACAATACACGATTGAGATAAGGCATAATATCGAAACCAAAACAAATATCACACAAAGCAAAACTTCCATATATCTTGAAACACACAATGAACTTACTTGGTGCAGAATGGCGCAGGGTTGACTAAGGTTTGGTATTGTACACATCTCCCAATGATTACATGCTTTAGGGACTCGGTTGGCATTTCAGTCATAGAATCACATGAACTGTCCGCAAAAGTCCCATATTGTGTGAATAAAAACAGAACCATACATAGTCCGCACACAGAATATCTTGTGTAGCCCTGCATGGTGACTTATAGTAAATGTATTCTGGTAGTTCTATCTTATACCCTGGTCGTGTGGTCTTCACTGCTTAAGATTGTCTTACTACACCTGTGGATTTTACCTGTCTGTATCTAGGTAACTATAGTCTACACCGGAATAAAACTGCCGTCATTACCGTAATTATCAGACCAGTGTACACAAAAGTACCTCCCCTTCCACAGTTAGTATAGATCAACACTGAGTACTTAAACGTACCATCAGTTCACAAGATGTAAAACAAAATATTGTGTTAATTAACATTTATATGTAGGTAGTTATATGAATATGCATTATTAATCCATTTGAGATTTTCTTTCAATAAGCGCGTTTTGACATTTTCCACACAATGACGTGAGATCATAAACACCGTGAGATAGGTTGCACACTCTACTGATAACCCCTACGCAGAAACTGTATCACATACATCCCATAATATGACCTTTCCATTCATCTCCCCAACCATGGATAAATAAAACACATGTATATCTACCATAATGCAATGCAAACGCACGCGCGGTCAGCTCCAGACCACGCGCCGAAACAACACCACGTGTTTTACGGATGGGCTGGGCATCGCCAGTTGCACCAGCACGTAATGAAGTGATGCTATCCTGGTCAAACACACTCCATGTCCTACTTACATGAACTTGTGCATATGAATAGCGTTTCTTTGACAGGTATTACAACTCTTTCAAGTCATACAGATGAACATGCATATTACAGTTATACAAAGTCATTCATCAAAAGCATTACAAATACCCAACTGGTGCTAGTTAGGTATGTAGTAATTTCGTCATTACCTTTAATTTGTATCTGGTAGTATAAAGACTTACTGCGACTGGAACTTTGTACCAAACAATCTTCATTATTTCTACAGGTCGCAATATTAGGCTATGGAAACCATTTAGAGAGATAATGGGATGCACTTGTGTAACTTAATACATAAACTTAGAATCCACAGGGAAAAGTACTTTTTAGCAGACTAGTTTTGAGGACAGCACGAAGGTCATTCATAAATTGGTGCATTATCACGAGCGCAATTTCTTGTCTGTCTGGTGAATAAAAAGGAATAATGAAGACTCATTAACCTTCGTTTTATATTTCCCTACCATTTTTTGGTCAGACAGGTTTTCTCTAGTAACCAGATACGTTTGTATAAGTACTACGTAGTTAGCCAGATCAGCCAACAGATGCATGTTACACGCATGTGTATCTAATTAATCAAATGGTGCTGAAATCCGTCTTCACTCCACTACTGTTCTCTGTATGTTACAGTACTTATTACTCATACTTATATATATATATATTATGTAGGTAGCATGCAGTGTATAACAAAAGTTATTTAACGAGTTTCCGTGATGCATAAAATATGTAAATTTTCCGTTATTAGCTTTCTTGATCAAAGACCTAATATAATAATTTCCTGGTTACAGACACTCGATCCAAGTGAAATATTTCCTCCTGTTTTAAATAAATGACTTTTAATTGTATTTTTTCCTTTGTTTGTTTTTCCTTATTTTTATTTCATTATTATTTTTTTTATTTTTTTTTCTCTTTAACTTAGTATGTGCCATAATTTTCATACTCACGAATCAAGAAAAGCTTTTAACATTTCATTCACCACCAAAAATCACCAACATTTTAAGAATTTCAGAGATTTTAATTTCACAAGTACAAAGAGAGCTGGAAATGATATTTGACAGTGCTGTCAAAAGCAATATGTCTACATATCTACAGCGTAGTTAAATGAGTCTGACCATCAAGCCAAGTTGTGGTCTACAGTTACATTTCACATCATACAGTTAACAAGACATGAAAAGAAATACAAGAACTATACAATGTATAAATTCTGTGCTGTAACTTAAGTTCATAAGGCATCGAATAATGTTCATAGCTTAATTCATTAAACCCGAGGGTTTTCAAAAGATTACTGAAGAAAAAATAATATGTCAAAATTTTCGCCTAGTATGGCACATATAACTTTTTAAAATGTGGCAGCCTTGATCTCTATAAATATAATTCTACATATATTTGTTCTTTTTGTGTCATGATAAAGGGCAGATCGCCTCGAAAATTCGACATTATGTTATCGTCACCGTTGGAATTACCTCTTTGCTTCATATGATAGAAGTTTGAAGTTCTGTCAATAATATATACAGTATAAATATATGAAATATACCCCCTTAATACTATAGTAGTATTAGGTGGTATTTTTTTTATAAATATATTTATGCTATATATTATTGACAGAACGTCAAGCTCCTATGCCCATAAGTATTAGGCCTACTGCAAGTAATTCGTATCCTACAGACATACGTGTACGTTTATAAGGACCAAGTGTTATCTGGAATACAACCGTTGATGATACTTCTTTGACCCATAATTCTACATACATATACAACCATACATTTTATATATGAATGGGAGAGATAACAGACCATGTCAATATTAATGTCGGTTATGATGATATGGCAAATACGTACGTTGTAGTTACTTATGCAGTTTATAATTCATAAACACACACACTTATTCAACTTCCCTTCAGTTATATGCGTACTAAATAGGTAAGCAACTTTAAGCATTACTTTTCTTACATCTTGTTTTTCATCAACTAAAAAGAAGTTGAATTTTTCGCTTGATATAATCAATATTTTATACAGAGATTTAATAATAAATTTTACCTTTGACTCACAATACTATTCCGGATTTGCATATTACAGAGTTATCTGCACTTGCGGGTAAGTATTGATTGTGACGTCATGCTATTGCGAGCGTAACGTCATACCTTTCGGAGAAAATGACGTGAATTGCGCTCACAAAATAATGACGTAATAATCGATACCTACCCGCAAGGGAACTAACTCTGTAATATGCAAAGACGGAATATTTAATATGGGAATAGACAGACTCACAATACTATATTTTATATGGGAATAGACAAAAAAGACTGATAAAACCTATCTTTTACATGGTCTGTACGTAATGCACTCTTGGTAAAAAGTAAAATATGTTCAGACAGTAATTAAACTTTTAGTTTTTCCTTTAATTCTGTAACATTTGTTTGTTTGTTTGATTAAATTAACGTACTATTAACAGTCAGTGTCGTGTAAGGACGGCCTCCCATGCATTCGTTGTGCTGCGTGTATGAAGTTTGTGGTGCGTGTTTTGGGAGGCTGTGGTATATTCATGTTGTGTCTTCTTGTGATAGAGGATCTCTTGCCCTTTTTATAGTGCTATCTCACTGAAGCATGTCAAGGGATGAATATTATATATAGTGGAAGTAAGTATCATATCACAACATTTTAAGATACAGAGAAAATTAAGCTTTTGTGATAAAAAATAGTATTTTTAACGAATATAAATCAATCGTTTATTAAATCTAAAATGCGTTTAATGAAAACAAAATTTCGAATAAATAATATATCAACACATTAACCCTCAACCCTGCATACAAATCTGGGTCATCGTCAACACAAATATAGGTCAGTGTTTCTGGTCACTTTTTATCATTGCATACAAATATAGATCAACCTCTGTACAAATTGGGGTCACTTTCAATACAAATATAGGTTACATTAGGGTCACTCTCCATACAAATCTATGTCACCCTCCATACAAATTTATGTCAAATCGAAATCATCCTTCATACAGATTTATGTCATATTGAGATTAACTTCTACATGTATATAAATAGATCACATCGTGTCATCATCCATTATTATTTACTCAACATGTAGGTCATATCGGGGTCATCTCTATACAAATCTAGGTCAACCCCCGTACCAATCCGGGGGACATTTAGAAATATATTCTTTAAATATCAAGGTCACTTCTATAACATAACAGAAGAGAAAGACGCCAAACTTCTGAGTCATACAAGGTACCAGTATATGATTCTTTTGTGTGCAGGTTTTCATCATTAACTTTCTGTAAGTCTGACACTGAATAAACCGCCAGTTTTTGTGCTGATGTGTTCACATTGCTGCAATCAGATAAAGCAAAACTTGTAATTACATAATCTGCTGTTGGCAATTCAAACCGGGCGATACAATTATCACAAGTCCTGTCTGGGCCAAAAAACTGCGTAAAAGGAGAACTAGACAAAACATTTGACAAATACAAATGTATAGACTTAAGCACACTTTGTCACGATAGATATCTTTAAAATAGAGAGAATGCCAGTTTTTAAGACTTAAGTTTCGCCTGCTTGTCCTATATATAAGCAAAGGGCTGTGTGCACTTTATTCCTACACGTGTATGAGGCCTTATTCCACACAAATAACATTAGATGGATGTTAAAAAAATATCTCGTCATGTTAACCTCTAACATTGTTGGAGTATGTGTACTCCGGTATTATATAGCACGACGAGACACTTGAAACAGTACGTCGTGTCCACGATCAACAAATAACATCCAAAGCGACATCGAGGCATTTTACGGGGGGTAGGGCAAGGGGGCAATGCTTACTACAATACTCCTCATCTTTTGAAGTTTTTGAAACTTTTTTAATTGATGGAGTAATAATTCTAATCGTAAAATTTCATCCAAAAATTCTCCGCATTGAAAGCGGAGGCCACCCCGACCGCAATCTTCAGCGTTTCTTCGTCTATCAATACGCATAGTTATAATGCCTTTCTGTCTGTTCTGTGTGTATACGTACATGTATGTCCATTTCCATTTATCCACTGAGCATGAATTCACTAACTTTTATCCTCATTTGTATTACTCTCGATATACTATATAATTGTCCTCATTTGTGTTACTCTCGATATACTATATAATTGTCCTCATTTGTATTATTCTCGATATACTATATAATTGTCCTCATTTGTATTATTCTCGATATACTATAATTGTGTCTAATGCTGTGTCCATCCAATAATGAATGGGTGTACCACATAGACTATTTCTTTTTTTATAATTCTGTACACATTTTTGTATACATATTTATTTGAGAATGGTTATCTCTATCTAAAATTGCTGTCGACAAAGTTTGCTTACTTTTGCTTTTACTTGTTTTATGCTTGTATGTATGAAGAAAAGCGTATGTTGTTCACATTATTTCAACGGGACCATTACTGACAATATATGTTTTTATTAGATTCAACTTATTAATAAATAATCGTCACACATGATTGAATTTGTCCAACATAACAAACTTTCATATTGACTTATCCTGAACGCAGGCATTATTCAGACCATAGGCCATACTAGAGTATTACTATAAAGTATTCAAATTTATCCCATAACTATGCATGTTTCACAATGGAAAACCCATGTGATAAATTCCATAGCAGTTGGTTATCGTTTATGTTTAAAAACTCCACCTAACGGCGCCTCTGATTGGTCAAATCCAAGATCTCTTGATTCCGATTGGCTCTCAACTTCGGGCTACTTTTCATAGCGCATTTTCTTTTAAATATCATTGTATTTACTATTTAATAGGTAGTTGCTTATTCAAAGTATTAATCAATAGATTATTTGCTCTCTATTTAGGCACTATATTTTCTGGCGGGCAGTTATCACTACACCTTGTATGGCGGTAACGAGAAAATGGTCACGACGGTATAAATATAGAGTTATGGGATAAATAAGTTCCCAACGCGTGAGTGTTGTTTATCATGTTTATCTAAACTCTCGTTAGTTAATTTTGAAAATTAACTAACTCGAGTTTGATAAACATGATAAACAACAGTTACTTGTTGAGGAACCTCTATATAGTCTTTCTTGTGACGTTATTCCAAAGAATGGTTATCGAGTCCATGTCGTTGCAAACTGTAAATATTATATATTAGCCAAAAAAACAACGCTAATAATATAGGTTTAGAGGACTAAAGCTACGGGTCGCCAAAAAGTGACACTCAAAAATTGTGTATTCATTGCAAAAAAATATCTTTAGTTCAACAAGGGTGAGTTTTAGATCAGCAAACTATTTTTTCTGTCAAGTGAACGATTTCTGCATAAATTCAGACTTTTTTCCATTGAACTGATTCCCATTTTTTTTTTAAATTCTAGATAGTTGACTGTTGTCATCACAATGTCTTTTTAAAATGTACATAGACTGATCCTCTGAGGGTTCCTATACTTGTACCTGGTGTAATTTCTTTCTTGTCAAATTAATATTGTCACACTAGAAATGAGTCTGGCATTATTGCTGATACATTTTTTTTTTGTTCTCACTGTTTGTGAGTTTTTAATGTAACTTTTTTAATGAAGCAATCATATTCTTACAGTTGTGTGTTCTTTGTTTTACTGTCAAATACCAGTATATAAAAAACCATGCATAGGCCTAGCCTAAAGTAGTCAAATTTCGGACGGATTCAAATTTCGGACAGTAATTAGAAAATACTTAAAAACTCATAAAATAGTCCAGATATTTAATAAAATGTCATTGTAACTGACCTATGCTTTATTTTCAAATTGAAAATTAACAAGATTGAAGAACAGATATGTGAGCATTATATTTTGTATTGTAAGTTTGAATGTGAATATGTGACTGCGACCTTTCCTGCGGTTGATTATACAAAAATGAACTGGTCTAATGACACAACATGGAACTCCATGTCAAACATGTCTTATTCAGTGTGTTCATTAAACTTTTTATTTATTTTGTTTGTTTGTTGAAACACATCATTTATTGTATTTTGAGTAAAAAATAAACAATACAGTGGGAATTAACCATCACTAGTCTATACCTATATAAAGTTTGGTGTCCGAAATTTGAACACCCATTACTAATTATGAAAATTTCCTTATTTGGAAATAGGCCTAGTCCAAAATAATCGATCAATACTTAAATATTGTTCGATATTCATAACATTTGTAAAGTTCTGAATGGATTTTAGTAATTCAGAGCTTTCCTTAGTTATAAAATTAATAAAAAGTAGAAGTAGTAACTAGGGTAACCAGTTATATCCTAGAAATAAAAGTGCAAGTAGACAAGGGAACATGTTTATCAGCTAAAGCCTTTAAGGGTACTTACACATTGAGCCCAAAATCTGGGTATATATATATATGATGAAAGTTACAAAAGATATATATTATATTAACTAAACAAACTCAACAAACTTTTTATTTCAATGCAGGTACATTTGCTCACATGAAATTCATGATTATGTAACAATATACATGTTTTATATGAAAATCATACTTACTTAAATTGGTTTTTAATTGCTGTCCGCAATTTGAACACCCCTATGTCCGAATTATGAACACCCCTGTCTGAATTCGAACAGCTATACATTGCTGATTACTTTGGCCTGGTATAACACAAATTTAATATCTATGTCGAGTTTCAAGTGATAAATGCAAGAAAAGAAAATTCTCTTTCTGCTCATACCTCAGTTGTGGGGGTATGTGGATAGGTTTCAAGCATACAAAGGTTTTACTATTAAGGTGTCCGAAATTTGACTACTTTCAATGAAATGTTTTACAAAACTTTCAGTGCATATATTGGGCAAGAGTTCCGATGACAAGGTTTTTTTTGTTAGAGTTATCTCCCTCATGAGCGATTTAACCGGAAGTGGTCTTCTTCTCAAAGTTACAACAACATTGAACAAGAAACATAGAAAACATTGAGTAATCCAAGTGATTTGAGATACCGATTTATTCTCCCGATGTGTTGAAGATGCAGTCTGTTACAGACAGCGTTAAAGCATTGTACAATTATCTCCCCGCTGTCTTACCAGAGCGTGTCAAGGAAGTGGAAACGGTGATCATTCGAGAGGCCAACATGGCTTTAGCCGGTAGAAATTTTGTGAGGCTAGCAGGACTTTCGGGCTCAGTTGCAGTGTGCATGGCAGCTTATGGAGCTCATGGTATGCTCTGGTTATTTATCGAAGATAATTAAAGTTGTACATGTCGAAGAAATGTGTTGAGACAGCCAATTTATCAGTTCACAATGCAAACAAATGTGACCCACTCTCCCAAATGACATGTCAAAATCCAGTTACATAACATCAGGTAACACTGACACTGGGCCATGAACAACCGTTCTACAATTGTGCTAAAACACGGGATGCATTGCATAAATTTGTCATAATGCAATTAATTGGATTAATGATATTGGAAATTGACTGTACAGTGATTGCATCAGAAAAAATACAGCGACATTTCAGTGTACAGGTGTACACATGTACTAAGTGCAGACAGTGTATTGCATTTAGATATTTGAAAGCACAAGTTTGAGTTTGTTTTGTTTAATGTCTCATTTACAACCAGGATCATTTAAGGATGTTTCATGCCCAGTAGGTAGAGAAAACTCAGAGCATCACTAGAAAAACATATACATTTATTTTATGTACGTACAACGTACATGTACATATGCATCATGTACACTATGTACTGTATCACTGATCGATTAATATAGATACATGTATAGAAGAATCGTTGAAATTACTTCGCATACAATGCACATCCTACATACATGTATCTTATTACTTTATTGTACAAGTACATGTACACTCTGTATATTCATATCTTGCATGAATATTGTCATTGGTCCTAATTAATCCAAATCATGACGGTGCAATTAATAAACCAATTTTAGTTATGATATCAACATCAAAGTGATTTGAATGATATATATATTTAATTGTCTTGTTGTCAGGTATGAGCCAAGCAGAGGAAAAGAAGAAAAGGGTAAGGAACAAGGAATCAAATTTTCACAGCACAGTTATATATAATTACTAATATCATGAGATGAGATGGAAAATTACAATTTATCACCTGATAGAGCTGCTTACTTGACAATTTATTGTTCAAATGAAAGCGTATAAAGATAAAATTTTCATAATTGGTGTCTTTAGCCCCCAAAAAAATAATCTCTTGAAAAAACCACTCTACTGTACATTGAATAAAAGTTAAAGTAGCATGATTCAATGTACCAGTAGAACATTATGTAACATCAGCATATGCATTTCATTGCTTATACATGTACATGTACTCTCTGCACCTGATAGATAATAGTGTTCAGTATTATCTCCCCTTTCTTTCAGATATATGATATAGGAAACAATTTCCACCTGATCCATTCTGTGGCTCTGTTAGGGACACCATTATGTAGACGCCCCGTACTGGTAAGTTCAAAATTATTTACACTCACACCTGTCTTAGCGACCACCTCTTCATAAAGATTCAAGAGCAAACAATATGGAGAACACAAAATAGTGTGTTCAAAACTTCAAAATATATATACATGCTGGTCTTTGTACATATACATATACCGTATTTGCCTTAAATATCACCCCTCCCCCTATAAGTGCCCCTCCCCTTTTCTGAAGAAGAGTTGAAGTTGTATGAACGCCCCCCCATCCAATGGAAATAACCCTGTTTTGCAACATGTGATGTCTCTAACATCAGCATTGTATCCCATATATATGAACTTGCGAGTCTTTTACATGTCATGTGAATTATGACATAATAATGTGTCTCACAAGATAAAAGGCATATGCATGTTTACTGTAAAAGATTTATGTACCAAGAGTTCAGAAAGATTTAAAATCTGGCTGACTTTTATCGTCCACAACTTGCATTTTGGTGCATTATGAGCACCTCCCGTTGTTACAATCCTGCCCTGCGAGTAGGGCGTTAGAATTGTACCTGCTGCCCCTATTGGATGATTATAAAAGGCGACTAAATTTAGGATCTTATCTTTTCTCTTCTTCCTAACTGACTTTATCTTTCCTAATTCCTCCCTTGGCACCGCCTCACTTTTGGCCTTGAGTTGAGCGTTCGCTCCTGTGTGGAAGGCTCCTGGCCAAAGTCTATAAAAGTGGTAGTTTCTGCTCCTGCTTAGCATTCAGCATACATGGAGTGGGACGACTGGTTCGCCCGTTGTCAGTATAATGTGACCGGACGGGGTATGTTGCTTGGTTTCTTTGGCGGCATGCTTCAGTAATAGAACACTTTAGTTCATCACATGATGATTACTAGGAATGCTATCGGATAACAGCCATGGTCTATTTTGCGACAGTTCTCTGTCCTTCTTGACTACGGGGGACTATACCTGACTACGGGAACTATACTAAAGCATAGTCCCCTGGGAATGAGCAGGCGACCAAATATATGACGTCATAATTAATGCCATGTGATGTGCTAATCTATTATGGCCCTTTCCCTTGGGAACAGTTCTCCTATAGTGTTGTCTGGCAAGGTATAGTCCCCTCGTCTTTGACTCTGGGACTATACCTCGCCAGACAACACTATAGGAGAACAGTTCCCTCTGGAAAGGGCCATAATAGAATAATAAAAAGGGCAACAGTTCCACTATACAAGAAGACACTACATGAATATATCGCAGTCTTCCAAAGCACGCACGTCGCACTTCACACACGCAACCCTAATGCCTCCCTTGGCACCGACTAACTTATGGCCTTGAGTTGAGCGTTTGCCCCTTTGAGGAAGGCTCTGGGTTCTGTCCCCTGGCCGAGACACACCAAAGTCTAAAAAAGTGGTAGGTTCTGCTCCTGCTTAGCTCTCAGCATACAGGAAGTGGGACGACTGGTTCACCCGTTGTCAGTATAATGTGACCAGGTGGGGTGTCTTGCTTGGTGTCTTCGGTGGCATGTTTCAGTGATATAGCACTATAAAAAGGGCAACAGTTCCACTATACAAGACGACACAACATAAATATACCACAGTCTCCCAAAACATGCACCTCTCACAACATACACGCAACACACTGCATACATGGGAGGCCGTCCTTACATGACCATAGCTGTTAATAGGACGTTAATTAATCAAACAAACAAACAAACAAAGCAACCCACAGCATACATGGGAGGCCATCCTTACATGACCATAGCTGTTAATAGGACGTTAATTAAAGTGAACAGTCGGGCAAGGATGGCTAAATTCGGTAAAAATGGTGTGAATGTATTCAGTATAATTTATTAATTATGAAATAGAAAAATAAAATCTCTCTTCAGAATCTATCTGCGTACCAAGAAATTAATTTAAAGTACAGGAATCCTTAAACGTCCTCCCGGCTCACTATGTCCCTGGTTACATTTCCACGCAGCCTCGCTTTCAATACTTCAACTTTTCTTTCTTTTAATGGTCAGAACTGGTCGTATTAATAAATGAGAACTTTTGGAAGGCTAATGAACGCATTTATACTGGTATTCTTTGCCCGACTATTCACTTTAATCAAACAAACAAACAAACAAAGCAACCCACAGCATACATGGGAGGCCATCCTTACATGACCATAGCTGTTAATAGAATGTTAATTAATCAAACAAACAAAAAAATATTACAATCATTTAAAAATGCTCCACCACTGACAAATGGTATTTTTCTCTATCAAAAACAGGAGCAGACGATTATGTATTTTGCTTCAGTTACAAAAGATACTTATACTTTACACCATTACCATCATTGAAAAGTTTGAGCTTCTAATTTTCAGTGGCGTAGGAAGAGGAAATGTAATGGGGGGGCAAAGGTCCTCAATATTTTGTAGCATCCCCCCCCCCCCCCCCCCCCCCCCCCCCGCCGCCGCACCTTCAGGAGATTAATTCAACTCCCAACCATATATGCTTTATGTACATTTTTCATATATCATTAAATTTAATCATTGTACACATATATAGACAGTGGGGTCGCTAAAAGGGAAAATTAACGAATACGCAAATTTGCCAAATTAGCGTGTGAGCGTTGAAGGCGCGAGATTTTGGTGTTTTAGGGTTCTGACCCCCGGGAAAAAATATTGTAATTTAGAATGGCTGAGATGAATTTTACAAGTACTTTAATTATTTTGCGAGCGCCCGAAAGCGCGAGATTTTGGTGTTTGGGGGGTCCGGGGCTTCCCCCGGACAAAAATTTACGTTTTAGAATGGCTTAGATGAGTTTTACGATGCATTTTTATGAATTTGGGAGCGCCCAAAGGCGCGAGAATTTGGTGTTAGGGTGGAGGGGGGGTCCTGGGGTCTCCCCCGGGCAAAAAACTACGATCTAAAATGGCTGAGATGAGTTTTACGATGTATTTTAATGATTATAATTTAAGCGTTCTTAACATGGTAATTTTTCGATTAAAGGCTACCTGCATTTAGAAATGATAATAGTGTCGTCATAAAATTACCGGTTTCACACCATCAGCACAATTTTGTGTAACATGAAAAAATGAATTAATTGTCTCGCTAAGACATATAAACAAATTGATCTTTTAAGAGACATCTTTAAATAGTCCATAGAATCCCTTGATGGACATTTTTAGCCTAGTTCGTGTGTATTGATATTTTACTATTTAAGGTTTGACATTATGTGCTTGAACGTTTTAGGAAATGCGCCGCGCAGCGGAAAATTTTCTAGAATGAAGTATGAAAAATGTGCAGGAGGACCCTTTTTTTCTTTCAAATAAGCATTTTTAGAAAATTTCAGTCGGCGAAAATGGGGGGGCAAAAAGACATGTTTGCCCCCCCCCCCCCCGTCCTGGGCAACGGGGGGGGCAGTTGCCCCCCCAACCTAACTATATGGACATTTATTGCAAATTCAGACAACTGGATTTGAATACATGTATTTTTACATGGACAAAGGTGTTTTTTTTGTCTTTGATAGATGGCCTGAATTTAATTTATATGACACTGTTTGGTAGATTTTTGAAATGTGTTAAATCTACATGTATTTTACAGGTAGGAAGTTTGATGACGATGGGTACGGCTGTGTTCTGTGGAAGCTGTTATGTATACGCTCTAACTGGAAAAGACAAAGTACGATTTGTAACACCATATGGTGGTATGATGTTGATTCTGGCCTGGTTTCTCATGGTTCTGTGAAACACCAAGAATGATGCAGGATAATTCAACAGCGACTCTAACAAAAAATCATCAAGTGGCTGATGTGCGATCTATGGAATTGTGTTAATGTGTTTACACTATGTTTTGATGCAACACGGAAAGATTTACCAACATAACAGGTTTTATCATAGATTTTTGTAAAACATTGTACCATATTTGACCTAATATGCACTTATAATCATAAAAATGCCTCCTCTCCACTTTGAGACCTTAAACTCACTTACTAGAGCTTAAAACTTTTGTTTTCATTAAATGCAGACTGAAATTTGAATAACATACATTTTGTTTTGTTCTGTTACATATTGAATTGTAGGTGTAATTCTGGTTCAATCAATCGCCACCTCAATTTTTCCAAATTTTCTAAGCTCTCCTGGCGCTTATTGGGTTGAATAATGGATACATTATTTTATTCTTGATGTGAATATTTCAATTAAGTATTGATATTTAATGGCTGACTGAAGTCAGCTTTCACATGTCAAGTATTTGTTTACATTCACTGTATTGATTTGGTTCAACACCTATACTGTGGACAGGAACTTTAATCTTTACTTTTTCCATGTTTATAGGAAATTAACTATAAAATACCTAATTCGACCCAATAAGCGCCCATGCTCCTATAAGCGCCCCTCCCCCTTTTTGAGGCCCTCAATTTCAATTGCCCAGGCATAAATAATTACCAAAACTACATAAAACGGTATAAATTTGCAATAATTTTGACTTATTAGCACCTTTTTATTTTCATCAATTTTTTAAGGGCCCTGGGCGCTTATTGGGTCGAATACGGTAAGAGTAAATACATTTACAGAAGTGGAGCTTGGGGATTTATGAAAATATTTGTATGCAAACTTGTTGTTAACACAGAACATTTTTGCCAAATTAATCTAATTATAGATTATAAATCATGTGAAGCTTAATGATTAACATTTTGTATGATTTTTGTACAAAAATTACTATTGACCAGAATGTTCACATAAGACTTTTTTATAGTAATTATTTGAAATCAAGACCAATATGTCAGGAGTCCGGCATGCTTCAAGAATAATTTGCATCTGAAAATAGAGTATTGATGATTATTGCATTGCTCTAATAACAAAATCTTTTGTTTGATATAGGATTGTAAAAAAACCAATTCTACTTGATTTTGATGAGGTCATGTTTTCAATATTTTGTTACATGTAGTTTTGACCTTCAAAGTGTGAAGAAACCAGGAGTTTCTTGAGATAAGATAAAAAAAATAAAGAGATTTTAATCTTATGTGATAAGAAATAGATTTTTTGTTTTATTTTTGTGAAGATTGGTGTTGAAAAGTTACATACCCATGACTTTTACCTGTAGTCAATTGTCAGTTGACTTATGTTGTAAGACAATTCTAACAAATATTGCTTCATTATATCAAGAACGTTATAAAGAGTGAGTAAAATAAAATACATATCTTAATATGTTTTGTTTCTGGTGAGTATGGTATTAGTAGAATATACTACTAACAATAACACCCCTACCCTAGAAATAAATGATAGGATAATATGGGGATGGGTATTATTGCCGAATGTAGGCCTAAAAGTTTTAATACCGTGCAGAGTTGGATTTTTAGCAAACGGAAATGTAGATGTAATTTAGTGTGACCTTGACCTTGGTAAATTGATATTTAATATCAACAACTTCATACTCTTGTATCACAACTGTTTAAACTATACAGAAGTTACCTTTTCCTTTGATCCAATGACCTTGACCTGTGCACTTCTTAACATGAGTTTTAACCAAAAAAAAACCTGTTACATGAAAATGTACGAAAGACCTTGCCTTTTATTCTAATAGCCTTGTCCTTTGATTTTGTGTTTTGATTTTGGCACATTTAAAGATTTAACTGACGTAATTTTGAATGAAAGTCATGTTTGAACAAAGCTGGCATGCTGCTGTAATACAGATCCTTGTTATCACTACGTTTAATAAGAGGATCTGACAACATCCAGTTAGGGGTCATGCATCACGTCCCGGTCACCTTTGGAAAAGGCCAAACGAATTGCTGCCTGCAGAATCCTGAGATTGAATTTCAGGGGACGAAAAAGTTTGAAAAAAAAGCCGCCAGAATCATTTTCGTGTAGGTAGTCAAAAGAGCACAACAAAACTAATTGTAAATGTTCACTGGAACGAAATGGCGTTTTCAATTGATGTAGCAAGGTGTAAAAAGAGCATTTGATCTGAAGTACATGTGGTAAAATGGTCATCCGAACATGACCCTTTATGGGATGTTGTCAGATCCTCTATTGACGGAGTAGTTTTAAAGGATTTATATTTTAATCAGATTATAGAAACAGAGAACAGATATCAGCCAGTTTGAAGGCATATGAAGTATAATGCATCAACTCTTGAAAACATTTTGTTATTATAAAGTAATAATTAATAGGAAATGAGCTGAAAATAAGATTTGACCTATATAAACCTCTTCAAATAAAGACGATAAATTGTGTAATGATTTCAATTTTACTAGTACAAAAAAAAAAAAAAAATCCCAAAAGTGAATGAAACCCAAATCGTGCTTCATTTCACTGCCTTAATCTCAAAGCACGAGAATGGATAAAAATGCATTTCTTCTCACTTAGCTACGTACAGTTCCTTGGAATTGATGGTGAAAAGTCTCCATTCGGCTAGATCACATTGATATGATATTTATACTTTATCTACATCTCTGTCATACTATGGCAACAAAATGGCCATTCTTTTTTTCCCTCAAAAATTGGAACTGAAAGTTTCTGATAACTAGTCCATTTTAGCATGCATGATGTTTCTCTCAGTAGAATTGAAGTGGAAGCATGTTGCGGGGAAAAAGTAAAATAGCAAATAAAAAGTAGCGCTCCTATGTGTATGTGGGGCTAAATCTCTGGTAGTATTCACCTGTTTGTCATGACCTGTCGTTATTGGTCCTATCATGTGCGTAACGCGCCAAAAGTCTTCGTAATTTTTCTTTTTCCCTATATATTCTTTGTATTTTTTTTACATTTTTTTCTTTGATTTTTCCTGACCTCATCTATTGGTAGATTTTAATATTTGTATTATTTTCCGATATTTTGTTTTAAAATTTTATTTTTTGTGCACCACTTTATTCCTACCAAAATGGCAACGAAAAAGTTTCGCGTGGTAATGAAATACGGTTTTCTCAAAAAGTACATAAAAGAAAATTATGTAATTATCATTAGCTGAAAGTAGATAATTTTCTACAAGTATGCCAAATTTGATTAAAATCCGCGCCTAGATGAGATCGGGAAGAATATAAGAAGAAAAAAAAGTGAAAATACATAGAATATATAGCAAAAACTAAAAATTACGAAGACTTTTGGCACACGACCTGTACATTGTATATACTGCGTTATTCGGATAAACAAGACCCGATAGATCGCAACTTGGTTAACCGACTATGGAAATATCAACTACAGTGTACTTATATAGGATGACCCTTTTCATCAAAGACTTGTCAACATTAATCTGATTACAACTATAATTAGGGGTATTGTCCGTCAGAAGTTAAGTTGTATTCCGCCACTCGACAATTATGAGTTTTAAGAGATTTATATTGTATACTCTTCATCTAACTGTATCTCTTACCTACTTAAACTGTCTTTGTTGACGTGACTCCAGGGACAAGTACGATATAAGACTTCGTTTTGGTTGTCATCAATGTAATGACCGATAATCAGTTTCCATATCACTGGAGTTTTTCTGAGAGGGGTTATAATATTATGATTGCAAAATCATATTGTCTTTTGCGTTTGTTCCGTTTTGAAAATCTTCATTTACACAAGGAATTAAACAAACATATTAATTGACATTTGATTTTTTTGGTCGTATGTAGCTGCAAGTAATCATTAAGTATCTGTCTAAATAAAAAAAATGATTAAAGGATTCGTCAATGGTGCCAGGATTAGAGTCAACTAAAACCGAAACTTGAGAAATATCAAGCAAATTACAATAGCATCTTGATGGGAAGGCGTGTAAAACAAAGCCAAAATTAGATAAGCATTCTTTCTTTGCGAATAACAATGAATGATGTGGGTTTTTTTATCGACCTATTGCAACAATGTCTTACCAGCAAATGTTTGTTCTGATTTCCGTTTGGGGCAATAGCCAACCTTTCCACCAATATGTCAAAGGAAGTTATTTCGTTATTTTGTGTAGCCTGTCCAACGTCACTGCATGACCTTACTACAAAAAGTCACGAGTCTCCAATTACAGATATCTGATTTTAGTTGCTAATATTTTTTTTTTTTCCTTTTCTACATTGACGACTATCAACATATATACTAATGTCAAACGATTTGCATCTTACTAGACTTAATGTAATGATCCACATGTCTTACTAATACTTTGTTTTTTTACATAATCAGAAAAGGCTATCACAAAATAAATTTCAAATTCCCATCAACTTTCAAATTTATCGAATAAAATTTTCACAGATAGGCACTCATATGTTATCACACATTTCAATTACTTAAAAACTGTTATGCATTACAATGAATTACCTGGATATTTATCTTTTTAGTTCGTTTTGCCTTTGTCTTAACATTCAACCTATACATCCGTATATTGATACAGAGATCAATGGTACGATGCAATTTGATTTTTAAAAGTGCTATCCTGTGTATCATTTCTTTAACGATGCTCAATCGCCGACAATTGGTATTTTTTCACTATCAAAAACAGGAGCAGACGATTTAGTATTTTCCTTCAGTTACAAAAGTTATTTACTTTACACCATAACCACCATCGAAAAGTTTGAGCTTCTAATTTTACTTCAAGTTAAAAATATGAAAAGTAATTAATTGCATCCCGAAAACAATCCGTGTCACTATATCCTATATGGAATGAAAGGTACTTTATTGCGCATGCAAACCCCGAAATAAAATTAATATGACCCGAAGCGGGGTCAGGATGACCTATTGTCATCATGCACCGTCCGTCGTCCGTGCGCCGTGCGCCGTGCGCCGTCCGCCGTCCGCCGTGCGCCGTGCGCCGCCGCCCGTGCGCCGTCGTGCGCCGTGCGTAAACTTTTTATTCAAACAACTTCTTCTCAATAACCGGAAGGCCCAGTACTCATATTTGGCCTGTAGGTTGCTGGGATGGAGGGCAAGTTTGTTTCTAAATGAAGGCTTGACCTTCATTCAAGGTCACAGGGGTCAAAAAGGCTAAAAATAAAACTTAAACAACTTCTTCTCAAGAACCAGAAGGCCAGGGTACTGATATTTGCCCTGTTGGATGCTGGGATGAAGGGCTACCAAGTTTGTTCAAATAATTGACCTTGACCTTCATTCAAGGTCACAGGGGTTCAAATAGGCTAAAATCCTTTAAACAACTTCTTGTGAATAATTAAGAGGCCTTAGAGACCTGATATTAGGCCTGTGGCATGCTGGGATGAAGGGCCTACCAATGTTTGTTCAAATAAATGACCTTGACCTTCATTCAAGGTCACGAGGGTCAAAAAGGGTAAAATCTTTAAACAACCTTCTTCTCAAGAACAGAAAGGCCCAGGGTACTGATATTTGGCCTGTAGGATGCTGGGATGAAGGGCTGCCAAGTTTGTTCAAATAAATGAGACCTTGACCTTCATTCAAGGTCACAGGGGTCAAAAAGGCTAAAATCTTTAAATCAACTTCTTCTCAAGAACCAGAAGGCCCAGGGTACTGATATTTGGCCTGTAGGATGCTGGGATATGTAGGGCTACCAAGTTTGTTCAAATAAATGACCTTGACCTTCATTCAAGGTCACAGGGGTCAAATAGGCTAAAATCCTTTAAACAACTTCTTGTGAATAACTAAGAGGCCTAGAGACCTGATATTAGGCCTGTGGCATGCTGGGATGAAGGGCTACCAAGTTTGTTCAAATAAATGACCTTGACCTTCATTAAAAGGTCAAGAGGGTCAAAAAGGCTAAAATCTTCTAAACAACTTCTACTCTCAAGAACCAGAAGGCCCAGGGTTACTGATACTTTGCCTGTAAAGGATGCTGGGAATGTAAGGGCTTCCAAGTTGTTCAAATAAATGACCTTGACCTTCATTCAAGGTCACAGGGTCAAATAGGCTAGAAAATATCCTTTAACAACAACTTCTTGTGAATAACTAAAGGGAGAGGCCTAGTGACCTGATATTAGGCCTGTGGCATGCTGGGATGAAGGGCTACCAAGTTGTTTCAAATAAATGACCGTGACCTTCATTCAAGGTCACGAGGGTCAAAAAGGGTAAAATCTTTAAACAACTTCTTCTCAAGAACCAGAAGGCCAAGGGGTACTGATATTTGGCCTGTAGGATGCTGGGATGAAAGAGCTAGCCAAGTTTGTTCAAATAAATGACCTTGACCTTCATTCAAGGTCACGGGGGGTCAAAAAGGCTAAGAATATTTAAATGACTTCTTCTCAAGAAACCAGAAGGGCCCAGGGTACTGATATTTGGCCTGTAGGATGCTGCGATGAAGGGCTACCTACTTTGTTCAAATAAAATGACCTTGACCTTCATTTCAAGGTCACAGGGGTCAAATAGGCTAAAAATCATTTAAACAAAATTCTTGTGAATAACGAAGAGGCCTAGAGACCTGATATTAGGCCTGTGGCATGCTTGGGATAAAGGTGCGTTATCCAAGTTTGTTCAAATGAATGACCTTTGATCTTCATTCAAGGTCACAGGGGTCAAATAGGCTAAAAATCTTTAAATGACTTCATTACATAAGAACAGAAGGCCCAGGGTACTGATATTGGGCATTGTAGCAATGCTGGGATGAAGGGGGCTACCAAGTTTGTTCCCAAATAAATGACCTTGACCTTCATTCAAGGTCACAGGGGTCAAATAGGCTAAAATCTTTAAATGACTTCTTCTCAAGAACTAGAAGGCCAAGGGTACTGATATTGGGCATGTAGCATGCTTGGATGAAGGGCTATCAAGTTTATTCAAAATGAGTTGACCTTGATCTTCATTTAAGGTCACGGGCGGCAAATAGACTAAAATCTTTAAATGTCGTCTTCTCAAGAACCAGAAGGCCCAGGGTACTGATATTGAGCATGTGGCATGCTGGTAGCGATTGCTGGGGATGAAGGGCTACCCAAGTTTTGTTCAAATGAATTACCTTGACCTTCAATCAAGGTCACAGAGGTCAAAATAGGCTAAAATCTTTAAACGACTATGTTGTATTGTACTAATAGTCAGATGACCGTTAAGGCCCATGTTTTTATATTATTTTTGTGATGAGTTTTGAAGAAATATCATTTATGCTCTGCATGGAGCATGTTTAAGTCTTGAAGTGAAAAGTGTGGAATAAAGGTATTGTATAAGTTTAATTGTCGAAACGCGAGTTCCTCTCCTTAAAATGAAATCTTTAAGATGACCTTCTTGACCTATTACTCGATAAGCTCGCACAAACATTCGTGTTAAAACTTCTACATATAAATAGATAGGGTAATTTCCTTGATACACGTTCGTCATTACTGTAAATCAACCTATTTTCACGGCCATTATATGCGAAAATAAATCGGTTTATAGTTTTTTTTACATGTAAGCCGACTTTCTTTCGCTTGCGATTTACTTTCGCGAATTTTGCGATCCAAATAAATTCGCGTATGTTGTCTCTGCTAATTTATATAAACATTACTTTTATTGATTAGAATGTCAATTAAATTTTTAGATACGCGAAAGGTAATGTTCGCAATCTTTGAGTAAAATGGAAATCGTGAAAGCTTCACATACGAACGACGAATCTGCCTCTTCATAAAAAGATACAAGTAGAAAAGCATTAAGTTCAACACCAAATATTTATAAGAAAATAATTTTATTCAATGTGCAAACAGTTCATGTTATTGTCTATACATGTATATATACAGTGTAATTTTTTTGCAAAAGAATGCATAGATAAAATCAAAACCTTTAAATATTAAATAATAAATAAAATAAAAATATCTTTCCTATGAAGGACGTCGTTCACAACTGACAAAAACCATCAACAATAAACAAATATATAACACTTATATTACTGATGAAACTGATTCAAACATACCAAGACATTCCGGAACAGCAAGGCGTTCTACTTCGCAGACGTCATCGGTTATGTAAATCTAGCTCATATATGGGTAAAATGAAAATTTTTAATTAGAATATCGTGGCAACAGCGAAATCTCAAGGCAGAATCAATCGAAAGGAAAAGGAACATTTTCGATGAAAAAATGGTGTCAGTGTTAATCAGATTAACTTTAATTATGAAATCAAAAGACCATGCAGTCTATTTCATATATTGAAAGGAGAACATATTTGGAAATATCTTGACATTTAACAAGGTAAGTCTAGTCTGAGGTTGTTTTTCTCTTCATTTAAATGGGTTTTTTTTCTAGAAAAAAAAGATTAAAATTAATCGCATACTACAATAAAATGTATAGTGAACGAAAAATATTAAGGAAACTATAATCAGTTGAGCACCCAGATAATATTCGAAGTTCTTTATATTTCACATTTTCGCCTTAAATATTAGGAGGCGTATTATAATTCATACAAAATTATACTTATGCAACAAATATTTGAAGGAAATTTATTTCATGCTCTTAATTTTGCATTGTCCTCTAGTGTAATATAGTGGAATGACTTCGATTGTGACGTCATGAAAAGACAATGACGTCACTCAGTTATGAAAAATGGTTGACATTTTCGAAACTATAATTGAGGTGTGCTTTTTAATAAATTATGTAATAAGACATAAAGTTGCATTGGTGTTTGTATGACTGTGCTTTGTTATTTACAGCAGTAATGAATAAGAAAGCTTCATGATATTTGAATAATGATTTGAGATTCAATATCTGCAATGTACTTGGACGATTTGTCCATTTGATTGAATTCTAACATATAATTCGGTATAACACAACATTTCTGAGATAACTGGTGGGTAAGTATTATCCATACATTTATAATGTATACTTTCAGTGTCAAAATGTTTTGAACTATTTTGTCTATCTTCCTTCCAAGCTAGGCATACAGCAGCCTAGGGGCCTGGCCAGCCCGCTCTTGTCATCAGTCTCATCCGAAATCATCTTGGTGTCCGGTTTCACGTCCATGGTTGGCCTGATATCCACATCGTCTGTGATTTGTTGCCCAGGTTGTGCCGATGACGTCATTGGTCGGTCAGTGACGTAATTGCCAATTCGACAATCTCTATCTGACTGGTCTGTAAGTATAAATATATGTTACTTTTAGTGCTTTAGGTGGTTCAAAATTCTTTATGATTATATAATTCATATACATATAATATAGATCGTGTTCAAATGGTATAATTACGAATATTCACACATTTAATGCATATACTGGTGGTGTCCACTGTAAAACAACTTTATTTCGAAGCTACCAAATTTCTCGATTTCCATTTCACAACAAGTTCGTGAAGACAACATTCACGGAATCAAAAATCAAAAAGGGGATTCATATCAATTTAAGAGGTGTAGATATTAATTCACGGAGATAAAATTTCGCCATTTTACATGCATCGCAAAATTTGCGAAAGTAAATCGTGCGCGAAAGAAAGTTGATGCACAGTATACAAAATGACACGGGTTGCAATGAATAAGGTCAAAGGATCATGAAACGAAATGCTGTTTAATAATTAGTAATAAAATGCACGATCGACATACCAATTGATTTTTTCCGACATAGATACTGAAACATTTCCATCAATGTTTGACGCACAATAATTTGACTCACCTTTGATGCATACAAGGCTTTGTTTCTTTCCATTGTCTTTATTGAGAGCGATGTGATGTCCACGTGTTAGACACATCCGGTCCGAGAACTTGGAAGTGAGAGGTCGCATACATCCCCATCCGTTACCTAGCTTTGTATACTTCCACGATCCCTTACATATCTTGTTATCTGAAATCATTATTGACAGCTATAACATACCTCCTACACATCGCAAATTATTAATACTTATGACAAGATTTATAATTACCAGGTAAGAAGATACTAATAATTAACACATGTTCGCAATTGAATGGAAAATCTCAATTGACCAGGTGTAGATATTAATTAACAGAGATGAACTTTCGCAATTTTATGTTTGCCTGGGCAAATACGTTATATACAAGTAGGCTGGTTCTCTGATACAATGTATGAATGAATACATAGAGTGGGTGCTATGTGTTTTTTTCTAGATTTATCAGTTTTTCTACGTTTGAGTGCTACCTCTGTGACCCTAAAATTGCTAAATGTAAAATTAATTTATTCGTCTGGTTTTTTAATCTAAATAGTATCTAATAACTTTTTTCTGTGTTTTTGATTGAATACATTTGTTTTGTCTTCGTTTCGACTTCATTATAGCTGTTATATAACATGTTATACTTTTTGTTTACATTTCTTGCAATGAAAACGAGGAATAACTATGTATTGTTTTGTAACACATAGGAAGTAAAAGAGCAGGAATTAAGAAGAATACTAATAACGTAAATAATCATCACAAGACTACATCTGTTTGACTAAAACAATAACGCAAGGATTTCCTAGAGGGGAAACGGATGTTTTTCAAAATTCAAATATCACGGGGTTGTGTAAGAATATGTACATCGGTTATCAGTTACTCGTTATATTTACTATGTGACAAGTAATATCTTGTAAGTCTTGATATCAAAGGCACAGTGCAACATATCTGTATTGTTACAATACTCGTGATGTTTAATGATAATTGATATGTGCCACTTTAATAAAATCTATTGTATTCTATTGTACTATTATGACTTTCGTAAAATTGTCTCGGATTTTACAAGCTAGCTGGTTCTCTGATACAGTGTTTGAATACATTACAGATGCTACATCGCCAACAAAGGTATTTTTTCTCTATTAAAACAGGAGCAGACGAATTTTCCTTTTGTTACAA
This sequence comes from Argopecten irradians, assembly GCF_041381155.1. NCBI lineage: Eukaryota > Metazoa > Mollusca > Bivalvia > Pectinida > Pectinidae > Argopecten > Argopecten irradians. The sequence goes on from NC_091147.1 coordinate 23,548,891, forward strand.
AAAGTTACTTTCTTTACACAATTACCACCTTGTTTGGAAAATTTGAGCTTATTTCATTTCAAGATGAAAATTTTAAAATAATTGATTGCGTCCCGAAAAATGTCATGGTATATGCCTTATATGAAATTAAGTGGTGATAGCGCATGTACCAAAAGACACATATAAACATGATTATATACATCAGTTATTGTTCAAATAATGGGTATCGTTTATGCTTTGTCTCTCACAGGGGGCCAACTCAATGAAAATGGATGTTGTTCATAAATTTTTTGTATTTGGTGGATGGACTGATGAGTATATAATATAATGTATGACAGTTATGTGATTTTTTTCAGAAAATACGAGATTTGAAAAATTATTTAAAAATCGGAAATATTTACTATCTTTTTTATAGTAAATATCCCGATTTTTTAATAATTTTTCAAATCTCGTATTTTCTGGGAAAAAAACCCCATCCATTTTCATTGAGTTGGCCCCCTGTGTTGTCTCTTTGTATCTTTGATACTAGTAGCTATTGCACATGTATAGAACCAATATCTAAGACATAGAGACTAAACAGTGATTCCTGTAAGCCAGTATTCATGCTCCACAACACTAATTAAGTGATTTATAGGGACGCAAAATATCACTGGATTTATCATGAAATAACACTTTGATGGCTTTAGCTTTGATGAAATCATTACGTCGTTGTATCTGAAAATCGGAAGCAACGTTACAAAGGCCAAGGTCATTTTTGCCTTTACGAAATGATAAATTAAAATGCTCGTTACAAGCAAATTTGAAATATTTATATTTTGAAATGAAAATCTATTAGCTTTTATATCTATAGGAACCATGAATGACGAAAATATATATTACTTATAATCAAATCAGTTTGATATTGTAACACTTAAAACTATTTTAGAAGACCAAAATGGAAGAAGACAACTAAAACAAAACTATCATCGACCATAACAGCGAAACTCATTCTGTCAAAATTCATTTCGAGTTTTCACTTGACATTGTAGAATTAAAACTTGTGGATTGTAAATATTGTAATTATCAAACACTTTTGGTGGTGCACATGTATATGTAACATATTAAAATATCATCTTGGTCTACGAGTATGAAAATTATGGCACATATAACTTTAAAACAAAAAGAATATATTGATTTTTTACAAAACCATTCTAACAAACCTTACCTGAAGCAGTGACGGTAACTGTGGATGATAACAAAATGCCGACAATGACCTTCAAACTGTCCACTAGGGCGTTGTCTACATTCATATCAGTGAGATAACCAAAGGTAGCAGCTATCCTCGTCAATATAGAACTTCACACACAGCTAACAACTTACAAATGGTGCCGCTTTCCAGGGCGTCTGGTTTTATACCGGGGCACCAGGCTGATCCTCTGACGTTATAAGACGATTCTATAATTGACGCACCTAATTGACCTTTCGACAAAAGGCGCTTACGTTTGTCAGGTTGGGATGAGAACTAAAATACAGGGCCTAATTGATTATTTTGTCACCCAATGGAAGGCGTAACGCATGCTGAATTCATCGCATGTGGTGGAGCTGAAAATCTTGTCCATTGTAAAAGATATTTATTTATTTTGTCATTTTCTCCACGCATAAATTTGTTTTGAGATGAACTCAAATAAAACATTATGTTACGTTTACATGTCTATACATTAAATAGCAATGTAATATGAATAAATTTCATCAACAATAGACTTGTAATTCCTCTTCACTACGATGTTCTATGGTACACTGTATTGGAGCATATCGCAGAGCATCGTACAGCAGAATCTCATGCTTGTATAAATGCGGTTTATATTGAGGGCATACTTTAATTTTGTGTTTTACAGGAAGCTCAATAATATAAAAGTATATTCAAGTTAATCCAATGCAATATGTTATACACAAACCTGTACTTTTTTTAAATTTTCTTGATGAACTCCTTATTGTTTCTAAGAGATGTCACGTGTACGGCATTGTTTCAGACAATCAGAAACAAGGCTACAAACTTGAGGTGATATCATATTTTAAGCTAATGAATACACTCGATAAAAACCATAGTGGTTTACGAACCATACCATTTAGGTATAAAATCAGAGAAGATAATAATTACATACATTAATGTAATCTTTTGAAATGTGCTACATGTAATATTTTGAAAGTCCTGTATACACGCATTAAGAATATCCCTTGAAATCACATATATTCGATACCTACAACTCCCCATCTTTCGAGATTTAACACAAGGCTCACTGTGCGTGTTGGATATCCCATCAGGGCAAATGATAGATTCTTAGTAAAAAGTTTCAAACAAACAAAACATAATTTTAAGCTTAATACAATCAAGCAATAAACTCACTTTGAGATGAGAAAAATAGATGCAGGAAGTTTTTTATCATGTATTTCAATAGAAAAGTTTTTTAATTCGAAGCCTATGCTTCATTTTGATGCCGGTATATTGGGGAATTCAAACACAAAACGGCGTCGCACCAATTCTGTAAAACTGACACAGATACGCCACGGATAGATTCCTTGGTTGGATGGGTGAGTGAATGGGTGGATATATGGGTGACATATGGGTGGAATGGGTGGACATATGGGTGGATATATGGGTGGATATATGGGATATATGGGTGGACATATGGATGGGTTAGTTGATTAATCATGCCTAACGTCCTATTAATAACCCAGGCCAGATGTGGAGGGTTAGTGGGATAATATGATATTCCGTCTTTGCAGAGTTAGCTCCCTTGCGGGTAGGTATTGATTGTTACGTCATTATTTTGTGAGCGAAATTTACGTCGTTTTCTCCGAAAAGTATGACGTTACGCTCGCAAACACATCACGTTACAATTAATACCTACCAGCAAGGGCAGATAACTCTGTAATGTGCAAATACAGAATACATTAACCACCACTGTGTTTAAGGGTGGTCTAGGATAGAATATAGAATATCAGATACATTAAAGTTATTTGTAATTTTCATATTGACAAGCATAAATCAAAAACTTTTCTAATATTACATAAAACGAAAAGCTATCAACAATTCGAGGATCACCATGCTTACAGTGTATAGGGTTTCATTTTACAACTAAAAAGAACTTAAAATGAATTTTGGCAGTATTGTCAGAATCATAATATTAACGTTAAAAGTCCGAATGCATGGTCATAGTAAAACAGACCAAACAGTAGACTTCATGACATTTCATATTTAACGGCGTTATCAATAATTGTAGAAGAGCTCCTTATATATGTTTCCATCTAGGCATACTTACAAAAAATATGTTTTACATTTGATAATGAAGTCTGTATTGTTGCTTATATATATTAGCATCATACATATTTGTCCACATTTTAAAATATTTTTTGCAGCTTATTCCATCAACACTTATGGGTTTTAATAGATTTCTGATGAAAAAACTATGTTGGATAACTTTGTTCAAATTAATGACATTGACCTTTATTTAATAGACTTCTTGTCAATAGCTAAGATCTCCTGGTATTGAGATTGTAGCATGTTAGGATGAAGGGCTACCAAGTTTGTTCAAATGAATGACCTTGACCTTCATTCAAGTTTCGACCAGTTGTGGAACTTATCACGTCCAGGGAGGGGGGAGGGGGGCTTAAGTTAATTATAGACACCTTAACCACAGCCTCCGTCATATGTTCAGTTTTACTCAGACAACACAAGACATGATAGACCATTCTACGGTGTGATACCATTGGCTGATTGTTTCTTTGAAGATGATAAATTACCTGATGAAAATCTATATTAAGGTACACGCGGCGGGTATCAGACAGGTAATGTCGTGTTGATGAAGGGGATTTAATGTAAGACAAATATAAAGAGGCTATCGGCCAACTTATACCAAAAGACAATTAGAGGATTCTGCTAACTTAACCAGGAGAAAATGAGAGGCTTCAGGCAGCCTAGACACTGGGCTGTGATAGGCTCCAGTAGATTAGTCGCAGTACCATGATAGGGAAGATTTCGCAGACCATAAGATGGAAGTTGATGATTTTAATAACTGAGACGTGTTCACCGACTCGGAAAACTGGTGTAAAGAGATATTATAAATTAAATTGTGTGTTTTGTTTTGATAGGAGAGTTGGCTATTAATGTAATTACGCCAATTAATCAGTACTGTATGTGTATTATGTTAAAATGTCGTGGTTGAGCTACAAATTTCTAAAGAAAACTAAAGCTATATAGACACCTCTATATGTGTAATACCCACTATTTGTTGCACATATAGAGAGGCTGAATACCCTTGGCTAGAGAGGTGTATGAATCAACTTCAAAATGATACAATATTTATCTATACATTTTTTATGTCAAATTTGATTACTTGCTCTCTATTTTCATTTTGTCTTAAACTTGTAATGTGATATCTTCATCGAGAAGTAGTACACCGTATATATGATAGATGACAACTATGAACACAATACACCATCTTAAATATACTTTTGATACCATTTAAAAGATTTTACCACCGCTTTAATAGACATTGTAATGTTTCACATATCAATTTAGTTGAGTGGTATGCACTTTACAGTGTTGACTTATACTCAACACCACATGAGTAAAGTATGTATTTTTCCATTTTTGTACATTAAAAAACAAATCTTAATGCCATGTGTATATAATGACAACTGTTGAAAATCAATAAAGTTTTAATCATACAAAATAAATCGTAATTTCAATGATTATGTTGTGTGTACATTCTATATACACTAAAAAAAATGTTCTGCTACATGTACCAGAAATGACCATGTACTATTGCGCTTCAAATGCCTTTTTGATATCAATGTTTTTAAGTTTAAACAAGTCATTTTCGCGTGTAAGTGTTTAAAATCATTGTAATGTCGAATTTTATCCTAAGAAATAAATCGTTATGATTTATACACGTACACTGGCGATACAGATATTGCGCTTCAAAAAGACGTGAAATAAATCGCGTGTGGATTTTTTTTATCTTCACGGAAATAAAATTTTTTTTCTTCAAAATACAAATAAAATATAATCATAGAAGTTTAAATTGTGATTTTATCGCCGTAAAAATATGTATGTAAGAATACGCTTATTTAGTGAAGCCGCTTAATAATCAGGCATATCAACATGAATTGATGACTATGGTTAAAAATATAAACTTTATTTATTTTACATCGATTACGAAACAAATTTTACAACTTATTGCATATCATCAAATCGATGGCCCGGATGTAAGCGCGCGAGGAATCTTAGTGTAGGAGGAAACCGGAGTGCCCGGAGAAAACCCACGTTTTGACTATGGTAAAAGAGGTAAGATGAAGAAAAACTACCATAAGTATCATGTTTGATTAATATGAAAATTATTTTAAAATAAAGAACACCAGTAAAACAAAATGTTGTAACATGTTTTGAAGTGTCTCCGGTTTGCTGGAGAAGACCTAACATGAACGTCTTATTAACAGTCAGTGTTTTTAAGGACGTATCCGATCTATAGATGGAAGAAAGTCGGAGTGCCCGGAAATAATCATCGCCCAATGATTCGTAAAGGGCAACAGCCCCACATGGAATTTGAACGACTGAGAGGTGAATAGAGTGTGGCAATATGTTGGGACATCTTAAACACTCGTCCATCGGCTTCATGCCATTACGAAATTAGGGAAATAAATGTAACATATACTATAAATTGGATACCTATAGACGCACCTTAGAATTGTTATGAATTTTAATAATAAAATGGAGTTATGAACTCGAAACAAAGAGCAAACATTACTTAGATATTAATCAGATAATTCAGTAAAAAGTTGTTCTCTTCCAAAAAATCATAGAGCAAGGATGCAGTAATCATTTATTTAAACTTTTCCATAGATAACACCTACTCGTATCTTGCTTATTTGAGCCAAACTTTCGTTCTTCGCAAGCATATTGAATTTATACTTTATCATATAAGTTATCAACTTTGTTTCATCATTTGTAAAATACTGCTAATACAAAGCCGATTTGTTTGCGAGGTTCAAAGTTTTCGCGATATGATGTAAAAACGTAAAAATTAAATTTTTGCGGTTTTAAATTTTTGCGAACTGCCTTTCATGAATATAATTATAAGAGTGAGCCATTTCTCATCACATGTATATGGCTATCATATTTTCCCAATCATAGCAATGTCCCGTGAGATTATCATCCCTGCGAAATTATAAGTAAATGACTAAAAGTAATTATTTTGTATTTGTTATGGGCTTAAAATATTTCTTTGAAAGCATACCTTTTTTATTGACGCACTGCACATAGTGTATTATTATATATATGTGTTTCTCAAATATATATTTTATTGACCATCAAGTGTGTATCCGGAATTTTAATTTCTTTGTATGATATTTTGTACTATTTCGGAATATGTGTCCGGCCAGCACCGGAAATGGTATTATACCAGTAGCAGTTGAAAATAAATGTTTGAAGAAGACAGACGTCTTTTTGTTTCACTGCAAGCGAGTCCCCACAACTAACTAATTTAAATACGACAGTATTACAAAAAACAATAGAACAATGAAAAATAAAATATAGTTTGCGGGGATTGAAAATTGACCGAATGTACGGAAAGTGATTATTAATGACCGTCTTATTTTGAAAAATTAACTCTCAATATCCGCAAATATAATCATTCTAATATAGATTTGCAATCTGGAGTAATTTATTATGGATTTTAGGTGAGAATACGTTAAAAAGAACAATGACATATATTTTTACTAATACCCTTACCCTATTACCATGGCCAATATAAATCAATAGTTATGTGCCGTCATTACGAGGTTTGTCCTGAAGTAAGTAAAGCCTACCCACATAAGATCTGATTTTATAAAGGTTGTCTCCCTTACTTCATATAATGACCAAACCTAATCACAGGTGGCCAACTCAATGAAAATGGATGTTGTCATATATTTCTTTTTGTATTTGGTGGATGACTGATGAATAATATAACAGTCATGTGATTTTTTTCAGAAACAAATCTCGTATTTTCTGAAAAAAAAATCACATGACTGTTATATATATTCATCAGTCCATCCACCAAATACAAAAAATGTATGACAACATCCATTTTCATTAAGTTGGCCACCTGTGAAACGAATAGATTCTTCTGACGTATGTCAAAGCTTCTATTTTCTCTAACAAAGTTGTTTATTTTCTTACAAAAAATGTTTTTAATCTTTACCATTGCAATAGATTATTCACCTTACTTACTTCACATTGTAAATGGTTTAGGTGTCCAGATATTTATACTTCATAAACTATTCATGGGTGTCCATATATATGTACAATATCAGACCCATTCAACATACAACTTTGCCTTATGTCATCTTACGTCACACGTTTTCGTTTTAAGTCCCATATGTTTTTTCACTGCTCTACAAACTAAACATCGATGATCCTTATCAATTTATCTTTACTTAAAGATGCTCCACCGCCGACAGAGCATAAATGATATTAATCATTTGAACAATAATTGGTGTTTGATCGTGTATATATATGTCTAATAACCACAAAAAATAATATAAAATAATTTATTTCGCCTTTGGTGCATGTGCAATCAGTACTTCATTCCATATAGGATATAGTATCGCGGAATTTTTTCGGGATGCAATTAATTATTTTTCATATTGTTAGCTTGAAGTAAAATTAGAAGCTCAAACATTTCAATGGAGGTAATGGTGTAAAGTAAGTAACTTTTGTAACTGAAGAAAAATACTATCGTCTGCTTCTGTTTTTATAGTGAAACAATACCATTTGTCAGCGGTGAAGCATCTTTAATTTTCTTCAGATATGTACAGTTTCGACATAAATTTATATCAAAAATATATATAAATAGAACACGTAAATGTGTATGTCTAAAGAACATGACACGCAGAGAGTGGTAAAATCCTAAAAACTAAATTTCAGTCAAATAAGTGATGTGTTGAACACTTCAATCAGAGAGTCAATGGACATGGACGATAAGACAGAGATAAACACTAACATTAACGTAACCATTCAACAGGCAATAGAGTCATGTCAGGTCGACGAGGGAACACAAAAGATAGTGTCCATGCTGACTGCCATTTTGGTACCAGTTATCTCGACGGCGGTGGAGAGGTCGGTGAAAGTAATGTCTCAAGAGGTTGAGGAGCAGAGGGCAGCAATGAAAGTACAAATGAACAAAATGTCTAGTAGAATCAGAATGCTAAAATATGAGAATGATAAATTATAGCAGTAGACGAGGAAAGATAATGTAAGGATGTTCAACTTACCAGAGAAAAACAACGGGAATGAAAACGATAAAGAAACTTTAGAGAATGTTCTAAATGTCTTTCAAAGAATCGAGGCAAATGTGAGAAGGGATGAGGTGGGCGCGTGCCACAGGATAGGGATGAACAATCAAAGGCAAAAACCGAGACCCATCATTCTGAGGTTCAAATCTCGATACCCAAGAGCTAGGGTGTTAGAAAACGCGAAAAAGCTGAAGAACGATAGCCAATTGAAAGGAGTTTTTATAGCTGAGGGCACAACCACTATAAAAGCCAAGCTGTTAACCAATGTAAAAACAGCGACAGCGTGTCACGTGCACTCATAAAACAGGGACACGTTCTATGTCATATGAATAATGGTTCAAAAGTTACTGTGGAAAATGTGGATGACTTGTTCAAGATAGGAGTAACACCTAACTATGACACCCTGGGCACCTAACTATGACACCCTGGGCACCTAACTGTGACACCCTGGGCACCTAACTATGACACCCTGGGCACCTAACTATGACACCCTGGGCCTCGGGCAGTACGCAAACAATGACTAGGCCAGGTAGGGCCCTATCGTGCAAAGCGAAGAAAATGTTACTTGTAAAAATGCTAACTTTGTTACTTTAAATGTTTGCGGGCTAAAATATAAAATTAAAAGCCCAGGGTTTGCTAACTTTGTTACATGTTATGATATCATAGGTCTTTATGAGACCAAGCTATGTAATTTGGATGACATTGGTCAATATTTTACTGATTTAGGATATATTTTAATAAAACAGGAAAAAATTCAAAAGTGCTTCAGGAGGCATTGGTCTAGTGTGTAAATCTGATTTCTCGGATAAAATACAAGTACGAAACTGTAACTCAAACAATGTTTTATGGTTTGAAACTGAAAACATAGGTACTAATGATAAACATATATTTGGAGTGGTATATGTTCCACCAGAAAATTCTGTTTACAGTAAACCAGATATGTTTGACATAATCTCTGTTTATTTACTTGACTTTAACCCAGAAAACTTTCTAAATGTCTGTCTTTTCGGCGATTTTAACACCAGAGTCAGCACAAAATCAGCTTTACTAATTCTGGATGATAATGTCAGAGAAGCCTGTGATATTGGCAACAACATTTCTATACAACTAAATGAACAGAGTAAATTATTAGAGCTGGGTTTTCCTGAAGTGAGAGCTTGTGAGGATATTAAGATAAATATAATTTTGGTAATATCCTGATTGATTTCAGCAAAACACATGGTCTTTGTATTATGAATGGTAGAATCGGTGATGATAAAACTGTGGGAAGGTTTACATGTAAAAACCAAAGTACGGTTGATCTTGTTATAGCCTCCCCAAGATTTTTTTCTTCTTGTTGTAAGTTTCGTGTAAATGATTCTGATCCTATGTCATCTGATGTCCACTCTTCAGTGGAATTTAGTATACACAACAATCAGCTGACATTTGAGACAAATAATAGAAAAATATTGTCAATGACAAAGAATTGTCTAAGCCTGTTCGGGATAATAATGTAGCACTTAATTTCAAGGTCAGTTTACATGAAGTTACCTCAATTAATGATAAGATCAATGGTTTGATGGAAAACAAGAAATCAGTTACCATTTCTGATATAAACTCATGTTGTGATGCCATCACAGAAGCTATGACAACAAGTCAATGAATGCAGGAGCATTCAGAGGTAAAAGAAATCTTAATAAATCAAAGAAAATAAATGAATGGATTGCAAGGTAAGAAGAAATGAATATTACAGAGCTAAAAATAAATTCAGCAGAACAAACAATCCAAATGATAGACTAAGCATGGTTGGTCAAAACAAGCTCTATAAAAGGCAGCTCAATAAAGCTTGTTGCGCGTAAAAAAAAAGAGTTTATGAATATGCTAAAACGAATGAGAGGTTCGAATACAAGCGCATATTGGAAAGTAATCAATAGACAAAGTGGTGCCAAAGATGTAGTAAATAATATTAATATATTCAAGGCACACTTTGAGATGTTGAACAAAGCAGAGGAAGTAGACAATATTGTACCAAATTTTTGAATGTTCAAGGGGATGAGTATATTAACAGCAATTTTAAGTGACTAAGGTAGTGAATAACTTAAAAATTATAAATCAGCTGGTGTTGATAAGATGCTTTATGAATTCCTTAAAGCGGTGATGTCAGATATAGGCAACACATTTGTGAATTTTTCCAATTCAATAATTCAAACTGGTATTACTCCATTAAAATGGGGCAAAGGCCTCATTATACCTATTTACAAAAAGAAAGGTAACTCGCAGGATCCTGATAGTAATAGAGGTATAACCTTGTTGAGTTGTTTTAGCAAACTCTTTACAGCATGTATTGATAATCGACTTACTCAATGTGTTCAAGTATCTGGTCAACTCTGTGAAGAGCAAGCAGGATTTAGACAGGGTTACTCTACCATTGACCATATTTTCAATCTAAAAACCTTGATTTGTATTTGAATCAAAAGAAAAGGTTGTATGTGGCTTTTGTGGACTATCGTAAGGCATTTGATAGTGTCAACAGACAGATGCTTCGGATGAAGTTACTGGCTAATAAGGTGAATGGAAAGATTTTAAAGGTTGTTAAATGTGTATATGACCAAGCTAAGTCATGTGTAAGGGTTGACAGTAATGTGTCAGAATTTTTAGCTGTCAAAATGGTGTGAGACAGGGAGAAAATCTATCACCACGTTATTTGCCTATTTTTTAATGATTTGATCCTTGGAATTTTTTATAATGGCTAACTTATCTATCAAATTTAGTTCATAATACTATTGATGATGATACTATTGAAGTGTTTTTAAATTGTGAAATTTTAATGTATGCTGATGATACCTTTACAATTAGCAGAATTTCCTGAATGTTCCGAAAAGCCCTGAATGGGCTTGAAAACTATTGTAATTTATGGAACATAAATGTCAATGTAGACAAAACTGAAATTGAATTTTTTCTAAAAGGAAAATCTGAAAACTGCCAAATTTCAACTTAAATGGAAAACAAGTTGCAATTACTTTGATTATTCTTACTTGGGTAACCACAATGGTTCATTTCATAGAGCTAAAACGAAAATAGTTCAGTAAGGTAAAAGAGCTATGTTTTCATTAATAAGAAAATGAGATCATTAACGTTATCAGTTAATATGGCGTTAGATCTTTTTGATTGACTTGTGGCACCGATATTGTTGTATGGTTGCGAGGTATGGGGCTTTGAAAGGCATGAAATTGTTGAAAGTATACACACAAAATTTTGTAAATTATTGTTAAATCTAAATACTCGCACAAGTAATGATATGACCAGAGGCGAACTGGGAAGAATGCCTCTTACTATAACTGTAAAATGTCGTATGCTAACTTTCTGGGCAGGACTTGTATCAAGTGCCAATGACTGCAAGATATACATATGTTATATAAACTGCAAATGTATTTACATAAATGAATGCTGGAATTTTTTCATCTCCATGGATTTCACACATTAATTCTACCTTAGACCATTGTGGTATGCCTAATCTATGGTTAAACCATGCAGAACATTCCAATGTAACTTGGTTCAATGCAGCAATTATACAAAAGTTAACTGATGTGGCTACTCAGGATTAGCAACTTAGAGTTTTTAATCACCCTTCAAGCAATTTTTACAGAAATGTGAAGTATGCACTTGAGCTGAAATCCTATCTGAGTTATCTCCCGTTCAACCTGATGCAAGTTTTGTGCAAGTTCAAGTTAGGAAACAGTAAATTACCTGCAATAGTCAACAGATATCAAGCGAAAGTTAGTAACATCTACCAGCTCTGTGACAATAATTGCATTGGGATTGAATACCACTACATTTTATGCTGTCCATATTTTTTTTTACAAAGTAGAAATAAGCATGTGAATGTTTATTTCTCAAAATATCCTAATTACTTTAAATTGTACGGCTTATTCACTAGTCCAAATCCTAAAGTGATTGAAAAACTAGCTGTTTTTTGTAAAATAATTTTGAATACTTTAAAATGATTTACTATGAGAATTTATCAAAGTACTTTGTGTTTTCTACCTCACAAAATAATTATATTTACTCGCTAGTCATGATTTTTATCAAATTATGTAGATATGTTACTATCTTATGTTTCATTGTATGTTTCATCTCATGCATAATGTGTTATTCATTGTCCATTTTTTTCATTGTGTATGTAATTTGTAGCTACCACACCCCGCTGGGGTCCTTTAGCTGAATAAAGAAATTGAAAAATCGAAAATAGCCTATGTGCCTGTACGTACACGGATGATCACCAGGTAAATCCCAGCGACATCACAGGGAAATTTAGAACATTTTTAGATTTATTCAATGTTTTTTCAATCTTTCAAAAATAAAAACACAATACTTCAATACAATACAATTCAATACAATACTTCAGTAGAACTGTATACTCCATAAAACATAATGGGACTTTAACTTATAATTTCACCTTATATAAATGGATTACAGACAACGTAAGTCGACTGGCTCTCCCATCTCCCATACTCCTGAACTTACTATCACCCTCATTATGATAACGAAAGTGATAGTAACTCCAGGAGTATCAAGGATGTGTCTCACCTAGCCTATTGCTTTTATGCTCATGTAGTGAGAGATAGTTATTAATCATGCACGGAAAAAACCGTTAAAGATTGGTTAAATTACGATAACGTTATTTTTGAGAAATCGCAACGAAAACATGACACATTGAGATTTATTGCAACGCATGCAGTTTTATCATTTTTCATGCACATGTTCCAAGCATAAAATCTATATAGAAATTTGTAAAACTATAATGTTATCACGGATTTAGAACAATAAATCACACTAGCACTTATCACGAATTTACACCATCAACAAGCCACAAGGATTGAAGGTGCACGCAAGTTCTTTGGTACTGTATAGATTTTTTAAGTATTAACTTCTCCTAATAATAAAATATAAAGAAGAAATCTGTTGTGTTTAACCCTCCCTTTTCGCGGATATGTATTACGGTGGATATTTACATGGTCACGGATATTAGGGATATTTAATACCGCGATTAAAAGAAACTAGATATATCTATACGGTATATTTTCGTCAAACGGCATAAGGAACGCTGAAAACCTAGTAAATGAGTGCAAACTCTTAGCAATAGGATAAACGGATGACAAAAAACCAAAGAGCGGACCAGGTGTTCCAGTAGAGCGAGGTTAATCTAATCAAAACACTTGCTACCACCATTGCAACATCGTGAAAAACGACTTTTGGGATATTATCTTTTCTTCTTGATTTTCTTCTTCCTAACGTCTTCCTTGTCATCGCCTCTCTTTTGGTATTGACATGAACTTTAGCCCCTTTGCTCCTGGTTCTATCCCCTGAGTGAGACACACCATAGTCAATAAAAGTGGTAGTTTCAGCTCCTGTGTAGCGCTTAGCGCATGTTTCAGTAATATAGCACTAGTCCATGCACAAGGGCCATTGTTCTATTTACCATAGTCTCTCACACCTAACAAGCATTATCACATGCCATACATTTTATACAGAGGATGCCGGTGTAACGTTGAAAATGGACCTTCGTTGAAAATTGACCCCGGGTCAGTTTTCAACGTTGAAAACGGACCCCGAATGCCGTTGAAAATTGAACATGCCGTTGAAAATTGACAGTGTCTAGGGTCAATTCTCAACGGCAGGTCTGTTGAAAAATGACCGTTGAAAAATGACCTTGGCAAACTATCAACGGATGGTCTGTTGAAATATGATCCTAGTACATTCACATATATAACTGTTGCACAAACATAATTCTCGAATTCTGTTATCGCCATTCCTAATATAAGCGACCCTTCTGTGCTGGTATTTAAATTACGTAATCACCTCGATTTGAATTGAAATTTGGTATTGTTATCATCGTAACAAATACCTCATTTAAATATTTTAGGTGCTTGTATGTATATTATGGAGAATACGGCACTACAAAACTTTCATTTTTTCTATAGTAATTTAATTGTTCTCAGACTGAGGAATTGCTATATAACACTGAGGTAACGTAGTAAATAAAAAGGAATTGTTGTTATCAACTGCATGCAAAGTTTGTACTATGTGGTGTTCACTTCCGAGTACCAGTGGATAGTGTTACAAAACTATAATTATGGGATATTATTAATTTGTTTCTTAATGATTTTTTATGATTATATTTTCGACGATTTTACGTTTGTCAGGTATTCAGTAATTGTTAATATATATTTATTCCCTGCAATACAAGAATGCATGTATTATATATCTGCGTATGGATCAGTTATGTTGTGTTCTGCGTATGGTTGTGTTGTTGTGTTGTTTTGTGGTTGTGTGTTTTTGTGTTTGTGTTGTGTGGTGTTGTTGTGTGTTGTTTTGTTGTTGTGTGATGTTGTATTGTGTGGTGTTGTGTTTTTGTGTGTTGTGTTGTATTGTTATGTGTGGTTGTGTCATGTTATTGTGTTGTGTGTCATTGGTGTGTTGTTGTGTTGTGTGTTGTTGTGTGCTGTGTGGCTGTGTTTTGTGTTGTGTTGTGTTGTGTGTGTGTTGTTGTTCCGTGTTTGTGTAATGTGTTTTTACGTGATGTTTTTGTGATGTGTTGTTGCGTTGTGTTGTGTTGTGTAGTGTTGTGGTTGTTGGATGTTGTTGTATTGTTGTTGCGTGGTTGTGTGTTGTGGTGTGGTTGTGTTGTGTCGTGTTGTGTTGTGTGATGTTTTGTTGTGATGTTGTGTTGTGTTGTTGTGTAATGTTGTCTTGTGTTGTGTGTTTTGTGATGTTGTGTTTAGTGTGATGCGTTGTTGTGTTGTGTGATGTTATGTTGTGTGATGTTATGTTGTTTGATGTTATGTTGTTTGATGTTGTATTGTGTGATGTTGTGTTATTTTGTTGTGTTTTGTTGTGTGATGTGATGTGTTGTTGTGTGGTGTTGTGTAGTATTGTTGTATTGTGTAGTGTTGTTGTGTTGTGTAGTGTTGTTGTGTTGTTGGTGTGTTGCTGTGCTGTGTGATGCTGTGTGGTTCCGTGGTGTTGTGGGGTCACTTTTCAACGGGGTCTATTTTCAACGGGTCGGTGTAAAAAGTGCGCTGAAAGTTCAGTTTTCAACGGTTTTCGGGGTCATTTTTCAACGTTGAAAAATGACCCGAGGTCAGTTTTCAACGGGGGTCCATTTTCAACGTTACACCGGCTGGCTGACGTTTAACCAAATTACTCAAAAAAAAAATCAAATGACCATAAAAAGGTAATTGGGAAACGTAAAAATACCAGGTAAGTGAATGTTAATTAAAAGTTTTTAGTTTGTTGGCTTTCAAGTTTTATTTGATATATGTACATTACATCGACACGATAGCAATGTTTTATGTTAGATATGACATTTAACATTTAGAGAAGGCAAATATTAATCGCTTACTCTTAGTGATTGATGTGATCAGCTACCACAACGATAAGAAATTCTCAATCAATTAATTAATTGTTGTTAAGTGTCAAATCTTACATCGTATCAAGTATTTCATTACAAAATTCTCACCAAACATAAAGTTATGTCCAGCCAATGATACTTAGCTTACTTAGACAATGTGCGTTTGTGCTATATATACATAAAACTGAATAGTCTCAAATGTTGTATGCTTAAGTTAATAAGGTAAGGTTGTCCCAAGTTATTATAAATGATAAGTTTGTGTATAGCAACGTTAAAAGGATTTAAAAGATACCAATTAGATTTTCTTCTCCTTGAACCATAAAGTTGGTTTGATAGCAGATTTCCAGAGGAATTATCCGTCGGGAATTTAAATTGGTTAAAATTATCCACACTGCTACATGACAATTATTTTGGAGCTTAAAATAAAAGAGATAATAGTAAATCATCATAAATCTCACATTGTATTAAAAAGTGGACCCCACCTTCAACCTTATTTGAATATTTATAAATTCTATTTTTATCAGCACTTCGGTACTGGTGTGGCAACCCTGTTCGATTTCAAAAGAAAGTGAAAAATACTTCCATAAATCCTTGTAATCCACAATTATAAAGTATTTCACCATTGCACGATGTCATATAGAATATATGTTTTTTTATGATCAGACTGGGTCGGAGTGATATAAAAGGAATCTAGAGCTGTGTGCCCTGTGGTGTGTCGGTAACGATGCCAGGAATAGCTTCCATGATCTCTACAATGGACAATGATCTTAATAATGGAACAAATCATTTATAAATATGTCTCATAAATATCACGTGAATACAATAATTCACTTGAATGGATCGTTCATGCCGTAGATATTTCACAAAAATCGGAGAGTACTCTTAACCGTGAAGCGGTCATCCTCTACAAAGTTATGGATTAGATGCTCCACCGCTGACAAATGGTAATTTTTCACTATCAAAAACAGGAGCAGACGATTTTGTATTTTTTACAGTTACAAAAGTTACTTACTTTACACCATTACCACCATTGAAAAGTTTGAGCTTCTAATTTTACTTCAAGTTAAAAATATGAAAAATAATTAATTGCATCCCGAAAAAATTCCGTGGTACTATATCCTACATGGAATGAAGTGATGATTGCGCATGCACCAAAGGCGAAATAAATTATGTTATGTTATTTTTTGTGTTAATTAGGCATATATGTACACGATTAAACACCAATTATTGTTCAAATGATGAATATCATTTATGCTCTGTCGGCTGTGGAGCATCTTTAATGTAATATGTCAAAGCAAACCAGAAGCAGTTCAGGAGAAAAAAACTGACCAATTACAGGCCTGTAGAGACTTCCTTTGAAGATAACAGAGGTAGTGACGCCCAACTACCGGTATTTGATTTTTACCATGTTTATCAAATGACGTAGCTATCTGTCCATCTGTTGTCACACACAGTCTTCAGTTTTACTACGACATAGTCCATGCTTCTCAGATTGTTTACCATAAAACACTATTCTGTCGAACTGAAAATTATAAAAAAAAAAGTTTATATAAATTTGTCCAACAGTCCTTGTTCAAAAATAAAGCAATATGTTGTAAAAAATGACTATTGACATTTGAACATCTCTTTAGCAATAAAATATTTGAAGAATTACGCATGCGTCCAAACAACAGTTGTACAAAAGTAGAAACCTAGTACATGCGAACTCTACATGTTTCCTGTCAAATCAGGTCTCCATTAAGTCATCTGACACACCTTTTTCTGACTTACATGTCTGGCACACCATGTTGCCATGACGCCACATGTCAAGAGGTCAAAGGTCATGTGATAGATATTCCAAGGATTCATTTATTCAATACGAAAAACGAAAGCCGCAACGGTACCGACGTGAGTTGGCAGTCGGGGTCAGTCAAGCCTAATGGATCACACTGAACGACCGCGGCAAACTAAAAGCACAAATAAACACCCTAGTATTGTAATAATAAGGTTAGGTGTCTACAGGTTTCCATACAGAACAACAAATTTACCGCGACTGTTTCCTCAGGTTTCCATATTTTCCCCTAAGGTTTCCATATTTTCTCTTAAGGTTTCCATATTTTCTCCTCAGATTTCCACATTTTCTACTCAGGTTTCCGAATATTCTCCTCGGGGTTTTATCCTCAGGTTTCAATATCTTCAACGCAAGTTTCCTTATTTTCTCCTCGGGTTTCAATTTTTTCCCCAGCATTTTCCCATGTTTTCTCCTCGGGTTTCCACATTTTATCACTAGGTTTCCATTTTTTCTCCTCAGGTTCCCACATTTTTTCCCTAGGTTTCCATTTTTTTCTCCCCAGGTTTCCATATTTCATCTCCAGGTTTCCATATTTTCTCCTTAGTTGTATGTTTTATGTTCTAGTTTCCATATTTGCTCCTCGAGTTTCCATATTTTCCAGAATTACAAAGATGTGACGTCGGTACGATAGCCTGATCTGTATATGATACGAATGCCTGGCCATTCTTCTAAACGTACTGTGCACATCATTATTCACACAAAATTTGGCCAAAGCTCAAATGTGTGACTCATAGGACCTCTATAGTTATCCCAACTTAGTAGAACTATCATCTGTTCTCGTCAACACATTTATATAAATAAACCTCGTACAATCACATTCCTATATCACAATTTCATGCGTGTATTTTCCTATATGATAATTTATGGACGTGAGCCTACATTTTAACAAATAGGTTTGATAGGTTTACCGTCATATCAGCACCCAGTGTCATTTATGGAAGGGTCAGGTTTGTAGTTGGCGGAGAATATCCGCAGAAAAACCGCCGACCAGCAAGCGGTCATTGTCTTGCAACTGCCCACATAGGATTCGAACTCGCGACTTAGAGGTGGATGACTTGTGATAAAGTGGGAGGTTAACCTAACCGCTCGGTCACCGCGGCCCCTATACATTTCTAGCAGACAAATGGCGTATTATTAAATCATCATTTATCGAGAGAAGTAACTGGGGGGAAAACCCATCCAGCGATCACTGTCTTTTCATTATTACGTTTCCAAGGTTGACTTTTCTGTTTTCATGAATTATCATATTCATATTTCTTTTTGAATCATCTATTTTGAACATCTGAAACGCGGGACTAGTTATAAAATGTTCATTAATTAAGTTATCAAGATGGATCGGTTTATAATTTAGGGCTTTCAGCGATGTCCAATTAGACTGAGATAAGCCAACTACCTCGGCTACTGATCAATCTGTATTCGTTACAGTAGTCCCCTTAATGGCGGGACAGGAAGCTAATCTATAGAAAAAATCGATTATTTTGATTTTTATCATGTTCTCTCGAGAAACATCAGTCCAATTATAAAATTAAAGCAGGTTATATTGACTCTGCCATCTTTAACTTTGGAAGTTAATCATTTAGGCATACATTTCTCGTTTACCATCGGTATTTGTTTTTCATGTTTGATGTTTAAGATGTCCAAATCCCGCCTAACTGTCACAATTACCCAGCAATGTGGGTCAATCCGAACCCTAATGACCAATACGGTCGTCATTTTTTCTCGTCGGTCACATAAACGAGATTCTCAAACGATAACCACTAATTCAACAGACGCCATCTTGGAAACAGTGCGCGTTATGTTATAGATCATTATCAGCTGAATGTTTTCACACTTCGTTGATTGCCACAATCTGGTCAAGCGTTTACGTGATCAATAACGAACTGACAAGCGATTTCTGTTTCGCACTGGTATATAGCAATAGGTAATTACTAAAGCATATATTTTTTTATGTGATGTTGATGATAAAAGAGGCTGCTAATTATTTTAAACACATTTTCATCTCATCCTTAATCATCGTTATCTTAGGTTAATTGACATTTAAAAACACAATCGCGATTATATATACTCAATACACTACACACTTAATCAAACGTGTTTATTTTGTATAATAAAAGTTCCATTAAGACTTATATGGTCAGTGTTGATTCTCTTTGACGACACTTAGTTTTCAATTACATTAGTATTTTATCATTTCAAAGCAATCTATACTGTACTAAAGCTTGATTTATAACCGGAAAATACCAATTAAATGATACATGTAATTATTTTTGATAAGTATTCTATGGACACCAAAAGAGTCATTATCAAACAGCGAATATTTACTTTAAGAGATAGATTTGAATGAAATATAAGGCAACATTATTGCGACCGAAAACCGTCTTGCGGAAGAAACCACATTCAATGGCGCCACGAATGATTTGATGATTGTTTGATTATGGTTTATGCTTAGTGGAGGTTGATGAAGACCATGTGAAGGTTTTGTGGTCGATAAGATGCCAGAAAACATTCTGTCTCCCTTTCCGATATTCTGAAGTTATCTCCCTTTACGGGAAGTAATTGATTGTTACGCCATGTTTTTGTGATCGTAACTTCATAGTTTTTCTTCGAAACAAAGTAATTTTTCTTCACAAACAATACCTACCCGCAAAATGCAAAAATTGGAATAGAGCCAGAAGTGTCGGCATACTTGATTCAACTTGAGGTTACATTGTTGATACGCCAGTTTTTATTTGAGTTTTGCTGTTAACGCTCCCCTTTTAATATGAGTTTGGATTATGACTTTTTAATAATGTTTGTAGATAATCCATCATTTTTTTCTAACTATGGGTTAATTACAATGTGTGAATACATGTCCGTTTACCATTGCTTTGTGTTTTTCATTTTGAGTATTCCCTACAGCTCTGTATTCGATTATTAGTTATCTACCTTTTAGATAATGTATTTATTGTTACGTCATATTTCTGAGAGAGGAAAACGACATTATGTCCCTTCAATATTAAAGATGTCACAATTAATACCTATAGTTAAAGACATCATACATGTTCACCTAAGTGTACTTTATTTGGTAAAACCTTCTATGTGCGACATTTAAGTGATAACAAAACAGTTGCCATCAAATATTTGATCAGAGAATCATCTAAAAGGTTCGATAAAGCTACATAATTATATAATGCCAAACAGTTTTCTCAGAGCATCTGTAATTCACAACCTTACACGTTTTATTGCATACAGATTTGTTCGGTCCTCAATTCGAATTCGAACTCGAATCCTTTATTTAGCAGTTTGATAGTAAAAAAGGTTACGTTTATACAATATAATCTTACGAACAACAGTGAAGGTTTTAATCAAATTTTGATACTGAATTGTTTCCATGCTTGTACAATCATAAAACATTTGAAATATCTTTCCCAAAGACATGTGAATTTGGCGTAAAGCTAACAAGCCTTTAGGACTATTAAGTGAATTTGAAACTCTTTTCTGAGACGATGCCAGACTTACAATATACCGCGTCTCTGTATACGCCCTTTTTCAGATTATCACTTTTTCATATCGTTTATTAACTTGAATAAAGCTTCAAGCGTTTTCTACTTGCCACAGCAACCTAAAAATTAAACAGATTTTCTCAATCGATATTGTTTGTATGTCTCTTACACGTGGAGAACATTTAACAAGATGTCGCGATGATTTGAAAAGAAATGATAGCATTTTTGATAGCAAGAATCGGTATCGATGTCTTTATGGTCGCAGACAGTGGGAGGGGGACATGTTTATAAACATGTAACAGGATGATAATTTGGTATTTGTCAACCGAATACGTGTTTTATTTCGCGGAGTGAGTATATGTAATACATTGCCACGGGACCATCTTTAGTTGCCTGCTAAAATCACCATTATATTTCTTTTACAAAATGACAAATACAAAAACATTTGCTCATTGTTGAGTTGCCTCCTCTCATCTTTCATGACAGCTGCAATGGATTTGCTTTCAGCGACTGGGTCTTGAGAATGTTAGCAATAACGTTTTGGCTAATGTTTAAAGCGAATAGTCGGGCAAGTGACTGCAAAATCGGTAAAAATGGTATTCTTCTTCTTCTTCTTTGGTGAGTCACCAGCCGTCAATAGTGGCGATTTTAGGTGAGTGATTGGCTCAGTGGCGTGGGGGAAGGGGTTATATACAGTGCTTTTTTTTTTTTTTTTTTTTTTTTTTTTTTTTTTTGTGCTGGAATAGATAAAAGTAGATAGGTTAAAATCATGATAAAAAATGAGGTGTTTATTTGTGAGTGGGGGCTTCAAGGGCTACGTTGTTTATGTTTGCCTTGAAGCCCTCCAGTGTAGTGTTTTGTACTGTTGCCACAGGGAGGAGATTCCAGTATGTGATGGTGTGTGGGAAAAAGGAGTACTTAAATGCATCCTTTGTGGCGGCGATGTGTCTGTATGCATAGGGATGTGTGTGTCTAGTGCGGGTGTCTACAGGTGTTAGGTATTGTTCTGGGTTGATGGCAACGAGATGGTGTGTGATTTTGTATAGGAGGATGAGTCGTGATTGTAGACGGCGTGTTTGTAGTGTTGGCCATTGGAGTGTGTATAACATGTCTGAGACTGAAGAAGTGTTATGATACCTGTTTTGTACATATCTTGCTGCTCTGCGTTGAGTTTTTTCTATTTGTTGTATTTGGCCAGTATTGTGTGGGTCCCAGATAGAGGAGCAGTACTCAAGTTTGGGTCTAACAAGTGCTTTATATGCGTGTTCTTTAATGTGTGGTGAATTGATTGTGAGGTTTCGTTTTAGGAAACCTAGTGTTCTGTTTGCATTTGCGGTGATGTTGTTTATGTGTTTGTCCCATTGGAGGTTGTTTTGCAGTGTGAGGCCTAAGTATTTACTGTGTTTGACGTGTTCAAGTGAGTGGTTATGGAGAGTGTAGTTGTGGTGGATTTTGTTGCGTTTGGTGGTAGTGGAGATGACGTTGCACTTGTCGGGGTGAAATTGCATTAGCCAGTCGTGTTCCCATTGTCCTGCATTGTCAAGGTCGTGTTGTAGTTTCTGTGTGTCTTCTTGTTTGTGTATGGTCTTGTAAATGATACTATCGTCTGCGAAAAGTCTAAGGGTGCTGTGTTTCATGTATTCATGTAGGTCGTTGATATATATTAAGAAAAGTATGGGGCCCAGACAGGTTCCTTGAGGGACTCCGGATGTTACTGGTATTTTGTGTGAGTGTTTGCCCTCGAGTATTACTGTCTGGGTGCGATGTGAAAGAAAATCTGTTATCCATGCATGTGTGTTACCTGTGATGCCGTAGTATTTGAGTTTGTACTGAAGGCGTTTGTGTGGTACTTTGTCAAAGGCTTTTGCAAAGTCCATGATTATGATGTCTGTCTGCGTGTTGTTGTTGTGGTTTTGTGTGAGGTCGTGTATGAACGTGGCCAGTTGGGTTTCGCACGATCTGGAATGTCTAAAGCCGTGTTGTTTGTCGTAAAGTATGTTGTTGTTTTCCAGATGTGACATGGTGGCGCTGGTGATTATATGTTCCATTAATTTGCATGTGATGCATGTGAGTGATATTGGTCTGTAGTTTGCGGGATTGTATTTGTCGCCTTTTTTGTAAATGGGATTGACATTTGCGTGTTTCCAGTCGTGGGGAAGTGTTCCTGTGGTGAGTGAGCATGTAAATATTTTTGTAAGGATTGGAGCTGTGATGTCTTTGAGTTCTTTCAATATTCTGCCATGGATGTTGTCGGGGCCAGTTGCTTTATGCGGGTTTATATTGTTCAGTAGTTTGTGTATGCCCTGTTGTGTTATGTGGATGTCTGGCATAATTGGGTGTGGTGAAGGTCCTTTGTCAGGTATGGTTGTATTCTGTTCTTGTGTGAAATATTAATATATCCGGTATAATTTCTTATGAATTAGAAAAATAAAACTTTCCGTCAAAATCGCTGTACATGCGAAGAAAATAATAATATCTATGGGAATCCTAAAAGTCCTCCCGACCGGCTATGAGTGCAGTTCAACCTTAACGCATGCGCAATACCCACCACTCTCCGTAGTAAACAAAACATGGCTACCGTAGTTTTGAACCAAAATGTTTCCGCAAAAACAACCAACTGACTCACCTAAAATGCGAAAGGAAAGGCAATGGAGCAGCGACAATCCCAACAACTGACTCGGTAAACATTACAACGCATGGACAGTGTTAATACAACTTGTTATAGTGAAGAGAACAGTTCAAACGAGCACGCGGCTCCGGACCGCTACTGTTCGTACCTAGGCCTACTACCCGGTACTCCCTGCTCAGCTGATAGTGAGTGAGTCTTCGTATTTTGATCATTTTGTAAATAGTCCCTAGCAGTATTTTTTCATAAATGAGTGGTCACATATGGTCACATGTTTCATACCTGTTCCCCAATCGCGTAAAACGTAACCCTGGGGTAAATAGCGGTTCTAAAGTGGGGCCTCTTTAGGGGTAATGAATGCCCTGTATATTTATAAAATGTACCGTTGTAATGCAAGTACAGTTAGAATGTAACCGCTAGTGCATTATCAAGCTAAGATTTGTTTCAATTAATCTATAATATTATGCTACCGGTCAATTCATACAGTTCTGATGTATATATTTATAGATTTTTAATTTGTAAATTTTTGTTCTGTACATGTTCTGGTAGTGTTATACACACATACATTGTATATAGGATTTACATTGTAGGTTAATTGGTAAAATTGTATTGTATATGTTCTGATATACACATATACATATGTACATGTAGGTTTTAGCTTGTTCTTTAGATATATTTGGAGGACACATACAGTATTATTTCTGGTCATAATAATAAATAGTGTTTGTACATGTGTATATGACAAACTTTACAGAGTTGAAATGTACTGCAGCCATGTATCATTTATAATTATTCTGAATTTTTGTTGGAACTATAGATAATGAATTTTGTATCTTTTTTGAAACAATATTTGATTCTATCAAATGCATCAGTGAAACATTCACAACTTATAAAATGTTTTCTCTAAAATAAAAAAAAAAACCTGTAGAATGAACCTACATTTATTCATTTATATATATTTGAAATTGATCATTTCAATTTTTGTCACATTCAACAGATATAAAAAATTGTTGGTTCTTTTTTTCAGGCACCATGCATGCATAGTGACATGAATACATAAAGTTCATCCCTTGGACCTGTATACAAGTGTATGTATACATATACATACAATTAGCATCATATGAAGACTGAAGAATGTTGATTTGAGTGCTCTTGAAAGTAAACCTTTCCAATATGCCATTATGGACCTAGAAGATCATGAACAGAACATTTAAACAGTATTAATTTATTAAATGTTCCTTTCAACTGTAATCATTAAATAAAATTATGATGCAATACTTTTTCATTGTTTAACTTTGTAGAAATATTTGTTTATATTAGTCCTCTAGATCCAGTGATTATAATTCTTGCATCCATATGCTTGCCCATTTGTTTGTCAGGGCTTGTGAGATAGCTTTTCAATTACTTTTAAAATATAAGGATTTTTTTTACATATAGCAATATAGATACCATTGTCTTAGGATTTCTAAATTCTACTTTACAAGAGAGTAGACTCAACATATAAATAAAACCATAAAACTAGCAAGTTATCTGAAATGTTAAAAATCTTTTTGTCTGAACCAAATTTCACATTTATTGTCTATGTGTAACTTGTACATAGACCATTTATGTATTAATACTGTAGTAACAGTGATTACAAACACATAGACTAAAATGTAGTATGTAGTACTATGTACATCTGTCTTTGATATGAGTTCTAAACAAAAAAGTGGTACCTATTGGGAAGTTGTGACTTGGGCGAAGGGTGAAATACAGAAGAAATAGCTACACATGGAAAAAAGATATACAGTACCATATGGATTCAAAGTTGCTCCAAAATCAATGAGACTAAATAACCAAAAAAAAGCCATGTAAACCCCAAATATGCAATGACCAGATCAATGATAAAGCACCCTTCCACTTCCAGTTATCTGTAGCTATTCTATATTTCAACCCCCCACTCAAGTTACAACTTCCCAACCTCATGATTCTTCTGTCTTTTAGCCCCCCACCCCCCAACACACACATACCTGATTGATTGTCATGTTATTTCAGGTTCCTATTCAGGTATTATTCCTAAAAACCAAAAAGGGTATACACACTGTGTACTCTCAAAGGAGGGGAACCACTTCATTCAAAAATGGAATTTACAATTTCATCTTAATTTTGAAATTTTCAATTTAATTATTAATTACTGGACTATTAAAACAGTATAGAACCCCTCGGCTACAGACAAAGTACTGTGGTACACATTTCTCTTAATTAATTACTTTTCTTCAACTCAATCATCTTTTTCTCCAGAGCACAAAAAAGAACAGGAAACAACAGAAAAGGAAAGTAACATACATGTAGGCATATATGTTTTCTGGAAATATATATGATGTGTTAATTCTCACAGCATAGGCCTACATGAATGTAAAGAATTAAATATTATCAATGTTTGAGAGAATTTCCTAGTTGTAATTCTATAGCAGCTACATGGAATGTACGTTTACATATATACATTGTACGATACATATACATCATAAAAGTTTCTTTCCTTCCAGCTGGACATTCATGTCATCTCTCTCCAGAACTCAAATATTGTTTACAAAAAAAAAAAAAAAAAACAACCAGAGACATAGATAATTTAATTAAATCTCTGCAAAAAACTACACGAATAATTGAACACATATATTGTACTTGTAAAATATCTATGTATGAGCTAATTTATTTTCACATCTTTGACAGCTACATGCATGGACGTTCTATGGAACGTTTTCGTGTGGTTTTAAATGGGAAATTATGTTACGATTATTTGTATTTAACCGTCATGATTCGGTTGATGTAAAATACGACGAATGCGATGCTGCAATAATTGCCCCTTGCCGGGGCCCCATCTCTGCATCGGCCGAATATTTGTGTCGATTTCCATGTACAAGATGCTTTTATCGAAAAATGATTACAAAGCATTGTCATTAATGTAAGAATACTTCATTTGCATCAAATGTATCATCTCAAAACAACAATTTGCATACCGCATTAGTGGTTTATCACACGAAACGAAACCGACACGACTGAGAAACACATGTCCATGTTGACATTTCCACGCAGCCTCGTTTTCAAAGAGTTTGGCGAATTTATATTTAGAACTGTGCTAAATTTACACGGGGCTTCCCCAAAATTTCAATGGTCAAAACTGGACACCGTAAGCAGAACTTGACCACCATTATGGTATACAATGACTTTTGGAAGGCCAAAGAACGCATTTAGACTGGTTTCCTTTGCCCGACTATTCACTTTAATGTTTAACGTCCTATAAACAGACAGGGTCTTCATGGTCGGGACTAGCCAGAAAGGGAAAACACCAGACCTACGGCCACACAGTGTTTCACAACTACCATCTTAGGATTTAAACCCAAAGCCCAATCAGAGGTAGTGATATTACTTTTGAGTGTGTCGGAACACTTTTACTCACTCAACAACCATGTATATCAAGAATTTACCTAAGATAACACTAGATTCTATTGAATGATATTAATCAAAATTACTCACCGTTATAAGACAAACTAAACAGTATAAACATTGAAAAAAAACATTTGCAAAGAGTTAATGAAGAATTTCTGTATGTCTGTCAAAAGAAAAATCGAAGAAACACACTATGGAGGTACCTTTTTTGTCACAATATTTATACATATACCTTTGTTATTTAGTATGTACCTTAGCCCATCAAAATACATCATCAATTAATTACAAACCGCTTATAATTACATTAGTCCTCTGCGGCGGAAATCGGTGCATCACGCTAATAACCGGTCCGGTAATCCGAACCCGATCTCCGGTCAATAGCGGCTTCGTCAAGGTACACAAGAGTCTTTAATAGGGCACTTCGATTTTCTTTTAAATAGTAAACTGCTTTCGATTTCTTTTTCGTTTATGTGCGTTTATCTGTAATGAAAGACGGGCTTGTGTGGTTTAGCAGGTTGGCTAGACTACATTAAATATGTGTAACTTTCAAACACTCATGGGGATAGGATGTGAGCCGAAGTCTGGGTCACATTGAAAAGCGGTTTGTGTCAAAGAAGATCACAATTAATTTTGTTATATGTCTCATTGTAACATTCATATCTATAGTAATCCCTAACTTTTCTTTGTCAAAATATCTGTCTAACTAGGTCTTGGCCATCCTCGATACTACAGAGGTTACTATCACAGTCGTCAGTGAATTATTTCATAGCAAAACTGATTGCCCCGTGTGCAAGAGCAGTTGAAAAGGTAATTTGGTCCTTTTATGTGAATAAAAAAAGAATTGAATACCAGTACACTGTGATCAGTTTTGTTATAGAATATAGTACAGGGATGAACATACCGACAGTGATAGTAACCCCTGATATATCGAGGATGGGCCTTGATCAACAAACAAAAAGTTTAACTCACCATATTCGGCAATAACTGAAAATTGCTGATTACAACGTTAGTCACACACACCAACTATATACTTCCGGGTCAGAGGTTGATATGAAAAACTTCCTTAACAGGATTCTGCAATACTAAAAAGATATTTTTTTAAAGGATTAAAAGACATATTTTACACAATATAATTATGATAGTGGAATTTACGTCTCAAATATATGTATATATCGATAGATGACAACGACCAAATTTGTGGAGGCATGCTATTGTTACTTATATTGTATATTGAAACCAGAATAAATGTTTAAGTCCTACCACGCTTGGCCATGTTCACAATCCTTTTTTTTCTCTCTCTCTTTTCTTTTGTTTTCGTCATTGGTTTAGTTACATTGATGGATAGATTTATCGTAATTAGAAATGATTCAATCTCACACATATTTGTCAAGTCAAGTATAAATAAAAACAATATGGATTCGATTAAAATCAGTATATACGTGCATCACTTTATATGTCGGAGATTTAGACAGATAATTAGGAGTTTCAGCTACATAGTCGCCAACGCTTTTAGAAGATTTTTCTCCAGTTGTGTAATATCAGCCAGTTACGCAATAAAACAATAAAACAACCCGAATTTACTTAATTACGTAAATTATACAATATCAATTATCCATACATTTATGAAATATCATGTTTTTATCATACACAGCATTATAGAATAAGAATGTAATCAAATGACGTTTTTGCGTCATAATGGTAAATACAAAGATAACCAATGGCCTCGTTTTTTCTTAAGAGGAATATTGCCAAAATTGATACGGCATACATTTCTTATTCAGACCCAAGCATGTTAAAATTTTCAAATTATATTCAAAATTTCCATACACTCACTGCCTTTTCACTTCTGATATTACCACAACCTGACAATAATTTTATCCTTGATGACCAAATTAAGAGACAGCTGCCTTGACACATGTTTGCTTTTCACCATTCTAAAATATAATGGTTACAACGCTTTGTCTCACCCCGTCAAAAATAGCAGAGTAGAATGAAGGGAAGTAACTCTAACGAAGGGAAGTAACTTTGATAGATCATAATGGTTTGTCTTCATAGTCTTAAATCGGGAACGTTCGGCACATTCTGTGGAAGATATACCAATCTCTTCTAGCGCCATCGTTCATTACACTCTCTGGAATGAGGGACCGCATGAGCTCTGAACATAATGTGAAATCCAGTCTGTGTCAATTTTTTTTTCGATTTTTCTAAACTCGCTCAATTGTCGTTATGAAAGATATTCTTCATGGTGGAATACATGTTAACTGGTATTTAACACTTGCTGTATTTTGAAAAAGACATTAAGACCTGCTATAAATGACCAGTAAATAAAACTAAGTGTGGTATGTATGTGTACGAGATGGTAAAACGTCTATGCTGAAAAGTAGTTGTTAATCCCCTCATACCTATTCAGAACATACCCGCGGCTGTATATCCCCCTAAGAGTTTCGTTCATTTTTATGCTAATGATGTTTTTATTTATCTCAGAATTACGGTTTTAAAGTTTAGTTGCCTAACATTGTAGTATCACTGACGAATCCAGCAATGATGAGCTGCTGTCTGTTGTCTCTAACATCACTGACGAGACAAACAAGGATATATCTGTCGTATAGTGTCCTTCTTCTAGTACATAGTGAATCACTGTAATTTATAAGTGTGTGGGTTTTTTTTTGTTCTTTTTTTTTGCAATTGTAACAAATTTTGTACTTATTTGAAAGAGTGGGATGTATTTTACCATAGAATCTACAGTACCGGTACGTTAAAATTAACGTTTAAAGCTCATTTTACTTGTAGGTCAGAAAAAGCCGTTTTTCGTGAACTCGTTAACGAAGGGTACAATTTAGTCAAACAAATAACTCTTATCGGTGCGTGCTTTTTTTCGCTAGAGAAGAACGTCTTTACAGACCTATAGCCATATGTCACGTTATCCTAGGGAAGCATTGTACTCTAGTGCAGGTGACTTAAATATCTCTGTAATAATTCGTCTTCTTTCTCTTTATCATCATGAATATCATCATGATGATGATGATCATCATCATTATTGTTAACATCATCATCATCATCATCATCATCATCATCATCATCATCATCATCATCATCATCATCATCATCATCATCATCATCATCATCATCAGCATCATCATCATCATCATCATCATCATCATCATCATCATCATCATCATCATCATCATCATCATCATCATCATCATCATCATCATCATCATCATCATCATCATCATCATCATCATCATCATCATCATCATCATCATCATCCATTATCATCATCATCATCATCATCATCATCATCATGATCATTATTGTTAACATCATCATCATCATCATCATCATCATCATCATCATCATCATCCATCATCATCATCATCATCATCATCATCATCATCATCATCATCATCATCATCATCATCATCATCATCGTTATCATTATCATTATCATCATCATCAACATCATCATCATCACCATCATCATCAACATCATCATCATCATCATCATCATCATCATCATATGCTATCATCATCATCATTGTTATCATCATCATCATCATCATCATATGCTATCATCATCATCATCATCATCATCATTGTTATCATCATCATCATCATCATTGTTATCATCATCATCATCATCATCATCATCATCATCATCATTATTGTTAACATCATCATTATCATCATCATCATCATCAATCATGATCATGATCATCATCATGATCATCATCATCATCATAATCATCATCATTGTTATCATCATCATCATCATCATCATCATCATCATCATCATCATCATCATCATTGTTATCATCATCATCATCATCATCATCATCAGCAGCAGCAGCAGCAGCATATCATCATTATCATCATTATCATCATCATCATCATCATATCATCATTATCATCATCATCATATCATCATTATCATTATCATCATCATCATCATCATCATATGTTATCATCATCATCATCATTATCATTGTTATCATCATCATCATCATCATCATTGTTATCATCATCATCATCAGCAGCATATCATCATTATCATCATTATCATCATCATATCATCATTATCATCATCATCATATGATCATTATCATTATCATCATCATCATCATCATCATCA